>NC_090829.1:1546250-1855500 GCF_028021215.1 Eschrichtius robustus
CTTGAAACAAGTTATACAAGCAAGCATATCCCGTTTGAGCATGACAAGATTCACTTTGAATGTAGCATTCCCAAACCCAGGATTTAGGTTGTTGGTCAGCTTCCTACTTTGTATTCCACTTAAAGATTCTCCCATCTGGTCATAATCAAGCTCCCCCTAAACACAGGGAGAGACCTTGATCTCCAGGCTAAGAGCTGGCCTGTCTTCTTGGCCAAGTCTCTCTATTTATCCTTGGTGAGAGGTTCCTGGTGAACTTATTCATCTGTTTGCAGTTCTTGGGGGGAGAGGAAAAGAGCCTTTAAAAGGTTAAAAGGAAATCCTTCAGCCTAAAATGTAATGACACAGATGATAACTCAGACAAAGAAAAAGAAATGAAGAGCCAGAATGGTACGTACGCAGGTAAATAGTAAACACTCTAAAAGCATATTTTTTCACATTTCTTCCCTTAACTTCTTTTTTTTAATAGATCTTTGTTGGAGTATAATTGCTTCACAATACCGTGTTAGTTTCTGCTGTATAACAAAGTGAATCAGCCATATGCATACACATGTCCCGGTATCCCCTCCCTCTTGCGTCTCCCTCCCACCCTCCCTGTCCCACCCCTCTAGGTCATTGCAAAGCACCGAGCTGATCTCCCTGTGCTGTGCTGCTCCTTCCCACCAGCCAGCTATTTTACATTCGGTAGTGTATATATGTCGATGCTACTCTCACTTCACCCCAGCTTCCCCCTCCCAACCCCACGTCCTCAAGTCCATTCTCTATGTCTACCTCTTTATTCCTGCCCTGCAACTAGGTTCATTAGTACCATTTTTTTTTTCTTAGATTCCATATATATGCGTTAGCATATGGTATTTTTCTCTTTCTGACTTACTTCACTCTGTATGACAGACTCTAGGGTCCATCCACCTCACTACAAATAACTCAATTTTGTTTCTTTTTATGGATGGGTAATATTCCACTGTATATATGTGCCACATCTTCTTTATCCATTCATCTGTCGTGGACATTTAGGTTGGTCCCATATCCTGGCTATTGTACATAGTGCTGCAATGAACATTGTGGTACATATCTCTCTTTTTTTTTTCTTTTTTTTTAAATTTTTATTTATTTATTTATTTTTGGCTGTGTTGGGTCTTTGTTGCTGTGCACAAGCTTTCTCTAGTTAAGGCGAGTGTGGGCTACTCTTTGTTGCGGTGAGTGGGCTTCTCATTGCGGTGGCTTCTCCTTGTGGAGCATGGGCTCTAGGTGCATGGGCTTCAGTAGTTGTGGCACTCGGGCTCAGCAGTTGTGGCTCTCGGGCTCTAGAGTGCAGGCTCAGTAGTTGTGGTGCATGGGGCTTAGTTGCTCCACGGCATGTGGGATCTTCCCGGACCAGGGCTCAGACCCATGTCCCCTGCGTTGGCAGGCGGATTCTTAACCACTACACCACCAGGGAAGCCCCATGTCTTTTTGAATTATGGTTTTCTCAGGGTATATGCCCAGTAGTGGGATTGCTGGGTCATATGGTAGTTCTATTTTTAGTTTTTTAAGGAACCTCCATACTGTTCTCCATAGTGGCTGTATCAATTTACATTCCCACCAACAGTGCAGGAGGGTTCCCTTTTCACCACACTCTTTCCAGCACTATTGTTTCTAGATTTTTTGATGATGGCCATTCTGACTGGCATGAGGTGATACCCCATTGTAGTTTTGATTTGCATTTCTCTAATGATTAGTGATGTTGAGCATCTTTTCTTGTGCCTCTGGCCATCTTCCTTGGTGAAATGTCTATTAAACTTCTTAAACACAGATTGTATAAAGCAATAATTATTAACACTGTGTCATCAGATTGATATTAGTAGATGAAATATATAACAATATAACAATAACAATATAATGTACTATGTAACAATAAGAATATAATATCACAAGAATAGAGCTATATTGGAGCAAAGTTTCTGTGTGTTATGAAAACTAAGTTAGTATTAATCTATAAGAGATTGTGATAAATTAAGATGCATTTTATGATTCCTAGAGAAACCATTCAGGGAATAACTTTTTTAAAAGTTTAGAAAATCCACAGGGGAATTTAAATGGTACACCAAAAATAGTTTCTTAACAAAAAAGAAGGCGGTAAAAGAACAGAGGAATAAAGAAATAGGCGATTCAACAGTAACACCTGACTTCAATAACCAAGATTCAATAATTGATAGCGCTACTTTATAAAAAATCAGCAAGGATATAGAAGACTTGAACAACACTACTAACCAACTCAAATTATACATCAATAAAGTTGTGAGGTTTTTTTTTTAGTGACTAATAAATAATATGAAAAAGAAAAATAAATGGCTCCATTTGGAGGCAAATGCCTGATCTCTTTAAAAAGAGAAAATGCAAATTAAAAGTGTATATGAGATACGATTAAGATTAAGGTTTGTAACACACCCGACTGATAATTATATGGACAACAGGCATCCTTATTTATAGTTGGGAGCCATATTAATTTGGTACATCCTCTATGGGGAGCAATTTGGCTTTATCTATCAAAATTTTTTAATTACATGTTCCTTGATTCAGTAATTACATTCCTACGCCCACTGATGCCAAATCACGAATTTACATTCTATTTGCTTCAAGCAAAAGATTGCAAACAATCCAAAAGTCCATCATCCACAGAAGACTAAGATAAATTATGATCTAACCAATGAGTGGAATCTAATGCAGTTGTAAGACTATACAGCTCAATTTGTGGTATTTGGAAAAGATCTGCAATCTCTAGTGCTAAAATGTGAAATCAGGAAATTGTGTAAAGAGTAACCTGCATTTGCGAAGTATGGGTAAATACAGGAATGCGTAGTAAAAGCATTAATAATACGTTCTATACATGCCTTCAGGCAATGGAGTTGAGTTCTTTAAAAAACGGAGAAGTGATGAAACTGTATTTTCACCGTCTACTCTTTTGTACTTTTGGAATTTTGTATTGTGCAAAAAATCAAAAACAATAACAGCATGGCAATTATCTTTAAAAGGGGGCTTTGAATAAGCTTAAAAGGGATATCAAGAGAGAGTACTGGGCCCATGCTAACTAGGACAGAATCTTTCCATTCTGATTCTTAATATAAAACACTGAGCCATTCATTAATATACTGGCTTACAAGTTCTTGCTTGTCACTAGAGCAACAACTACAAATTTTGACTTTAAAATACTTTTATTTGGGGAAAATTTCTATTTACTTACCAGAAAACTTATTTAATTTGAACTTGATTTTTTGCATGGTAGAAACTATTTTTTAAAAATCAAACATTCCATTTTAAGGTAATTTTTTTAATTGAGGGTTTATTTTCCTATAATCCGCCGTTGTAAAAAGCAATCATTTCAGAATATTATTTGCGGCTGCTGGAAGTTTTGAGGGTAATTATGCTAAAAACTAAAAAATGAGTCTTTGACCCAAACTTTGAGAGCAGAAATCATTTATTCCTGCTCTCATAGATTAACGATAATTCAGCATCCTTGAAACAAGGATTTCCCCCTGGATAATCTCATATAGACACATGTTCCTTACCAAACCTCATTACACTAAATATTTTTAGGTCTCTTTAGCCTTTTTTTTTTTTTTTTTTTTTGGTAGCCCTTTCTTTCTCCTCCAAGATTTTTACATTGGTGTTAATGCTATGCCTTCTATTGACTTTATTACATCTCCTCAAAACTTAAAAATTTCTGAATAGGTTAACAAAACTTTCAAAGTTGCAGTACCAGTGAGCTGAGGACTGTCAGAGAAAATAAAATGTCAAAAACCCGCACAGAGTAGACAGGAAGAAAAGCTGATCTCACCAACTCCCCAAGGCCGTTTCTACCAAAGAAGCTCCCCATTGACCCCTAAAGATCTAAGACTAACACTTGACTTCAGACCCCAAATGTTTTTCTCTTTTAAATATAGCCATTGACTTATATTTTTTCCTGTGCCATTTAGCAAACATTAGTTGAGGGACTATATGTCAAGAGACAGTCTGCTCAGCATTAAAAATGGGAAAACAGTAAGTCTCAGTCCCAACCTGCCAGGAGCTAAGAGTCCACCTGGGGAGACAACCACACACAAGCGTAATTGTAATAAAGTGTATAAGGTAGAGAGCACTGCAAAAAAAGGAAGTGATTCTGAGACAGGCTGGGACCTGGGACCTGGGACCCTTGGCTGCAGTGCTTGCACCTGGACAAATGTCTCATCCAGCAACAAAATACAAAGAAACTATAAGGGACTAAAAATAACTGTGTGCATGCACAGCTGGGGCAAATTATGGACAAGATACAAAAAGTCCAAAACCCCAACTGCCACTTCTGAGGAGCCAGGAGCAAAAGCAGGGTGTCGGGAGCAAAAGCAGGGCACTGCACATGCCCCCTGCACTCAGCACCACCAAAGGGAGTGGGCAAACCACCTAAGCCACCCCTCCGGCCCCTATCCTCCGACCCCTGGACCTGCCCCTATCCTCACCCCATATAAGGAACCAGCTCGCCCCCCCTCAGGGAGTGAGTGAGCAGGGAAACTGTTACTTGTTCTCCCTCCCCTCTGCTGCAGCAGGGGCCCCAATAAAGCCTTGCCTGGATTTCTTGTCTGGCCTCTAGTCAATTTCTACTGATTGAGGAGGCCACAAACCCTGGTCAGTATCAATTCATTCTGCAGTAGCAGTGGTGATGTGTGGATAGATTTTAAAAGATGAGTAGAAGTTTGTTAGGTGCTCAGTGCAGAAAATTGCTCCTGGCAGCAAGAAGGGGGCTGTGAAACAGGATGGTGTGTTAAGGGAAACAGCAAGCAGTGAGAAAATTAAAGAAAAATAACCCTGAGGGGTGGAGGTTAACCCCCCACCAGGCCTACCATCCTAGTTTCTCCTCACTTACCAAGGAATTTGTATTATAAACCCAGGAGAATTTCGTAAGTCTTGGGGAAATTCAAATGTTATGTTTATAGGTAGCTTGTAGCCTATAAATTTACCTACAGACATTCCTTAGAGAATTGCTTGCAGTGGCAAAAGTGTGGAAGCCACCTAGATGCTCATTGTTTCGAGTCTGATTAAATAAATTATGATAGCTCCATGAAATGTAGCGGTACGAAATTATTTTTTAAACTAAGGTAGTGCTAACATGTATTAAAATGGATCTCGCTCCAGGATATAAAAATATTCAGCAAAATAACAGAAACTAGGGGCAGACCACGTGTATACTGCCTTTTGTGAGGGATTTTTAAATGTGATGCATACATTACTAGGATATGCTCTTAAACACGTAACGGTTATCAGTTCTTAAAAACCAGGCCTTGCCTGGTGGCGCAGTGGTTGAGAATCTGCCTGCCAATGCAGGGGACGCGGGTTCGAGCCCTGCTCTGGGAGGATCCCACATGCCGCGGAGCGACTGGGCCCGTGCGCCACAGCTACCGAGCCTGCGCGTCTGGAGCCCGTGCTCCGCAGCGAGAGAGGCCGCGACGGTGAGAGGCCCGCGCACCGCGATGAAGAGTGGCCCCCGCTTGCCGCAACGAGAGAAAGCCCTCGCACACAAACGAAGACCCAACACAGCCAAAGATAAATAAATAAATAAATAAAAATTAAATAATGTATAATTCAGGTGTACTTTAAAAAAAAAAAAAAAAAAAAACCAGAACAGCTCAGGAAGTCATTCTCTTCCCTCATTCCCTCTTTCATCTGTGAAAAATAAACAAGCTAATACTAATCAGGACAGTCAGAGGATGAGAGATGCAGCAGTGAACAAGAATTCCTAAGCAGTTGTAGATCTTCCCGCGGAATTAATCATGTCAACGCAAACACCGTGTATAATTCTTCAGCTAGAGTTTTTCGCCGGCACGCTGTTCTTTTGATCAACAAATAAAATCTTATTTTCCTTTCTTCTTTCTGTCCTTTATCTTGATATGGGGGCCAGAGGCAGAGGCTTGGGGACTGTCAAGCTGGGAGACTGTGTGTCCCCTGGAACACAAGGACTCTGCCTGCCAGGCATCAGAGTCTGCCATCAGGGCAGCAAGCCATTCTATTCAACAACAGCCTGGGGCTAAAGGGGAACAAAACAAGAAGTGTGGATGTTTTATAGATGCTGCAAGACGCTGCTGCACCACGGATATGGTTGTGTTACAGTCGCTTCTGTCCGGACAGTGAAATTTTGAATTTTGTGCTAGCAAAACATACTAACATTTGCTATCTCTCACAGCAAACATATGAGAGATATGTTGAATATCTAAAGGTTGAATTTAGATACCTAAAAGGTTGAATCCACTGTTTTTGTTTTTGGCTGTGCCGAGTGACTTGTGGGATCTTAGTTCCCTGACCAGGGATCAAACCCCAGGCCCATGGCAGCGAAAGCACGGAGTCCTAACCACTGGACTGCCAGGGAATTCCCAGACTCCGCTGTTTAAAATCATCCTCCTAGCCCTCAACACTCTCACTTTTAGACATCTGACCTATCCTAAATTATTAATGAATATATCTATACATATCCATGGAAATAAGCTGAATTTAAGGGAGGAAAAAATGTGCCATGGGTGCAAGAGCAGGACCTGACCACATAACACCCAGGAGTAATTTGCAAGTATAATGTGCCAAGTTCAATGTCCAGAGCTCTTCACTCTCCCCTGAAAAACTCAAGAAAAGAAATATACTGTATTCTCTGCACTATATTCCATTTCCTAAAACGCTGTTGTAAATGCTATGAAGAGTGATGGGCCAAAATAACCTGGTAGGTTCCACATCCGGGCCTTTGAGGTTGGAGAGCCAGGCTTCGTGGACAAGCAGAGGAGGGCAGAGGTCAAATGCACTACACCGCCCCTGTCTTAGCCCGACGGTGGTCCTCCCAGTGTTGTCAGGGAGCCGTGCATCTAACTCTTCTTCAGCAGCAAGCAGCTGTGTAGTTCATCATCTTATAGAAATCCTAGGTGTTAATGACCTCACTCCTGTCAATTAGTATCTTTCACCCATTCCCAGGTTTCAGGAATCATATGGAATTTTTCCTGCTTTTATTCCTTTAATATTGAAGCAGAATCCAGCCTCCGTACCCTGACACCAAATTAAATCTTGGAGAGAGAGTTTTGGGTGAAGTGGAAAAGAATAGCTTTATTGCTTTGCCAGGCAAAGGGGGCCACAGTGGGCTAAAGCCCTCAAAACTGTGTCCCAACTTGGAGAGGGCAGTAAGGAGTTTCATAGTAATGGTTCAAGGAGGGTGTGATCAGCTAGTGGACATTCTTCTGATTGGTTGGCGGGGAGATAAGTGGGAGTCAGCATCATCAACCATCCGGTTCCAACTGGTCTCGGGTCTACATGCTTGTGGGCAGCATACAGTTAACTTCTCCCACGTGGTGGGGGTTTCAGTATCAGCAAAACAGCTCAAAGATATTGTGACGTGTACCCCTTGAGGGGGAACCAGGACCCTGCCCCAAGGCTGCACTGTTGTGTCTTGACTGCACCTCCCTTGTCTCTGCACCCCCTCCCTTCCCTGATTAGCAACTGTTTGAACCTGCCCTTTGGATCTCAGGGAAAGTCATGGAGGCTGAATGAAGCCTATTTCCTATAATCAAAGAAATGGGGGACACAGAAAGGCTTTTGTGCCCAGGAGCCCCACAGGGTCCTGCTTGGTATCAACATGAGTTTTCGGCCCAGTGGATTCCAGCATGCAGAGGCAGCCCATACATCCCTCACTTGCCTATTTGTGCCTCTCTCCTCCTACTGGATTTCTCATTATGGACCTCATTTCACTCTCTGAACCAATTTCTGTTCACTACCTTCACTTGAAGATCCAGCTGACTGCCTCTCCAAGCTCCAGGTCATGGCTCTTCTGAGGTTGGGTGTGATCAAACCTAGAAATATTAGGGCCTTTCTTTGCCAGTCCCTGGGCTGCCCACGCTTGATTTCGCCCATGTGGACAAACCTTTTGTACGTGTTCAGCATTGTAGCTCATGTTACAAGAAAGACCTTCATACTCTGAGTTTCTCCTTTGCTCTTTAAGCTGGTCATCTCATAGCTCACCGCAAATTGCTCACAAAGGTAAGCTTCAAACAGACAAAAAGGGTTCTAGGTGATTGCCTCTGGTTGGTCTCCCCAGAAAGCAGTCCCTCTCTCAGACAATGATCAGCATGTAGGGTGTTTATTATGGGATGCTTTTGGGACCAAGACCTGTGGAGGGGAGAGGAAGCAAGCACGACTGGACAGAGGGAGAAGTCGGGCTGTGATGAAGCCCCAACGAAGGGCTCAGCCAACCACAGACGGAATTCTGCAGAGCGGTTCTAGCAGGGACGGAGCCCTGACATTCCGGCTTCGGTCAGTCATTGAATGAGAGCTGCCCATCCCCAAAGAGGGCCAACAGCAGAGGGGCATCTTTTGGCAGCATTGCCAGCAGCTGGGGGAAAAAGTCCTTTATTATTTAAGGGCAGCATAGAGTCCAACTCAGGGCCACTCAGGACGGTCCCCTTCTCCTCCACTCTCCCTGTTTCATTGGTCCCCAACTCTGTCCCTTTTTTTCTTGTGGCCACAGACTTCGACATCTGCCTCTACCCCCTGGTGACCAGCAACCCTCCCTCTACACTACAGTCACTCATCTAGGGTAGATGGGGTGGTGAACATGACCAAAGACACAACACTTACGGCATTTGCATCAATACAATAAAAATAATAACTGCATCTCCTTCCCAGAGATTAAATTGGATAATGAACAGGGCACACACAACACGACGTTTGGTACCTAGTCAATGTGAGGTGTATTTTATTTTACTTTATTTATTTTTTATTTTATTTTTTGGCCACATCATGCGGCGTGCAGGATCTTAGATCCCCAACCAGGGATTGAACCTGTGCCCTCAGCAGTGGAAGCGCAGATCCCTAACCACTGGACCGCCAGGGAAGTCCCTGAGATGCATTTTCGTCATTATGTGCACCTTCCAGTGTTCCCCATTTGAGAAGAGCAAGTTAGACTCCATTTTAGTCATCTGTACCCTGGCGCAAAATAGAAGGAAAGAAAAGGGAAGATATTTTAAACCTGGAAGCATCTGGAGTTCATAAATGATCAAAGCAATGCGACGCATCCCCGTTTTACTTATAACAAATGATCTGGCCTAAAAAGGCCTGGAAAGACCCCTTTTCCTACCTCCCCACAGCTCTGCAGAAATCATGGGAGGCTGAACTATTTCTCCGGTTTCACTGGATGTGGAGCTATTTACTGATGACAAATTAGGAAGCCCAGCAGGTCACTCCCCGCCGTCCCGCTGGATCACAGACGTGCCGCCCGGAAGCAGATGCTGACCTGCCCACTTAGTCTGCAGCCCCTGCAGCCTCCTCTCCTCAGTCTCCACTGCTGGGTCCTTCGTAGCCTCCAGCCTGACCCCAGGGCTCCTTTGTCGCAGGTTAAAAAATAACTGCTAAGCTGGAGTCCTCAGCCATGTAAACTCTAGATTATTATGACTAGAATTCAACAGGGCTTTCCTGCCTGCCTGCGTGGCCTGCGGTGACCTGATGAGAAAGCAGAGCTGGGGCTTCCCTTTCTCCCAGCAGCCGTGGTGTTGTCCCCCAGGGGAACCGTGTCAGAACAGAGGTTTCCAAGCCAAAAATTCATGACCAGCTTCCCAAAATAGCAGCCACAAAGCAGTCCACGCCCGGCCTGCTCTGTCCATCTGACTCACCTGGGACAAACACACTCTCCTGTAATCCTTCCCTGCCCTTTGCTCACACACAGAAATCCAGCCCTTTGAATACAGTTTCTGAGCTCTGAAATACACTGCTAGCATAATCACGTTAAAGGGACACCTTGAGAGGTTATCTCCCAGACACTAGCAAGCAGTTTCCAAAATCATGTACCACAAATACTCTAGACAGAGTACCAGTCTGCATTCACACCCCTATATTTGTAATCAGTCTCCTGTCAACCAAGGTCCATCACTCACCACATCGTGGAGACAAAAAGACATGCTGCTCACGGTCTGCTTCTCCAGAGGAAGATCCCCATGAGAGACACACACACACACACACACACAAAGACCTAAAAGGAAAGACTGGAAAAGCTCGAGTTCTTTTAGACCATTCAAAATCTGATAAAATCCTCCACTGCCATTACAAGTGGTGCATTGCTGTGCTAAAAACAGCTACTTGGAATGATGAATGTTACTTGTCATGATCCAACCCAAGAGGCTCTGGTCCATTCTGGACCATGTTCAAGACATCCAACACCCTGCGACTCATCAGGGTCCAGGGTGGGTCTGCGGTTCACGGAGGTTAGCTCAGATGAGCAGTCAGAGGAAGAGGCCAGTGGGGTCCAATACTTCCGTAAGCTCCCTTACAGTGAGGACGGTGCCCTGACCAGGCTGCATACCTGACACCATAACATGATTGGTGCAGGGCCCCTAACGTATGGTTGCAGAATAAAGTATTAATGAATGGTGGTGAGCTCTAGTGTCTGGGAGACAGGTGGATTATAATATCTAAAGCAGAGTTTCTCAACAGCATCACTGTAAGGAAAAAACACACTATTGTTTTTATATATGTTACACATAGTGAAACAGAGCAGGACCCTGTGGGGCTCCTGGGCACAAAAGTCTTTCAAACAGTTGCTAATCAGGGAAGGGAGGGGATGCAGAGACAAGGGAGGAGAAGCCAAGACACAATAGTGCAGCCTTGGGGCAGGGCCCTGGTTCCCCCTCAAGGGATACACGTAACAATATCTTTGAGCTCTTCTGCAGAACTGAAACCCCAACAAATGGAAGATGTTAGCATTCTTCATTCCAGAGGAGGCCACAGTTTGGTAACCAGAGAAGCTCATCAGGAGACCACCTGAGGCCAGTTTAAAGGAGTGCAGGCCCTGCACACAGACTGATCCTTATCAGCAATCCTGCCCTTGAACCATTGCTATAAAACTCCTCACCAAATCCTCCCACACTGGGGACACACAGTTTTGAGGGCCTGGGAGGTAGGGGAGGGACTGAAAGTTCCCCTGACAGCCAGCCTCCATCCTTAGGTTACCTAAGGGCTTTCCAAAAGTCACCTCATTAACATAAAAAAAGGCCACTTTATCACTCACAGCACTTAAGAAATTGCGAATATTACTCAGCCATCAAAAAGAATGAAACAATGCCATTTGCAGCAACGTGCATGCAATTAGAGATTATCATACTAAGTGAAATAAGTCAGAAAGAGAAAGACAAATACCATATGATATCACTTATATGTGGAATCTAAAATATGACACAAATGAACTTGTCTATGAAACAGAAACAGACTCACAGACATAGGGAACAGACTTGTGGTTGCCAACGGGGAGGGTTGGGGAAGGGATGGAGTGGGAGTTTGGGATTAGCAAATGCAAACTATTATATAAAGAATTGATAAACAACAAGGTCCTACTGTATAGCACAGGGAACTATATTCAATATCCTGTGATAAACCATAATGGAAGAGAATATGAGAAGAATATATATATACACACACACACATATATATATCTGAGTCACTTTGCTGTACAGAAGAAATTAATGCAACATTGTAAATCAACTCTACTTCAGTAAAATTTAAAAAAAAAGAAAAGAAAAGAAATTCCAAGAGCTCTGTGCTAAGATGGGAACAAAAACCAGATACACATCGTAAATCGTAATATCACATGCAACTGTTGACATTTGGGCTGGATCATTCTTTTTTGTAGTGGACTATCTTGTGCATTGCAGGATGTTTAGTAGCATCCCTGGCCTGTATCCACCTACCCCCATTTATGACAACCAAAAATGTATCCAGATATTGCCAAAGGTCCCCTCGGGGGCAAAATCACCCTCTGTGGAGACCACTGATCTAAAGGGCCAGGATAGAAGATTTAGGGAGACCCTCAGAATCCCAGAGGTCTGACAGCAGGACCCCAGGCAGGCTGGTTGAGGCTCAGGGACAACTCTCATCTCTAGAAAAGACTTGGGAAGGATAGCTATCAGGATCTCTTTCTTTGAAAGTGGTCTCACCCAAAGTGGCTTGAACAATAAAAAATAATCTATTAGAATAAGACCTAAAAAGCCCAGAGATAAGCTCCCTTCAGGTCTGTGAGAATCTAAAAGCTCAAATAAGACCATCAGGACTCAGTTTTTCTCCATTGCTGGACTCTGCTTTCCTGTGTGATATGGCCCCTGCTTGTGGTGGCCAAGCCCCACCATTCCTGGTCTAATCCCACTAGCTCAGAAACCAACCCTGACAGGAAGAGAGCTTCTCTTTCTCAATAGTCCTAGGGGGGAAAAAAAACCCTCACATTTGAGTCTCTTTGGACCATCGTGGCTCATCTCAGACTAATCAGATTTAGGAAACTGATCAGTTGTGGATCATGCCAAGTGATCAGGTCTGAGTCACATGCCACTCCTGGATCTGGGAACAAGGAACAGGCCAGTTTCACCCAAAGTATCTGGAGTAACGGGGAGGCAGAGTGGTTCCCTAAAGAAACTCGAGATGCTAATACCAGAAAGCGGTAGTAGTGGGCTCTGGGCAGGTACAACAGTGTAAGTTAGCAGCCCAAGCCTGGGAAAATGAAGATACTGGACCAGAAATCAAAGCAAGGGCTCTTGTTCTAGTATAAATACAGAGGTCCTGTGCTGGCCTCAGGGTACAAGCTGCTCAGATGGGACACTATTTATAACTATTTTCTCTCAAACTTTCCTTCCTAGATCTGTGAGCACTTATTAAACATGAAGGGGTTTATGCATTCAAACAGCAGCATTTAATCTTTCCCCCTGCCTGGCTCTATTTGCATACCTTTGCTTTCATTCTGCCCTTTCTGAAGATCCCCTCGGGTAAATTCAGACTTGGACCAGCTCCTTCCAGCTTGATTACAGACACTTTCTGTTTTCTGCTGCTCAAACACTGAGCTATGGTGAGAGAGTGAGGTCTGCTAATTGCCATGGCCAGGTTGAGGGCAGGGAGGGAGACTTGTAATATCTCCCACTGCAGTGGGAGGAGGATATTTCTTCCTGACTTAGTGAGCAATTTATGTCCAGAAACAGAACACTTTTCATGATTTCTGCCTTCATCTTCACGTGGTGATCTCCCTGTGTGCGTGTCTGTGTCCATAGATCCTCTTTTATTTTTTTTATTATTTATTTTTGACCGCGCTGCACGGCATGTGGGATCTCAGTTCCCCAACCAGGGATCGAACCCGCACCCCCTGCATTGGAAGCACTGAGCCCTAACCACTGGACCTCCAGGGAAGTCCCAATCCTCTTTTAGTAAGGACATCAGTCACATTGGATTAGGGACCCATCCTACTCTATTATGAACTCATCTTACTAATTACCTCTGCAATGACCCCGTATCCAATTAAGGATAATGTTTTTAAAGTATGGTCTCCCTGATGAGACCATAGGTGCTAGTTTTACTTGCTTAAACGCCAATTCCTTTTATAAAGTCTTTCTGAGGGCCTCTCTACAGACCCTATCCTGTCACATCCACCTCGGATGACATGCTATGCGGGATATGAGAAGAGCAGCTGCGTGTCCCTTATAAACCTGCAGCCTTTTGATCTCATTGTGTGACAAATTGCAGGAGTTCATGTAAAAATGTGATGAGGCTGGTCTGCTCTCCTAGATTTATAGCTGTTTTGCACAGAGTGAAAGTTCCTTGAGGACAGCAACTTCTGTTCAGTGAAGACATTAGAACATCTACAGAGGGACAAGCCCTGTGCTGACAGCGTCTGCATTGGCGTTTGCTGGTCCACGGATTTGCCTGCTCCGGAGATGACAGTCTTGGATCCCCAGTGTCTGTGATAAGACCTGAGAGAGATGCTTTAAGTGTGTGCATCCCTAAATGATAAAAATAGAGCTGTTAATTTACAAGCATTAAAAATATTCAGCGGATTTGAATACCAGTCCAGGCTGCTTCTCATTAAGGACCTGATAACAACCGTGAACTTCTGTTGTGATCATTTTCTGGTTTGGATTCCTTTTCCATTTTGCAAGCTTGCTGACACAACAAATAAAGCTTTGTCCTGCTCTTTTCTGGACTAAGGCACTGCGTGGCGGTATCCTGCAAAGACTGCAGACCTGCAGATCCTTGTTTTGAATCTTTGTTTTGCCTCTTACAAGTTTGTGATCTGGAACATATTTCACATCTATTTTCTCATCTCTGAAACAGGGGCACAGCTCTCTGACAGAACTGTGCTGAGGTTTAGCTGCGAGGCCCATGCAACATTAGGCAGAGTGGGAGATCTACCCGCAGTTGAATTGTTTCAGGGTTTCTGTTTACTATTTGAAATAATCCTTGGTTTCTGCATCAGTGACCATATAACATTCTCTTAAACTCTTATCTTTACAGAGGCTTTGTCTCGCTAACGTTTAAGGCAAAATGCTAGCCACCTGGTTTATTTGTCAACCCAGGAAAAAAAATGAGCCTCTCTGCTCGGTCTGCAGTCAGTACAGAGGAGCACTCCCCCAGGCCCAGGATGGCTCTGACTTGGACCACTTAACGATGCTCCTGAAGTAATACCATTAAGCATCCTAGCAGAAGAGCACACCAGAGGCATGACAGTCATCCCATGCCTGATGCGGTGTTGGCTGTGGAATTGTTTACTGTGATGTTAACAGTCAATTAAACACACACACACACACACCTCTCGGGGTAAAACAGATACTTTTGCGAAAACAACCTTCACTAGGAATTGAGCTCTATTTGATAAAGAGCATCCCTTACTACCGGGCAAAACATATTTGCTGAGACCTCTTCACCCTATTTCCTTTTTCTTATTTCTTCATAACTCCCCAGATGGCTTGTTCAGAGAATACCATCATTTGCCCACCCAAAGTAAATAGAATCAGCTGACAAGCGCATCTCCAGTAAAAGAGACCTAGACAAAGCTTTGGCTCTTTAGGGGTTATCTGCATATTTCCTAAATGCATACTCACATCCTTAGCATCTGATTATGGGGCTTGTTTTCTTGGATGGTCAGCCTCATCTTTTGTGTGCATATTCAGCTCTAAGCTCACCCTTCAGGCTTTTATCCTCTGTCGTGTACCTTGCCTTACGAGATTTCTAAGCAATTCATTTATTTTTTTTTTCATTATCATAAACTTTTATTTTAGCTCACTGTTACCAAAAGGAATTATTGCAAAATAAAAAAGCAATAATGAACAATTAGACAAAGAGGATACGGATTGACATCACACAATAAAAAACAAAACCCACTACAGCAAGAACATTTGAACTACATTCCATACACTTTAAAAAATTGCTCCACCTCTATTTTCCACACATATTTTATCTACACATAAACTATAGTTTCCCGGGTGCCTCACTGATTGTTGATCTAGTAGCTCCATGCATTTCAAGGGCTGCTGTGGGCATAAGTGGTACAACAAGTGGCCAGGAAAAGAAGCAGCCTTAAATACATCTACCATCACCACCCAAGACAGGAATGGGTCAGCTATTCTCGGCGGCTTGTGTACAGGGATTAAGCAATTCATTTATTTAGCAAACGTGTATTGAGCCCTTCCTAAGGATAAGAGTCTTTGCTAGGAGTTGAGGATACATATGTAAATGAACCACACAGGACCACGACACAGGATACAATAGCTGTTACAAGTGCAGGAGTTGTAAGCCAGGGCAGCACAGAACCAGCACATTTCATCAGAAACCAAACTTTCTGAGCAGGCCCCGCACCCCTGCTCCAAAGCTAAGGCCGCACACCTGGGAAATGAGAGAGTCGAGACCTCAGATACCGTGCCCGACAGACGTGACCTTACAAGTACAGGGCTCCATTCATGGCGGGAGAGCTGGCTAAGGAAACAGGGGCCGCTTCTCAAGGCCTTTGCTGCTAAGTGAATCAGAAAGAACCATCAACACGGGGTCAAAGTGTGACTACATATTACTTCACTCCTCTAGTTCTTAGTTTCAAGGCTGTCACAAACGATTCCTCCTATTTCTGACCATTCATTCACTATGAGTCCTGAGTAATTCTCTGACAGGCACGGGAGACAGAGACCAAGCTGTGGACTCAAGCTCACTGTGCCCTTAACCTGTCACTCCCTTTCCACACTTGGATTTCACACCATGACCGCCTTTGATGGTGCAATGCTTATTCCTGTTATTCTTGTTCTTGCTTTTTTTTTTTTTTTTTTTTAAGGAATTTGTTCTCTGCTTTCTTGCTTTGAAATAACAACTCCTTGCAGTGTATTTCATAAGTGCCAAATCAAATTGATGGAGGGATTGCAACCAGGAACATTTTTTTGGAAATTACATGTTTAGGAATCTGTAGGTAGGCTAAGAGGATAAGAAACTCTGAGGCTAATCCACAGAAATGCATGATCCTTAAGTTAACCACAGTTGAACCTCTACAGGGCTATTTTAATAAACAGAATAAATCTCAGATAATATAACGAAGGGCTCAAAGCCATTTGTCAGTGTGCTTGGAGATGTGCAACCTTGTGTTCTAATTAGAGAAGCAGGTACCAATAGGATTTCTAGGGAACAAGACACCATCCTGTGTACCAACAGGACCTGTTTCTCTTCTCTCCAGTCCAGAATGGAAATAAATATGGCAGCACTCTGCTTCTGTTTAGCTCCAGTAAACTCTAAGTGCTGCCCATATAACCCCAAACATTGTTATAGTGTCAACTAAAGTCCAAAAGGCAAGTTTTGAATGGGTCAACCCACCATAAAAAAAAATCTTCATTGTTTTTATTATTTTTATTTGGGTTTCCCCAGAAACAAATTATTTGTGTGTGGGTCCTCGGACATAAGGACTCCAGTATAGAAAGTTTATTTAGGACACAAAGAAAACACCTACAGGGGAGTAGGAAGTGATGGGGGAAGGGAAGACAGCCGACAAGAGAGTTACAGGGCAAGTCACCAGAGGGGGCAACCAGAGCTCGCCACTGTGAAGACTCTGGGCAACAGTATAGCATTCATACCAAAGAATGCTCCCACCTTAGGTGTTATGGGCTGAATTATGTCCCCAAAAAGAGATTCTGAAGTCCTAATCCCCAAGACCTCTGACTGTGATCTCACCTGGGAATAGGGTCATTGCACATGGAATTAGTTAAGTAGAGATGTGGTCCTACTAGAACAGGGTGGGCTGTTAATCCAATGTAGCGGGTGTCATTACAAGAAGATGACGTGAAGATACAGGGAAGAAAGCCCTGTGAAGGTGGAGACAGAGGTGGGAATGATACAGCTGCAAGCCAAGGATTACTGGCAACCAAGGATTCTACGTAGAGTCTCAGAGGGAGCATGGCCCTGCCAACACCTTGATCTTGAACTTCTAGCCTCCAAAATTGTGAAAGAATACATTTCTGCTGTTTTAAGGCCTGCAGCGTATTGCATTTTGTTGTGGAAGTCCTAGGAAACGGAGACACTACATAAGGATCTGGGGTATTTATACACTACCATCAGTCAGTGGTCGAGGGCTGCTCAACCAGTGGCTAAGGGGACTTATACCTGCAGTTCTTCTTGACTTTCAGGCACAGCCAGAGAAGCCTTTCTAGGCTCCAGAAGAGTCCCCAGGCGTAGAGATACAAATACGGCAGTTGGGAGCACACTGACGTAGTCTACGGGCTGGGTTGCACTTCCCCGTTGCCTACAAGATCAAGTTCAGCTCTCTAGACTAGGAGCAGAAGAAGAGCAATTTGAGGACTGAGAGGGAAAACAAAAACAGATTCTGCCAACAACACAAATGAGCTTGGAAGTGGATTTTGCCCCCCAAGCCTCCAGATAGATGCCAGCTAGCCAACACCTTGACTTTGGCTTCTTGAGGACCTTTAAAGCCACTAAGTGTTGGTGTGGTGTGTCATGCAGCACAGATCACTGAAACAAGACCTGTGCCCTTTGTTCACAGTTGGAACACTTCCCCAGATTAGGCATGCTGCATACAATATCTCTAGCTTCACCACAACCTTGAAAAGTCAGTCCGGTAGAATTATCTCCATTTCACAGATAAGGAAACTGAGTTTCACAGAGGTTGAGCAACTCATATAGATTTACCACCAATGTCCTTATTATTTCTACTCTTGCCTTTTAATGATAAAACAACACTTGAACCTCTGATTTTATAAGGTCATTTTCCAATGTGTGCCATGTAAAGAAATTCTGGCACAGACATTGACAAGGGCTGGGCTTCTTGCTGCCTTTAGGAAACCAAGTGTCACTGTTGTAAGGCTTCCATAGGCATATGCCCAGAGGCATGCTGACTGCTCCAGGAAAGCAGTGGGGAGCAGAGGCCCCATAGGGCAGTAAGGGTCCACCTACCACTCACCATATGTCAAGTGGGGACAGGTCAGCATTTGTCTAAGAGGTAAGCCTTCTCAAAGTTGTCACCTGGGAGCATATGGCCATTGGGATAGAAGAAAATGCCCCACTAACATGCCAGGTGTTCAATACCATTTGCCAAAAATACATATTATTTATGACAGCTTTTAATTTCTAGAGGAAGGTGGAGAGGCATTTTTTTCCCTAGGCAATTTTGTGAAATGACTCAGTTATACTCAGTAAGCTGCAACTACTATATACAGCTAAGATGTATAGCCAGACAGTAGTGGGATTGTTCCTTGCTCTTAAAAATATGGCCCCAGGCTATAATCTATAAGCAATTAACTATCATCCAGACAACCAAACTGTGAAATAGGCAGAAGGTCAGAACAAACACTTCACAAAAGCAGGAATCCAAGTGGCCAACAGACATATGAAAAGACATTCAATTTCATTAAGGCATCAGAGAAATGCAAACTAAAACTCCAAAGAGACACCACGGACAATCCACCAAAATGGGTAAAATGAGAAAGGCATTTTACATGGACATTGTAAATCAGTTGTTGACAAATCAGTCTCGGTTGTTGACAAGGATGGGGCCTGACTGGAAATTTCAAATATTCCTGATGAAAGGAGTATCAATTGGTCCTTTAGGATAATCTTGAGCAGCATTTACCAAATTTGAATGTACCTTTTCTATATGACCTAATATAATTTCACCGTCTGGTAGACCCAGCAGAAATGTGTGCATATGTTCACCAAAAGACATGTAAAAGAGTGTTCGTATCTACATGGGTCATAATGTGGTGCTTGAAAATTAACATTTTGTATACCAGACCCCGTCACGAGTCCCAGGTTCCTGTCCCTCTGACACTTTCTCTGGAGTGTAGTCTACCCAGAGCTCCCGATGTGCGTCAGGCTGACAGGGATTAGAACACTGGTTCTACCATTTTATTAGCTATGTGGCTTTGGACCAGTCACTTAAGCATCAGTTTTTCTGTCTTTAAAATGGAGGCCATAACAATGCTTATTTCAAAAGATTATAATAAGAGCTCATTATGTTAACACAGACACAGCAGAACCATGCCCAGCACATAGTAAATGCTCCATCGATGTGATGCCTGTCAAGCCTGTCTCTCCACACTGATACATTTGTATGCACTGGTATAGTTTAAGTATACTCTTGTAAATTCAGCCAGGGGTGAACTTCATATGAGCACTTCAGTCAATGGACAGGTAAGCATCCAATGATATTGCTAAAAGTCAAATCTGTTAATTGATAAACATTGCCATTAATAGGTGTAAGGAATAACTTTATAAGAATATATGCATTTCTGAGTATGTATCTTTCTAAATTTTTAAAATTCAACTTGGAATGTTGATGATGTGCTTATTTAAACACATGCTATTTTGAACTCAATATAGTACATAAAATGTTTATATTCATTGTATGCATATACGAACGTGTTTAATCAAACTTTTCATTTATTTTCAGCTTTGTTAATTTAATCAATGGTTGAAAAGTTTGAAGGAGTGTAAAAGATGTCTGATAACCTTGAGGTCTTAGTAGAGAGATCAAATAGATCACAGAAACGATATAAAAGAAAATGGGTACACAGCATTGAAGAAATAAAAGAAAGATTGGAAGGAAGAATAAAGGAGAAATACATGTGGATAAACCCAATAGAAATACTAAATATAGATGGTCAACAGCTATAATAATATGGAAAAGTATAACATGAGGGTATTCTTTCTTTTCTGTCCGTTTCAACTATGAACGAACATGTCTTACTGCCTCTGATAAAACATGCTTTTAGTATTTATTGTCTAGGTCTTGAGCCTTCTCAGTGACCATCAACAATGACAGGGAGAGAGTTTTGAAAGAATCCATTTACCTTCCAAGATATTGTTAATATTTTGCTCTCTCAGGAATCCCAGGATCGGAAGAAAACAGTCCCTGGATGACAGCTGGGCAGCGACCTCAGGTACAAGTCCTGGATGGAGCAAGAGGACACAGGTCTCAGCACAGACTTCCCCAGAGCAAGTGGAGGTGACAGGTGGCTGCAGGGCTGGGCTGCATGGAGGAGAGTTTTACATCAAGGGCAGAGATGGGGGGAAGCACAGAATTAATGACAGCAAAAGATTAAGCAACAGGAAAAATGAAGAAATTATTAAAAGTCCAGGCGAAAATACCTGGGGGTAGAAGAAAGGAAATGCAATCATATTACACAGTTCAGCTCGGCTGAGAGTACTATTTACACAGGTATAATAGTGGACACACACTATTGACTTAACAGAATATTATGATCTGAATGTCCTGTATTAGGAGGGGTGAGGAGGGAGACAGTTTGAGAGGAACAAAGAGAGAACATATCTGTGTCTCAGTCGGGGGTCAGGAAAAGCGGGTAAGAAAATAAAATTCTCTCTTAGTAGAAAATCAAAAGGTAGCAGTATAATTATATTAGATATGGAGATAAATATCCAAAGAAAATCTAAGAGTTGATAGTGGCTAGATTCAGAGGTGAGAATGGGAGGATTTGACAGTCTCTCTTTTGGATTATTAGACTTGCAATATTATCTGATTTCAAAACTATTTTAAAAACTAAATTAAAAAGGGGTTAATCTTTGGACTCACTGAGTCTGTAGTCTGAAAAGAACAACACAGCTGGTAGTGTTCATAATAAAATATAGCAATGTGTAAATTAAATGCGTTAATATTGTAAAAATAACCATTCAGCTTCACTGGATGGCTTATGGGATACTTATAAATGCATAGTCACCATGCTGGCTCCCAACTGGTCAAAGCCTACCGGAATTAAGATACAAGAAGAAGGGTGCAACATGTTTTTATTTAAGAACAAGTGATATATTCAAAATGTAAGACTATAATGGCACTTAGTAATGTGATTTGACAGGATTGTTGGATTATGTTTGCTTTCCCAGAGTAGTCCCTGAGTTCTTGGCCATTCTTAACAATTTTGGCTTTCCTTGACTATCTTATGAGATGGGCAAGCCCCCTGGCTCTGTCTCTCCCAGACACCCTGAGAATAGATAGAACCTCCTTCTCTAGCTCACTCACAACCCACTGGCACAATTGCTAAAGCTTTCCTGGCTGGACCTTGAGGGATGGAAGGCTGCTGACAGGAGCCCATCACACCTCCTTCTGCTTCGCCACTGCATCTCGGTAGCATGAGAAGAATCATGAGGAGAAAGCCATGAAAACTTGCTTTTGCTTTTCTCATTCTTTGTGTTCACATAGTAGAAGAAAAGGAAACTACCTTCCGTTGAAACCAGCTGATTAAGCTGATAATGAGACTGAAAGGGCAGTGTACAAAATCCGCAGGTCACAGTCAGCTTGGGATGAAAGAATTCTAGCCAGAATGTTCTTTATTGCTGCAAGACCCAAGTGGCAAGACATTTAATGAATAAAAATTGTGGAGAAGTTAAAGACATTAGTTATATGAAAAAAATCAGAAAAAAAACGGCAGAGTAAGAGAAAAAAATATACAAAGAGGAAAGTAAAATCATCATGACCCTGTATTGTGGTGAACCCAAAATTGTCTACTCTACTTGCCCAACCCCAGCTCCAGAGCGCAATCTCATGGGGCAAACCAATTGCAGAAATCCCAACTCCTATGTCAAAGTTCATTTTCCAGATAAATCCATTAAATTTTTTTTCTTTTCTCTTTTTAATTTCAGTTTTACTGAGGTATAATTACAGAGGCAAGAGACCATTGTCTTGGGGTGCACGAGGAGAGGGGATTCAGAGTGCTACCTAAACGAGCTCCAGAGACAGGTGCGAGCTGCGGCTATCGGCGCGGACACCAGAGACAGACATGAAATGCTAAGGCTGCTGCTGCAGCCACCAAAAAGCCTGTGTGCAAGCACAGGTCACTATCCACACCTCCCCTCCAGGGAGCCTGTGCAGCCCGCCACTGCAACGGCCCCGTGATCCAGGGACAACTTCCCCAGGAGAACACACGGTGTGCCTCAGGCTGATGCAATGTCATGCTGGGCTCTGCCGCCGCAGGCTTGCCCCACATCCGTACCCCTCCCTCCCCCTGGCCTGAGTGAGCCAGAGCCCCCGAATCAGCTGCTCCTTTAACCCTGTTCCTGTCGGGGCAAAGAACAGACACCCTCAGGCGACCTACACGCAGAGGCGGGGCCAATCCAAAGCTGAACCCCAGGAGCTGTGCGAGCAAAGAAGAGAAAGGGAAATCTCTCCCAGCAGCCTCAGGAGCAGCGGATTAAAGCTCCACAAACAACTTGAGGTACCTGCATCTGTGGAATACCTGAATAGACAACGAATCATCCCAAATTGAGGCCGTGGACTTTGGGAGCAACTGTACACTTGGGGATTGCTTTCTGCATCTGATTTGTTTCTGCTTTATCGTACTTTAGTATTTAGAGTTTATTATCATTGGTAGATTTGTTTTTTGATTTGGTTGCTCTCTTCCTTTTTTTGAAATATATAGATATATATATTTTTTTCCTTTCTCTTCTTTTATGAGTGTGTATGTGTATGCTTCTTTGAGTGAGGTTGTCTATATAGCTTTGCTTTTACCATTTGTCCTAGGGTTCTGTCTGTCGTTTTTTTTTTTTTTTTTTTAGTATACTTTTTGGTGCTTGTTATCATTGGTGGGTTTCTTTTTTGGTTTGGTGGCTCTCTTCTTTCTTCCCTTCTTTTTTTTATTACTTTTTAATTTTTTTATTTTTAATAATTAAAAAAATTTTTTTACTTTTATTATTTTATTTTACTTTTTTTCTTTCTTTCTTTCTTTTTTTCTCCCTTTTCTTCTGAGCCGTGTGGCTGACAGGGTCTTGGTGCTCCGGCCGGGTGTCAGGCCTGTGCCTCTGAGGTGGGAGAGCCGAGTTCAGGACATTGGACCACCAGAGAACTCCTGGCTCCATGTAATATCAAACGGCGAAAGCTCTCCCAGAGATCTCCATCTCAATGCTAAGACCCAGCTTCACTCAACGACCAGCAAGCTACACTGCTGGACACCTATGCCAAACAACTAGCAAGACAGGAACACAACCCCACCCATTAGCACAGAGGCTGCCTAAAATCATACTAAGTTCAGAGACACCCCAAAACACACCACCGGATGTGGTCCTGCCCACCAGAAAGACAAGATCCAGCCTCATCCACCAGAACACAGGCACCAGTCTCCTCCAGCAGGAAGCCTACACGACCCTCTGAACTAAGCTTAGCCACTGGGGGCAGACACCAAAAACAACGGGAACTACGAACCTGCAGCCTGCGAAAAGGAGGTCCCAAACACAGTAAGATAAGCAAAATGACAAGACAGAGAAACACACAACAGATGAAGGAGCAAGGTAAAAACCCACCAGACCAAACAAATGAAGAGGAAATAGGCAGTCTAACTGAAAAAGTATTCAGAGTAATGATAGTAAAGATGATCCAAAATCTTGGAAATAGAATGGAGAAAATACAAGAAATGTTTAACAAGGACCTAGAAGAACTAAAGCGTAAACAAACAATGATGAACAACACAATAAATGAAATTAAAAATTCTCTAGAAGGAATCAATAGCAGAGTAACTGAGGCAGAAGAACGGATAAGTGACCTGGAAGATGAAATAGTGGAAATAAGTAACGTACAGCAGAATAAAGAAAAAAGAATGAAAAGAATTGAGGACAGTCTCAGAGACAGCTGGGACAACATTAAATGCACCAACATTCGAATTATAGGGGTCCCAGAATAGGAGGAGAAAAAGAAAGGAACTGAGAAAATACTTGAAGAGATTATAGTTGAAAAATTCCCTAATATGGGAAAGGAAACAGTCAATCGAGTCCAAGAAGCTCAGAGACTCCCATACAGGATAAATCCAAGGAGAAACACGCCAAGACACATATTAATCAAACTATCAAAAATTAAACAGAAAGAAAAAATATTAAAAGTAGCAAGGGAAAAACAACAAATAACATACATGGGAATCCCCATAAGGTTAACAGCTGATCTTTCAGCAGAAACTCTGCACGCCTGAAGGGAGTAGCAGGACATATTTAAAGTGATGAAAGGGAAAAACCTACAACCAAGATTACTCTACCCAGCAAGGATCTCATGCAGACTTGACAGAGAAATTAAAACCTTTACAGACAAGCAAAAGCTAAGAGAATTCAGCACCACCAAACCAGCTTTACAACAAATGCTAAAGGAACTTCTCTAGGCAGGAAACACAAGAGAAGGAAAAGACCTACAATAACAAACCCAAAACAATTAAGAAAATGGTAATAGGAACACACATATAGATAACTACCTTAAATGTAAATGGATTAAATGCTCCAACTAAAAGACACAGACTGGCTGAATGGATACAAAAACTACACCCGTATATATGCTGTCTACAAGAGACCCATTTCAGACCTAGAGACACATACAGACTGAAAGTGTGGGGATGAAAAAAGATATTCCATGCAAATGGAAATCAAAAGAAAGCTGGAGTAGCAATACTCATATCAGATAAAACAGACTTTAAAATAAAGACTGCTACAAGAGACAAGGAAGGACACTACATAATGATAAAGGGATCAATCCAAGAAGAAAATATAACAATTATAAATATATATGCATGCATGCAACATAGGAGCACTTCAATACATAAGGCAAATGCTAACAGCTATAAAAGAGGAAGTCAACAGAAACACAATCATAGTAGGGGACTTTAACACCCCACTTTCACCAATGGACAGATCATCCAAAATGAAAATAAATAAGGAAACACAAGCTTTAAATGATACATTAAACAAGATGGACTTGATTGGTATTTATAGGACATTCCATCCAAAAACAACAGAAAACACTCTCTTCTCACATGCTCATGTAACATTCTCCAGGAAAGATCATACCTTGGGTCAGTAATCAAGCCTTGGCAAATTTAAGAAAATTGAAATCATATCAAGTATCTTTTCCAACCACAATGCTATCAGACTAGATATCAATTACAGGAAAAAATCTGTAAAAAAACACAAACACATAGAGGCTAAACAATACTACTAAATAACTAATAGATCACTGAAGAAATCAAAGAGGAAATCAAGAAATACCTAGAAACAAATGACAATGAAAACACGATGACCCAAAACCTATGGGATACAGCAAAAGCAGTTCTAAGAGGGAAGTTTATAGCAATACAATCCTACCTCAAGAAACAAGAAACATCTCAAATAAACAAGCTAACCTTACACCTACAGCAATTACAGAAAGAAGAACAAAAAAACCCCAAAGTTAGCAGAAGGAAAGAAATCATAAAGATCAGATCAGAAATAAATGAAAAGGAAATGAAGGAAACAATAGCAAAGATCAATAAAACTAAAAGCTGGTTCTTTGAGAAGGTAAACAAAGTTGATAAACCATTAGCCAGATTCATGAAGAAAAAAAGGGGAGAAGACTCAAATGAACAGAATTAGAAATGAAAAAGGAGAAGTAACAACTGACACTGCAGAAATACAAAGGACCATGAGAGATTACTACAAGCAACAACATGCCAATAAAATGGACAACCTGGAAGAAACGGACAGATTCTTAGAAAAGCACAACGTTCTGAGACTGAACCAGGAAGAAATAGAAAATATAAACATATCAATCACAAGCACTGAAATTGAGACTGTGATTAAAAATCTTCCAACAAGGCTTCCCTGGTGGCACAGTGGTTGAGAATCTGCCTGCCAATGCAGGGGACACGGGTTCGAGCCCTGGTCTGGGAAGATCCCACATACTGCGGAGCAACGAAGCCCGTGCGCCACAACTACCGAGCCTACGCGTCTGGAGCCTGTGCTCCGCAGCAAGAGAGGCTGCGATAGTGAGAGGCCCACGCACCACGATGAAGAGTGGCCTCCACTTGCCGCAACTAGAGAAAGCCCTCGCACAGAAACGAAGACCCAACACAGCCAAAAATAAATAAATAAATAAATAAATTTTTTAAAAAAATCTTCCAACAAACAAAAGCCCAGGATTGAATGGCTTCGCAGGTGAATTCTTTTCAACATTTAGAGAAGAGCTAACACCTATCCTTCTCAAACTCTTCCAAAATATAGCAGAGGGAGGAACACTCCCAAACTCATTCTACGAGGCCACCATCACCCTCATACCAAAACCAGACAAAGATGTCACAAAGAAAGAAAACTACAGGCTAATATCTCTGATGAACATAGATGCAAAAATACTCAACAAAATAGTAGCAAACAGAATAAAACAGAACATTAAAAGGATCATACACCATGATCAAGTGGGGTTTACTCCAGGAATGCAAAGATTCTTCACTATACGCAAATCAATCAATGTGATAAAGCTTATTAACAAATTGAAGGAGAAAAACCATATGATCATCTCAATACATGCAGAAAAAGCTTTCAACCAAATTCAACATCCATTTATGATAAAAACCCTCCAGAGAGCAGGCATAGAAGGAACTTACCTCAACATAATAAAGGCCATAAATGACAAACCCACAGGCAACATCATTCTCAATGGTGAAAAACTGAAACCATTTCCTCTAAAATCAGGAACAAGACAAGGTTGCCCACTCTCACCACTATTATTCAACATAGTTGTGGAAGTTTTAGCCACAGCAATCAGAGAAGAAAAAGAAATAAAAGAATCCAAATCGGAAAAGAAGAGGTAAAGCTGTCACTGTTTGCAGATGACATGATAGTATACATAGAGAATCCTAAAGAGCCACCAGAAAACTACTAGAGCTAATCAATGAATTTGGTAAAGTAGCAGGATACAAAATTAATGCACAGAAATCTCTTGCATTCCTATACAGTAATGATGAAAAATCTGAAAGAGAAATTAAGGAAACACTCCCATTTACCATTGTAACATCAAGAATAAAACACCTAGGAATAAACCTACCTAAGGAGACAAAAGACCTGTATACAGAAAACTATAAGACACTGATGAGAGAAATTAAAGATGATACAAGCAGATATACCATGTTCTTGGATTGGAAGAATCAACGTTGTGAAAATGACTATACTACCCACAGCAATCTACAGATTCAATGCAATCCCTATCAAACTACCACTGGCATTTTTCACAGAACTAGAACAAAAAATTTCACAATTTGTATGGAAACACAAAAGACCCCGAATAGCCAAAGCAATCTCGAGAAAGAAAAACAGAGCTGAAGGAATCAGGCGCCCTGACTCCAGACTATACTACAAAGCTACAGTAATCGAGACAGTATGGTACTGGCACAAAAACAGAATTATAGATCAATGGAACTGGATAGAAAACCCAGAGATAAACCCACGCACATATGGTCACCTTATCTTTGATAAAGGAGGCAAAATTATACAATGGAGAAAAGACTCCCTCTTCAATAAGTGGTGCTGGGAAAACTGGACAGCTACATGTAAAAGAATGAAATTAGAACACTCCCTAACACCATACACAAAAATAAACTCAAAATGGATTAAAGACCTAAATGTAAGGCCAGACACTATCAAACTCTTAGAGGAAAACATAGGCAGAACACTCTATGACATACATCACAGCAAGATCCTTTTTGACTCACCTCCTAGAGAAATGGAAATAAAAACAAAAATAAACAAATGAGACCTAATGAAACTTAAAAGCTTTTGCACAGCAAAGCAAACCATAAACAAGACAAAAAGACAACCCTCAGAATGGGAGAAAATATTTGCAGACAAAGCAACTGACAGAGGTTTAATCTTTAAAATTTACAAGCAGCTCATGCAGCTCAATATCAAAAAAACAAACAACCCAATCCAAAAATGGGCAGAAGACCTAAATAGACATTTCTCCAAAGAAGATATACAGATCACCAACAAACACGTTAAAGGATGCTCAACATCACTAATTGTTAGAGAAATGCAAATCCAAGCTACAATGAGGTATCACCTCACACCGGTCAGTCAGAATGGCCATCATCAAAAAATCTAGAAACAATAAATGCTGGAGAGGGTGTGGAGAAAAGGGAACCCTCTTGCACTGTTGGTGGGAATGTAAATTGATAAAGCCACTATAGGGAACAGTATGGAAGTTCCTTAAAAAACTAAAAATAGAACTACCATATGACCCAGCAATCCCACTACTGGGCATATACCCTGAGAAAACCATAATTCAAAAAGAGTTGTGTAGCACAATGTTCATTGCAGCTCTATTTACAGAGCTGCATTGAAGCCAAGACATGGAAGCAACCTAAGTGTCCATCAACAGATGAATGGATAAAGAAGATGTGGCACATATATACAATGGAATATTACTCAGCCATAAGAAAAACGAAATGGAGTTATTTGTAGTGAGGTGGATGGACCTTGAGACTGTCATACAGAGTGAAGTAAGTCAGAAAGAGAAAAACATATGCTAACACATATATATGGAATCTAAAAAGAAAAAAAGTTCTGAAGAACCTAGGGGCAGGACAGCAATAAAGACGCAGACGTAGAGAATGGACTTCAGGACAGGCGGAAGGGAAGGGATGAAGTGAGAGAGTGGCATGCACATATATATACTACCAAATGTAAAATAGATAGCTAGTGGGAAGCAGCTGCATAGCACAGGGAGATCAGCTCGGTGCTTTGTCACCACCTAGAGGGGTGGGATAGGGAGGGTGGGAGGGAGATGCAAGAGGGAGGAGATATGGGGATATATGTATATATATAGCTGATTCACTTTGTTATAAAGCAGAAACTAACATACCATTGTAGAGCAATTATACTCCAATAAAGATGTTAAAAAAAAGTATATATATATATATGAATTATTTTGCTGTACCCCAGTAATTAACACAACATTGTATGTCAACTATACTTCAATTTAAAAATAATAAATAAAATGTACATTGTGGTGATTTGATTTAAATATATATTGCAGAAGGATTTGTCCCATCTAGTTAACACATCCATCACCTCACATACTTATTTTTTGTGTGTGTGATAATATTTAAGTTCTACCCTCTCATTAAATTTCAATATTACAATAGAGTGTTATCAACTATAGTCACCATGTTTTACATTAGATCTTCAGACCTTATTCATTTTACATCTGAAAGTTTGTACTCTTACAACTTCTCCCTATTTCATTCACCTCCTGCCAGCCCGTGGCAACCATTTTATTTCTCTGTTAATGAGTTTGCCTGTTTTTCTCCAGACTCCACATATAAGTGATACCATGCAGTATTTGTCTTTCTCCATAGGCTTGTTTCACATAGCACAGTGCCCCCTAGGTCCAACCATACTGCTGCAAATGGCAGGATTTCCTTCTTTCTCACGACTGAATAATATTCCATGGTTTGTACACACCACATCTTCCTTATCCATTCATCCACTGATGGACACATAAGTAGTTTCCGTATCTTTGGCTATTGCCAAGTAGGTATTTATTTATCTTAGACAAAAGATTTGCTTTAGGGCAGTTCAGTCTGTGTTGTACTCAGCAATTTTGCTCAGTAATCATGGGAAAACTGTACTCTGCTGGCTGCCATCTTGTGACCGTGAGGGATCAGAAAGCCAACCTAGGGAAGCAAAGTGTAGGGAATGGCAAAGAAAGAAAGTAGAAGCCTCAATAAACCACACCTGAGACCAGCCTCACCTCTGGGTGTTTTGGTAATGTGAGCCAATAAATCCCTTCTATTGCTAAAGCCATTTTGCTCCCATGTTTTTTACTTGTAACCAAAAGCTTCTAACTGACACAGTACCTGAAGGGATTAATGCATGAAGAAGCCAGAGGGTGATGGAGTTTTGGGAACTGGAACAGAGGATTGAATGCATCTGAAAATCATCTCATTCAAACAGAGTCCAGAAGACAACTGAGGAAAAAATTCAGTGCTGGAAATGAGAAGTTATTTGCTTAATTAGAGCTTGGGGACAGCAGTTGTAAGGGGACCATTTCACCCCAATGAGACTGCAAAGAAGAAGATGATTCCCTGTTCTCCAAATGGCAAAAGCTGAAATCCCCTGTCTAAGGTTTATTGTTCTCTGTGATAGCTCCACAATATTCTGCTAGCTTGCTTACACAGTTTTGAAAGGTGTGTTTTGTTCTAGGCGCCTTCGAGGCAGTGAATAAGGACAACCAGGAGATGAAGGGGTGGCAGCTTAACGAGAGAAACAAGACGTTTGTTTTCATACACGTTCTGGGTTTGGCAGAATCTTATATTTGCAATAGTCGTTTTAAATGTTAACGTTTGATGAGACTTTTAAAAATTCATCCACAAGCTCATGGTAACTATAGTTTGTGAGAAAACTTCTCAGGTCACAAGCCTACAAATCTACAGCTTTCTGTGGCCAAGTTGCAGTCACATGAAGAAATGAAGGCAAAGAGAAATAAAATTCAGAAACAGAGAGAGAGTAGGTATAAGAGAGCGAGCCGTAAGCATCAAGTACATGTTTTCTGTACTTGGGGTCCCCAATAGCCCTGATTACTTTGTTTCTTGTCATGTCTGTTAGTTTCCCCAAAATATAATGAATTTTAAAAAATCCTACTGTTTTATCTTCTTTGAGCTGAGTTTTTGTCACTTGCTGTCAAATGAATTCTGTTAATTCATCAAATATGATTGAGATATTTATTATAATTCTATCATTTCCTAAGGTCATTCTCTTATCTTTCCCAGGCATGTGGTATGTAGAATGTCACTAATTCAGGACCTGCTGTATAGTACAGGGAACTCTACTCAATACTTTGTAATAACCTGTATGGGAAAAGAATCTGAAAAAGAATGGATAGATGTATATGTAGAACTAAATCACTTTGCTGTACACCTGAAACTAGCACAACATTGTAAATCAACTATACTCCAATATAAAATAAAAAAATTTTTTAAAGAATAAAAAAATTATTTAAAAAGGAAAAAAAGAAATAAATAAATGTTAACGTTTGAACTTCAAGATTAAATAATACAACCCAAATCAGCTGCCAGATGCCGTCGAGCAAAACTCCCCACTCCAGCCATCCCTCTGCCATATAGAAGTCAGAACAATCCACGGATTGGGCCTTTGCCCTTTTCCCTCTCTCAGCCACAGCTGTCCCTCACTTAGCATCTTTAAGATCCTATTTGTTTGCACAGATTAGATTATTCTAGGGTAAGAGGACTGTTGGTGTACTAAAATCACACCTACGCAGGTTGCTTTTAATTTGCCATTCAATACTAAATTATCTAGTTCCTCTTACTTGGATTTCTGAATCGATGACCACGTAAAGAATACAGCTCTTAAATTCACACCAACCCATGTGTTCAGAACTCACTGAATAGTGTTTATGAAAAAGAAAGAGCAGATTCTAGAGAATACACCTGACAGAGAATTGTGGCACATGAAAGGTAAGACACTGAAGGAATGGCAGCATTTCTTCAGACAGAGATGCACCTTTTTTTCTCATTTTAGATCTCAGAAGTTGAGCTTCTCCTTACAGTTGGCCAGGCTACGGTGATGACGAAGTTCTGACTGCCTGCCTGAGCACATCGTGGGCCCTTCTGCAAGTTATGTGAATTGATGGTCCATCATGCATTCAGTTTAAATGCCATTTAAGACGTCTTCCTAGTTGTGTTAGTTTGCTAGGACTGCCATAACAAAATACCACAGACTGGGTGGCTTAAACAACAAAAACTTATTTCTCACAATTCTGGAAGCTAGAAGTCCAAGATCAAGGTGCCAGCAGGGGTGGGTTTCTCCCGAGACTTGCCTCCTTGACTGCAGATGGCACCACCTTCTCTACGTCCTCACATGGTCTTTCTCGGCGCACGTACATCCCTGCTGTCTCTCTTCTGTGTGTCCTGATCTCCTCTTCTTATAAGGACACCAGTCAGATGGGATTAGGGCTCAACCTAACAGCTTCATTTTACCTTAATCACATCTTTAAAGGTCTTATCTCCAAATAGAGTTACATACTGAAGTACTTCAACGTGCGAGGTTTGGGGGCACACAATTCCGCCTGTCACACTGGTTGTTGCCTGAAAACTTTCAGTGGACATCTTCTGGTGAGATTATGAGAGTGCCAACATCAAAGCTTGCGGGATGGGTATCTTAGGGAAAAGAAAAATCCAAGAAGACAACAGCAAAGCACTCTTTAAGAAATGTTGCTTTACAATGCTTTGATGACACAGAGGGTAATAATTTGTGGGAAAATGTTAAGACGTTAAAGCTTTGTGCTGTGCTTCGTCAGCTTTTCTTTCTAAAGGACAGATAACGAGATGTCTTTCAATCAGTGGCATCCGTGCAGATGACTGACCTGTTCCAGCATCAAACCTCCCCTCAGCATTCTGGGATGCCTAAGGTGAGCTGTGGGGACCACAGACCCCACACTTCCCCAGCCCTGGGCATCCTGGTTGGCTCCGCCAGTGGGAGCCTCACAGGGAGACGGGAAGGTGGGAGGAGAGGAGAAGGGGCTGATTTTCTGTTTCCAGCTCCTGACAGCATTATTTGCGTTAACAGAGGACAGTAGGGGCCTCAGCCTCCAGGTTTTTTTTTTCTCTTTTTTTTTTAATCGGAGTACAGTTGATTTACAATGTTGTGTGAGTTTCAGGTATACAGCAAAGTGAATCCGTTATACATCTACATCTATCCACTCTTTTTTAGATTCTTTTCCCATATAGGTCATTACAGAGTATTGAGTAGAGTTCCCTGTGCTATACAGTAGGTCCTTATTAGTTATCTATTTTATATATAGTAGCGTGTATGTGTCAATCCCAATCTCCTAATTTATCCCTCCCCCTGCCACTTTCCCCCCTGGTAACCATAAGTTTGTTTTCTACATCTGTGAGTCTATTTCTTTTTTATAAATAGGTTCATTTGCACCATTTTCTTAGATTCCACATATAAGTGATATATGATATCTGTCTTTTTCTCTTACTTACTTCACTCAGTATGACAATCTCTAGGTCCATCCATGTTGCTGCAGATGGCATTATTTCATTCTTTTTTATGGCTGAGTAATATTCCATTGTGTATATGTACCACAACTTCTTTATCCATTCATCTGTCGATAGACATTTAGGTTGCTTCCATGTCTTAGCTATTGTAAATAGCACTGCAATAAACATTGGGGTGCATGCATCTTTTCGAATTATGGTTTTCTCCAGATATATGCCCAGGAGTGGGAATGCAGAATCATATGGTAGCTCTATGTTTAGTTTTTTGAGAAACCTCCAAACCGTTTTCCACAGTGGCTGAACCAATTTACATTCCCACCAACAGTGCAGGAGGGTTTCCTTTTCTCCACATCCTCTCCAGCATTTATTGTTTGTAGACTTTTTGATGATGGTCATTCTGACCAATGCAAGGTGATACCTCACTGTAGTTTTGATTTGCATTTCTCTAGTAATTAGTGATGTTGAGCACCTTTTCATGTGCTTAGCCTCCAGATTCTTTTGGCAGTTCCAGAACCAGCCATAGAGAGGACACCCAGAAAGATGTCCAGCCACGCCACCTCGGCCACATTTCAACCCCCTCAGAAGCTCAAGCACCAGCCACATAGCACCAAGCTCCTAGGTTTGGTGAACCTACCTCTTTTTATGCCCTGCTGTGGTAGCCGCTTACTGCAGTTCCTATATCTAGGTAACTTCAGCATCTGGTTTGGGCACTTTTACCTTCCAAGACCTTCATAATCAGTTCCTGTACTACCTCCTCTGTTGGAAATACCTGGTATAGTTCACTTTCCCCTATATGGACCCTGACTAAAATAATGTCTTAGATTAGATGAAATAAAGCACCATGAAAATATTTAAGTACATCTAAATATTGTTTATCTTTACTTACAGGGTTTCTGTAAACCAATTTATGTGGATACTTTGCCTCAATTATCCACTTCTTCAGTATAGAGCTTTAGAGTTTATTTTGCACACACTCTTTTTAACCTTTACAGTTTCACAATAACAGGTTAATTGGCTTTATATTATCTTTGTAGCTTCTAACACCCTCATGCACTCAAAGCTTTATCTATAATAGGTAACCATATACAAAGGAATATATACACAGGTTTACCAAGGGTAAACTGTACCTTTATTTTGAAATGTTCCAGTAAAGATGAGTCTTGATAATAGTGGGAGATATAATTTTGTTTATGACAAAATATCTTCACACATATAAATTGTCTTGAATAAATTCATATGTTACTGGGGATAAGAGAACTTCCTAGATTTAATGTTCCTCCCTCAGAAAGTTCTTTTTTGTGAAAAGATTTTTTTATTGAATTATAGTTGACATACAATATTGTGTTAATTTCAGGTATACTACATAATTATTTGATGTTTGCATACATTGTGAAATGATCAGCACAATCTCTAGTAACCATCTGTTCCCACACAAAGTTATTATAGTAGTATTAACCATATTCCTATGCTGTAGATTACATTCAATAACTTATTATATAACTGGAAGTCTGTACCTCTTAATTCCCTTCATCTATTTCACCCTCTCCCTCAAACCTCTTCGTTCTGGTAACCACTCATTTGCTCTCTGTACCTGTGAGTTTATTTTCATTTTGTCTTGTTTCACTTTGTTTTTTAGATTCCACATGTAGGTGAGATCGTGCAGTATTTGTCTTTCTCTGTCTGACTTATTTCACTTAGCATAATGCCCTTAAATTCCATCCAGGTTGTCGCAAATGGCAAGATTTCATTTTTTATGGCTGAGTAATATTCCATTGGGGTGTGTGTGTGTGTGTGTGTGTGTGTGTGTGCGCATGCGTGCACACATGTGTGCTTAGCTAACTCCCAGTTGACCCCAGAGGCATGAGCAATAAATGACTATTGTTCACCATGCGAGGTCACAGTTGCTATGCAGCAACAGCTAACTCACACCAGATAGGTTCTAGACCATCGTTTGGCCAGTTGATTGGATCTGGAAATTCAGTCTATGGTTTGGAGGAACACTCAGGAACTTCAGCCTGCTTAAGTACCAAGATCAGCGCTCTCACTGAGTTCAAGGGTTAGATGGTATAATTTGAAGAAAAATGGTCTGGGATCCAGAAACTCTGAATTCAAGTTCTGATTTTACAATATACTGGCTCTCTGCTGTACTTTGGATAGGTCCTTAACTTCTCCAACTTCAGCCTCCACATTTCTAAAACAGGGATAATAACACTTGCTTCAGGCATTTTATAATAATCAAGTAGCATCACACAGGTAAGATGTATGTCTAAAGCCAAACATATGTGTTGTGGGTCACACTGTATTCCCCAGAAAGATATATTGTAGTTCTAACCCCAGGTACCTTTGAATGTGACCTCATTTGGAAATAGGGTTGTTCAGACGCAATCAAGTTACGATTAGGTAGGCTCTAACCCAATGACTAGTGTCCCTATAAGTAGAGGGAGGTTTGGAGACATGCCCAGGGAAGAAGGCCATGTGACTATGGAGGTGGAAATTGGAGTCAGTGATGCAACTAGAAGCCAGTGATACTAAGGATTGCCACTAAGAATGGCTGGCAGGAACCAGAAGCCAGGAAGAGGCAGGGAAAGGTCCTTCCCTAGAGCCTTCAGGGGGTGCATGGCCCTGCTGACAACTTGATTTTAGACTCTCAGCTTCCAGAACTGTGAGCAAATAACTTTCCGTTGTTTGAAGCCGCTCTGTTGTACTTTGTTATGGCAGCCCCAGGGGACTAATGCAATATGGATGTTAAGTATTGTGCTAAATTATGAATTTCGCAAGAAGGAGTCAACTTACTTATGAGTATATGTGAGCCACCTTGGGGGACTTCAGAAATATTGAGGAGTAGGACGCTTTTTCCACAGGTGAAGTAACTAAGCTTGTATAATTTGAGTGTTAGTATTAATTTGAACTCAGTTGTACCCACAGAAGAGTAAAGTTCAGGGGCTTTCTCATTATTTAGTGGAGCAATGATATGGAAAATATTTAATAGTCACTAATATTTATCGAATTCCAAGTACTGCTCTCAGTGTTTTTATATATTAACTCATTTAAACTTCCCAGTGACACTGTGAGGTACTGGATCACTGAGGGTCTAATCAGGTGTGACCAGGAAAACACGACCTTGAATATTTAAAACAGAACTGATGATAGGCCAACAAGCGATGCTGAAACACCTTAGAGTCACAGCATCAGGAAGCGGCTATCACACTGGGCTGGAAGGACAGAGGGAGAGGGCAGTGCTGCAGGAGGCCAGGGGCAGGGGTCACCGGGTCAAGGTCACACTGGAATCGGAGCAGGCCTCTCCCAAGAGACCTGGAGCTGTGGAGGACATGCAGGAAGCCTGACTGAGGAGGGGCAGTGGGGGGAGACGTGTCCTGGTTGTTTCCTCCCTCCCGCCCTCTCCCTTCATAGTCCCCGCTGGCTGAGCTGATGTGGGAGACCTAAGGGGAGGCCCCTTTGTGACCCAGAGCAGAGCAGGGAATCAGCAATCCCAGGAGCAAGTAGGCAGGCACCCCTTCTACCTCCTGTTCAAGATAAAAGAGGAGGCCTAGAAGATAAAGTCACAGGGTAAGGTCACTCAGCTAGCGCTGAGATTTGAACCCAGGCAGTCTGGCTCACCCCCGGGCTCTTGACCGCTGCTCGTAATAGTGCTGCACTGGATTTAGGAGGAAGGTGGGGACAGGGAGCCTGGCGTGAACATTATTATGATTGTCCACGGGTCAGGAATTAAGGGCCTGGATTCGACTGGTATCTGTGAAATTGAAGAAAATAGGTTTCTTTGAGAAATACGACCAAGGCAAGAATTATTTGTTTAAGAGAAAGGAAATAGCTTTTGGTCATTAAAAAATATTTGAAAACAGAGAGAGACAATTTATTTAACTGCAACAGTATTCAAGCCAGCAAATAAGTGAGGCAGCATGATGAGATTAAAAAAAATTTCCATTATCATTATAACAAATTGCCCCTCCACGAAATAATTTGAGATGTCTCTGAAAGTCTGCATTTTCCTTTTGTGAAACTTCCGAAGTTGCTTCTCTTTTATGGTTTCCTTTTCTCATCTGCCTCAGGGCACATGCTGGTTATGCTATTCTCAATAAAAAATAGTATTCTAAGATATTTTTTTGCTTTGCAACTTGGAACCGTGACCCTAAGATGACGTAATAAAATTAGAAGTGTTGTTTTATGCACAATTTACTTACTAGTCTAGGGGGTATAAAATAAAATAACAAATAATTAATTGAACTAGGAAAAACTGTTGCATTTTTCTTTCTTTTTTAAATGATTTGTTAGCTAAATTTAATTAAGAAAATCAACAAGTCTGCTAGAAACTGATAATTACTTGAATTATGGGTGATACAAATCTTTCCTAAAAATGTAAGTTGCAAAAAGGAAAAACCAGCTAAAGGAAACATAAATGTTCTTTCTAATGGATGTGGCATATGGGAGAGAGGCTTCATATACAGATTAACTAAAGCAGATATTGCATGCAGTTTAATGAAAACAAATGCCAATCTGTATTGATTTAGATAACCCCGAATTCCTTTTGCTTCAGTAACTGCATTTTCCCATCGCTCCAAATTATCCAGATGATTGTTTTAACTGTCTACTCTGCCTGTGGAGATAAACATAGGGAGGGATGGTTTCCATTTCATTCAGGTGAGCTAAAGCAAACTATCCAGTAAATGCCACTTGAGCTATCCTTCAACATTAGAGATTATTTAATGACTACCTTCTCTGTGTCAGTAATGGAATATGAAAAGGATACTTGTGGGTCTTTGGTCTCAGACAATAGAAATGTGTTAGGTACAGGTGTCTGAACGGTTTGAATTATTGAACATTAAAAAAATTCCTGTCAAAGACAAATATCATTATGATATTGCTTATATGCAGAATCTTAAAAATATGATACAAATGAACTTATTTACAAAACAGAAATAGACTCACAGACTTAGAGAATGAACTTATGGTCACTGGGGGGAAGGGTTAGGAAGAGGGATAGTTAAGGAGTCTGGGATTAACATACACACACTACTATATATAAAATAGATAACCAACAAGGACCTACTGTATAGCACAGGGAACTCTGCTCAATATTCTGTAATAACCTAAATGGGAAAAAATTTGAAAAAGAATAGATACATGTATATGTATAACTGAATCACTAAGCTGGGCACCTGAAACTAACAAATTGTTACTCAACTATGCCCCAATATAAAATAAAAATTAAAAAAAAAAATCCACTAGATTCTTACCGACTCAGCTTCAGGAAATATCACTCATATTTCTAGTATATATATAGTCATATATAGTCATTAACCTTAAATAATTCACTATGACGTGGGAGAGAAAGGCTATCCCCAAAAAAAAAAAAAAAAAAAAATTCCTGTCCGTGGGAGTGGGAGTGATCCTGAAGGAAAGAAAGTGTGTGTTCATTTGGTTCCATCTTATTTCAGTTCCTGTTAAGTATATTTGGATGAAAATTCTGGTTAAGGAGATATGTCTCTGACATAAACTGTAGAATTCACCTAAGAGTACAGATTCAGACTACAAAAGCAAATGGCTTTTACTGGGACCAGCAGTTCCAAACCTGGAATACCCGCAGAGGCCCATGAACAGAATAATGGGCGCCACTGAATTATGTTCAACATTTTGAAAAAGACTGGAGTAAATTTAAAAACAAAAAGAAATTAAAAATTGAAATATCCAATTGACATTTATATATATGCCTAATAGATATTGGGAAATCCAGATTTACATGCAGTCTTCTGATGGAGAAAAAATTTTAAACATGGGATTCATGAGAAAGAAGTGAGAAAACATGTCTTTAATGTTCAAAGGGGTCAGAATTTTGTCCAACCCCTTGTTTATCTCAGGTGAGACAACTAAGGTCAGAGCTGTAGTGCATCTTAACTAATGTCACAGAGCTCTATAGTGTCCTCACTTGTATTAGGTACGAAATCTAGAGATGAAAGTGAACAAAGACCAGAATTCAGACATTAAGAGCTTTCTGAGGGGGTGTGTGGCCAAGATGGCAGAGTAGGAAGACCCTGAGCTCACCTCCTCCATGGGCACACCACAATTATAACTATTTACAGAGCAACTATCTCTGAGAATGACCTGAAGACTAATAGAAAAGATCTTCTACAACTAAACACATAAAAAAGAAACCAAGATGAGATGGGTAGAAGGGGTAGAGATACAATATAGTCAAGAACAACACCCCTGAGTAGGCAACCCACAAACAAGAAAATAATCACAATTGCAGAAATTCTCCCCAAGCAGTGAAGGGTCTGAGCCCCACATTGGGATACCCAACCCGGGGGGTCATGCACCAGGAAGATGAGCCCCCAGAACATTTGGCTTTGAAGGCCAGTGGGGCTTGCATACAGGAAAGATGGAGGGCTGTGGGAAACAGAGACTCTAGTCTTTAGGGTACATGCAAAATCTCATATGCTTTGAGTCCCAGAACAGAGGCAGAAATTTGAAAGGTGCCTGGGTTAGACCCACTTGCTGATCCTGGAGAGTCTCCCAGAGAGGCAGTAGGCAACTGGGACTCCCCTTGGATAGATGTGGGTGGCAGCCACTTTGGGGAGCTCATTCTACCACAAGGACACTGGTGCCAGTGAGCACCATTTTGGAGTCCTCCCTCTAGCCTAGTAGCTCTGGGGCTTACCCTCCCACCAGCAGGCCAACCCCAGTCCTGAGACTCCCCAGGCTATGCAGTCAGCTGCACAAGAACCTGGCCCTACGGACCAGTGGGCCAACAGCTACCACATGAGGCAGGGCCTGGCAGCCAACCAGGCTGGGAGCCAGATCTAACTACCGCTGTGCCCGCAGTGCTCAGCTCACCACAACAGAAGGGCCCATGCAGTCTACATAGGAGGCACCCCTAGAGCATATAGCTCTGGTGACCAGAGGGGTGTGTGCTGCTGGGCCCCATAGGATACCTCCTACACAAGACTACTTCTCCAAGATTGGGAAATGTAACCAAACCGCCTAATACACAGACGTAAACACAGAAAATTAGGCAAAAGGAGAAGACAGAGGAGTATATTCCAAATGAAGAAACAAGCCCAAACCTCAGACAAAGAACTAAACAAAGTGATGATAAAATACTGACCCAATGGAGTTCAAGGTAATACTCATAAAGGTGCTCAATGAACTCAGGAGAAGAACAGAAGAACACAGTGAGAATTTTAACAGAGTTAGAAAATGTAAAGAAGAACACAACAGAGCTGAAGAATACAAAAATACGAAAACTGAAATAAAAAATACACTAGAAGGAATCAATAGTAGATTCAATGACACAGACGAATGGATCAGTGAGCTGGAAGACAGAGTAGTGGAAATCCCTCAAGGTGAACAGAAAAAAGAATTTTAAAAAATAAGGACAGTTTAAGAGACCTCCAGGACAATATCAAGCATACTAACAGTTGCATTTTAGGGGTCCTAGAAGGAGAAGAGAGAAAGAAGGGGCAGGGAACATACCTGAAGACATAATAGCTGAAAACTTCCCTAACCTGGGAAAGAAAACAGACATCCAGGTCCAGGAAGCACAGAGAGTCCTAAACAAGATGAACTGGAAGAGGTCCCCGCCAAGACACACTGTAATTAAAATGGCAAACATTAAAGAGAAAGAGAAAATATTAAAAGCAGCAAGGGTAAAGCAACTAGTTACATGTAAGTGAATTCCCACAAGATTGTCAACTGACTTTTCAGCAGAAACTCTGCAGGCCAGAAGGGAGTCACACGATACAGTCCAAGTGATAAAAGGAAAAAATCCTACAACCAAGAATATTCTACCTGGCAAGACTGTCAATCAGGTTTGAAGGAGAGATAAAAGAGTTTTACAGACAAGCAAAAGCTAAGAGTTCAGCACCACTCAACTGGCTTCACAAGAGTGCTAAAGGAACTTCTATAAGCAGAAAAAGATCACAACTAGAAATATGAAAATTACTAAAGGAAAAATCTCATAGTTAAGGCAAACATACAGTAAAGGTAGTAGATGAACTACTTATAAAGCTAGTAGGAAGGTTAAAAGATGAAAGTAGTAAAATCATCTACAGTAAGTAGTTAAGGGATACACAAAACAATGTAAAATATAACGTCAAACCATTTAATGTGTGTGTGGGGGTTAAAAATGCAGGGTTGTTAGAAGGCTTTTGAACTCATGATATCATCAGCTTAAAATAATCATATTTATACTTATATTTATATTTATCACTCACTCTCCTGGGTTTGGTTGTCTATTGACTCATCAAGGCTAAACTCAACTGATCCAGCTCTCCACTGTTCCACATGTCTTTTATCCTTTCCCTGAGACCAGCAACCTCTCCTGGACGTGCTTTCATGGTGATGGCCGAGGTTCAAGAGAGAAGGTAAGTCGCAATGTACAAGCCCAAGTCAAGCCTCTTCTGCTTGCCTTGGCTACTAATATCCCATTGGCCAAAGCAAGTTCCACGGCTGACCTTAGTGTCACGGGGCCACGCAGGTCATGCTGCTCACATTGGGAGGGAACTGCAAAATGACATGACAAAGGGCATGGATAGAGGGAAGGGTGAAGAACTGGAGCCCTATTACTCTGCTGCCTTCGGGTGACTATGGTGAGTGGTTTCTTTCCCTCAGCTAGCAACCAGGACCACAGAGTTTATTGCCTGAAGTTTATTCCCTTTCCTGTTCACCCAGTAAGTGATCTTCCTGCAGTCCCTAAATAAATTTTGAAACTTCTTGTAATTCTGTGGCTGGCTTTCACATAAGGCTTGAGCTTATTCAAAATGAAAGGGTCATTATTTTAGAACTCTGGATGTACTTGCAGAATGGAGAAACAAAAATTTTTTTACAGCAGCAGATGGAACGATTTACACTGAATCTTTTTTCTCTATCCTCAGTTCTAATATTCTTCTTCATATTTCAGCAGAAGGTTTAATTTTTCATTTTGACACTGTGATTCAACTTCCTCTTCAATAGCTTATATCTATAGAAAGCATATTTTATAAACCTCAGTAATGGATTCTTTTGTTCTTTAAAAAAAATCAGACATTAACAGTATTTCAACAAGGGCATTCATATGCTGAGATTTTCTCAGCAAACACTTTTTTCTAGATTTCTCTCCTTTTCATGTAGACTCATGATTATATTCATAAGTTCTGAAATATCGTTGGTCCCTCAATAAATGTTTGTTGAATAAATACATGAATGAGTTAACGTATACCTGAGCATCCATCAATTCTCAACAAATAATGCCCAAAGAGCAAAGCTGATGTTTGTAAACAAAATTATTTCCAACCCAACTGCAGCAACCAGAAGGAATGGATGGTCCAAGATCTTTACCTCTTTTGTACAAAAATTTCACATCATCATGTGAAGGTGAATCCCAGGAAACAACAATCTTGGCTAAGAGCAAATGTGGTTCATCAGAGCATTTTGATAACAGTGAAAACTTCCACCAATAAGGGAATTGTTAAGTAAATATGGAATATGTAATACGATGCAAACTTTAAAGTGACCAGTGTGAAGACATTGTAGGAAATTTTTTTTTTAAAAAGCAAGATACAAAACTATAAGATCAATATATTTACATTTAGGCAAAGATTTATATAAAAACTATACATGAATGCACAAAAAAATGATAGTAGCTGTGTTTTAGGATGCTTGCAAAAATGGAGTCATTTTTCCCTCTGATTTCTAAACTTTCTCTGATTTTCTTTTACTTTTTATAATTTGCAAAAAAGAGAAAAGAGTGCAAACTCATCCTCTAATTTACCCCATTAGTTAATAATCTGTAAAACTTCAATTTTATAAAAATGCATTGAATTAATTTAGACATGACGTTATGCTACTAATATTTTGCCCACCTGATAGACTTGGGAAGTAGCATCCAGGGAGAATAATGTTCGTTGAGATGTCAGGTCCACCATCCTTTATCTGCAATTCTGAGATCCAAAAAACCATCAAAACTAAAAGCTTTCTGTCCAGCATTTGAAGGCAAAACCTGACCTGAACTGAACTGACACGAGGCTACTTCTACCACTTAGTGTGAATATTCCTCCATTTCACTGCAGAAAGATGAGTGTTTGATTACAGGGTGCTGTCCCGTCTCTGATGTGTGCTGTGATACGTGGTATATACACTGTGTTACCTTCCAAAATCCAAAAGTGCTGATTGCAAGGGTTTTCTAGAAAGGGTTATGGGCTTGCACTATTTCTTCTTCAGGGTCAATGACACGGTAATAACAATAATTCTCCTCATCGTAATATGATTGTAGTCTCTAGAGCTACTGTTTCACATCTACTACGTGTCAGATAACATTCTAGTTTCATGATGACTCCTATTTCATTTAATCTTCACAACAACACTATGAGGAAGCGTTTACTCTCTCAGCTTTATAGCTGAAGGAAATGATGTACTGAGAGCTGTAATGGACCACCACAGTCACACACTGGTCCGCAGTGGTGCCGGCAGTCAGGAGATCTCTCTGGACGACTTCAGCAATAAAGATGACCTTACTTCTCAATTAATTGTGTTTCTATGATTCCCTGTACTTCTGTCCCTTGCTTAGGGAAGCTCCATTCCTGTATCTCTTCCCTGCCCCTTAGCCCTGATTTAGGGCAGGCAAATGATTCACCTCATCAACTGGCCACTCTGTGAAGCTCTTAATGTTGAATAGTCCGGTCCTTTCAGTTTTGTTGGGAAAGAGAGGTGTCATTTACAAAGTAGTTTCTGCATGTCAGGTACATTGATTTCCATGCAGCATCTTCTTTCACCTTCCCACCAGGGATAGAGGTAGATATTATTATTTTTGTTTTTCGGTGAAGATACTGAAGCTGACCATGAAAATCTCAAGAGTTGTTCTGAAAGAAACTACTGTCTATTGAATGACAATATAATATAATGTTTATCAAAGTGCAATTCGCTGTTGAAAGGCATCAGAATCATGGAGACCCCTGGCTCCTTGCCAGGCCAATGGAATCAAAATACCTAAAGGTGGAGCCCTGGAATCTGCACCTAAGATGCTCCCCCAGAGAACTCTGACACCGGAAAGTCTGAGCTTGGCCTGGCAGAATGTGCATGGTCTTTGAAACCAACCTGCCCAACATGCAAATCCAGGCTCCATCACATACTAGCTGTGTGATCTTGGCTGAGTTTCTTCCACTCTCCAAGCCTCCGTTTTCTTATGTATAGGGTGGGGCTACTCACCTTCCCTGCCTTGTCAGCTGTGGAGGGTAAATGAGGTACTGCATGTGATGGTTCAGCTTGTAATAAGACAGACATTCAACAAACTGTGTTGGAAAATGAATAGAGTGAATAGATAAAAGAGTGAATCAATAAACTAAAACCTATTTGACTTTTCTGGCTGTGCTGGCTATGTTAATTTGCCTGGGTCTGTCTTTTTCTCATCTCCCCCAAAGTCTGCCTGTTGACTTAACTTGGAGGAGACAGGTTTGGAGACTAAATCTCTCTCTTGTACACTTAATGCTGCTTTGTTTGCGCTTGGATCTTAGCTCACGCAAAACCATGATCAAGTGAGATCAAAGAGGATGTTTGCAGGCACTGATGGTCCATGCTGGCATTTCTGAGCCTTGTTCAAAGTGATGGAAACACTCTTACAAAAATCCCGAAGCTAGACCAGCCCCGGTTTCAGCTGTTAATAATGTTATTTGGAGTCTAGAAAGGACCTTTGAGCACAGGCGGCCTTTTTATGATGCAAGCCCCTGGCCCGGAGGCGGTCCCCGTGTTTTATCACATTCTTGATCATAAAATGACAAATTCTGGTCCCAAGAAGTCTGTTTCTATGACTGGCTTTGGCCATTTTTAAAGTTCCCTTTGATTATTTTTAGAAGTAGATAATTGATCCTGAAATACCTTACATTTAGTCCATGTAGTAGAGTTATACTGCATCCCGTTAATCATCTTTGTCATATAAAATGAGCTGGTTCTTTAATTTCATTTTTCAGATGGGAGAATTTAGTCAATGTCTCAAGGCCACATCCCGTTTGAGTCTGCAGACCTCATATTCTCATTCCTGAACCAGTTGTGCATACGTGTACAGGTTAACTTTCTAATCTCAAAAGCATTCGTGTTTTGTTTCTTTGTTTTGTTTTAGGAAAATTGATGACTTTATATAAAATACTTTTGCTCATTTTTTAGGGGGCAGATTTTATCAGTATTCCATGTCATTCCTCTTAGCACTGAACTGGCAAGTGCCTTCACTTGTGTGTTCAGTAGCTGGGGCTAAAGGTCCCCATGGATAGACTTAATTTCCATACACAATCTGAGAAGAATGGTTCTCAGCAATTCAGGTTGAAATCGTTAGGAGAAGCTAGTATTTCAGATTCTCTGCCCATGCCTCTGTCTGTAGATCACAATTCTGAGACCCCATTTCTCAGAGTCTTCTTTTTATCACAGTTGACCCGTGAACAACATGGAGGTTAGGGGCGCGGACCCCCCCCCCCCCACAGTCAAAAATCCACGTATAACTTCACAGTCAGCCCTTCTATCCAGGGTTCTGCATCCTCGGAGTCAACTAACCGTGGACCATGTGGCACCGTAGTACGTATTTACTGAAAAACATCTGCGTGTAAGTGGACCCACACAGGTCAAACCCGTGCTGTTCAAGGGTCCACTGCATACCGATGTATTATACATAACAAGCATCAGAATTTAATATGGAGAACACTTAAAGAAGCTGAAGGTAGAAACATTTCAATCAGTTTTATTCAGAGGACTGCGTAATATTTTTTTTTAAAAAGCACAAGCCCTTAGCGTTGAGGATGCCTGGGTTTGTGCCTCAGACCCTGCTTCCTGTATCGACTGCATAACCTTGAGCAGCTTCTGTTTACCCTTGTTAGAAATGACAGGCCCAAACTGGAGTCACTTATGCTAAGCTCCACGTCACCAAACTGAGACTTAACTTTTATTACAGTCTCAGCTCTCCAAGAAATGGCATCTTAAACCAGTCAATCAGGAATCGCCCGATCAGCATCAATTGTGCAATTTGCCTGATAGACCCCTGAGAGCCCCTAGAGGAAAGTAACCTTGCAGTAACCAAGTCACTTTTTTGCCTGGTATAATTTCCTTGTTCCGGCTCCCTTCTACCTATCGAGGTCTTCCATTTTGAACAACTCCTTGGAGCTCCTTTCTACCTGCTAGATTAAACGCTGTCTGATTTCAATCAATGTTTGCTCAGATAAACTTTTAGAATTTTTAATATGCCTTAGTTTATCTTTTAACACCCTCTATGGAATAAAGCCTTGCTGGGAGCAACAACAAAACAACGTAGAGTTAGTGTATATTGTTCCATGGTGCGCACAACATGCGTTTATTTCATTTCTGAGTCCCTTTCCTTCCTTAGACTGGAGCCTGATGTTCTGAGCCTACAACAAACTATTGTATTTTATGCTGGCTGAGAGCCTGGGCTATGGTCTTAGATGACCCAAGTTTACATCTATCGCTGCCACTTACTGTGTGATTTTGGATGAGTTACTTCACTTTTCTGTGCTTCGATTCCCTGACCTGTGAAATAGAGATAACAACGGTAAGTACTTCACAGGGTGCTGGGAGAAGTCAATGAATCAGTGCGTGTAATGCACACAGCACAGTGCAGAGCAAGTGTATCAGGAAGTGTTCACTCTCACCATCCTCATCATTACTCTTTAGATTGACCCTTTCACACTTTTGGAAGTTGTGTCTAACTCCACAGACCACTACTGTGGTATTTAATAAAGTATCACTTCAGTCCTTTGCTTCAAAAGTTTCCCCTCCAAAAGGTTCTATGTTACAGGGACAGATTACCCACTAAAAGGATCTACTTGATTATTTATAAATTCCAAAACAGCTTAGAACATTTTTTTACAAGTCTGTCCCTTCCATCTAAATTTCTAACCCCCAGAGTACAGACAGTATTTAAACCACACAAACCAAAGATATTTCAATCATTGATACAACTGCTTAGCAGTGTCAGGGAGAAAATATGAAAACTTTTTGTTTGGCCAAGGCCTTCAGGATGGAAGGTGGTCTGCAGCTTTCTGAGTGTTCCTACCATAATCTCAGGGCTGATAAAATCCCTTTTCTCTGCAGGGATTCTGCTTTGAGTGAGGATTTAAAAGAAGCCAGGTTTTCTAGGGCTCCTGTCTTTCCAGGCTCAGCCTGAGCCTTGCCCCTTATTAACACCAAGTTCATTTTTGATAAGCAGGAAAAGGGATGCAAAGTTTATGGTTTTTCAAAATGCTAAAGCAGCATCCAGGCCTGAAGTGGTTTCCCCCACGGGATACAATCTTGGTTCTTCCCATTGCTTGGTATTTAGGGTGATGTGCATTTGAAAGGAGAGGCAGTGGCCCCAACAGACTTGTAGGAGGACACATCATGCTGACAGCAGGGCCCCAGCAACTCTTGCTGCCCAGGGTTCAGCCCTGCCCCATGTTCCCTCTTTTTTTTTTTTTTTTTTTTTTTTACTTTTTATTGGAGTAAGACAATATTGTGTTAGTTTCAGGTGTACAGCAATGTGACTCAGCTATACATACACATATATCCATTCTTTTACAGATTCTTTTCCCGTATAGGTCATTACAGACTACTGAGTAGAGTTCCCTGTGCTATACAGTAGGTCCCTATTCGTTATCTATTTTATACATAATAGTGTGTATATGTTAATCCCAAACTCCTAATTTATCACTTCCCCCCAACGTTTCCTCTTTGGTAAATATAAGTTTGCTTTTGAGATCTGTGAGTCTGTTTCTATTCTGTAAATATGTTCATTTGTATCATTTTTTATTAGATTCTGTCTTAAATTCTGTGAATGCCCCCAGCATCTTTCCAATCTATTCTTCCTTTTTTCTCAAGTTAAGCAATATTTATTTCTGTTGATGGCAAAGAATGTAATCTTAACAAATATATCTATGGAGCACTTATTATAAAGTCTCACCCTAGGCCATGTGCTTTTATCTCCTAATCTTCACGACATAACACTATTATTATCAGCCTGTATTTAACAGAGGGGAAAACAGAGGCAGAGAGAGGTCACATGACTTTCCTCACGTCACACAGCCGGTTGGTAGAAAAACTGTGGTTTGAACCTAGGCAGGCTAGCTTGAATGTGCCTGTGATGACCCCCGTGCCCCCTGGAGGGCTTTCTCCTGGCAAAAGCAGCACTAGCATTTGTTATGCCTGTAGAGACAGGAGACATTAAAGCGAAAGAGTGGTGTGCTTCTTACTAAGCAAGACTGAAAAGATGCTATTTCCACTGATTCAATAACAAGAACAAAAATAATAAAAGGACAAGTGCTTCTTTAAAAAGTGAAAATGTCTATGTCCATGGGCAGGATTCAGGCAGAACGCCGCCGGCTTCGTGCTAACAGAATCATCGGGAACGTGTCTGAAGCGACAGAAGGCTCAGGTTTCCGAGGACGAGAGTGAGAAGAGGAAGTGGGTACCTATGTAAGCTGCCTCTTCCCTGCCACCCCCGCTCCGCTCCCTCCTAACTCCAGATGCCCCCTCCGGCCTCCTCACACCTCTCCTCTCTGTTGGTTTCTTCATTGCTTTTGATGTTCTGACTCATTTCCAATTTTTATATGTCTGAGCCTGTCTCTCCTCAATGAATCCAGACAGCCAGGTCACCTCTAAGGAAGACTGTCCCCTCGGAGGGACTTGGACTGGAAGCACCCCAAAGCAGGGCTCCTAAGCAGAGAATGTGACAAATGTCTTGGGGGTCTTTTTTTTCATTGAAGTAGAGTTGATTTACAATGTTGTGTTAATTTCTGCTGTACAGCAAAGTGATTCAGTTATATATGTATGTACATCCTTCTTTTAAAATATTCTTTACCATTATGGTTTACCATAGGATACCAAATATAGCTCCCTGTGCTATACAGTAGGACCTTGCTTTTTATCCATTCTGTATATAATAGTTTGCACCTGCTAATCCCAAACTTCTGCTCCATCCCTCCCCCACCCCCACCCCCTTGGCAACCACCAGTCTGTTCTCTCTGTCTGTGAGTCTGTTTCTGTTTTGTAGATAAGTTCATTTGTGCCATATTTTAGATTCCACATACAAGTGATATCATATGATATTTGTCCTTCTCTGTCTGACTTACTTCTCTCAGTATGACAATCCCTAGCTCCATCCAAAATGAAAAAATGAACAAAATGGCATTATTTCATTCTTTTTTATGGCTGAGTAATATTCCATTGTATATATGTGCCACATTTCTTTATTCATTCATCTGTCAATGGACATTTAGGTTGTTTCTATGTCTTGGCTACTGTGAATAGTGTTGCTATAACATAGGGGTGCATGTATCTTTTTGAATTAGAGTTTTGTCTGGGTATATGCCCAGGAGTGGAATTGCTGGATCATATGGCAACTCTATTTTTACTTTTCTGAGGAACCTCCACACTGTTCCCCATAGCAGCTGCACCAACTTACGTTCCCACCACCAGTGTGACAAATGTTAATCATGACCCCAACAGCCATCCGTTGTGAGCATCCTGTGTGCCCAGCCCGGGACCGAGCTCTTTTCTATGCCCTCTCATTCCATCCACACCCCACCCTGACAGGTAGGCTTTATTCTTCTAATTTTAGAAATGCAGAAACTAAGGCTGAGAGATGCAAGCAACTGGTCCAAAGGTGTGTCAGCCAGGACTCCTTAGATTCCAGGCCACAGGAACCAATTCTGGCAAACAAGCAGAAAGGGGCATCTGTTGACAAGAAGTTGGCAGCCCCCTGCATTCATAGAGAACCAGGAAACAAGACCAGAACAGGGCAACTCCAAGCTCAGGAATCACTCAAACAGTTGTCCAGTGTTTATACTAGGATAAATGGTGCTGCCATATTTATCCAGCCTTACTCAAGACTCAAATCCTAGGAGAGTCATGGCTTAGCCAGGAAAGGGCAGCACACTTAGATTTACATTCCCACCAAGAGAGACCACAAAGAGGGAAGCTGTTTCCCCCAAGGGAATCACGTGCTGTTAGGAAGGAGGGCGGGCAAAAAATGCAATTCATGCTCTGGAGGTACCAAAGCGGCAGACACAGAATTCAAACCCAGGTCCTTCTGACGCACAGCTGGAGCACCTTTCTTAGGGTCTGTAAAGAGGGTGGGAGGTAGGTTAGGGTTGCTGCTGGGGCTCACTGTCTTCAACTAAACTGACAAGGAACAGAGCCCAGGGCCAGAGACAGAGTAGGAACTTAATACATTTTTGTTGTGCAAACAAACCAAAGAGATGCAGAAGAAAGCCAGGAAGGGACTGCCCTGGTGGTCCAGGGGTTAGGACTCCACACTTGCACTGCAGAGGGCCCGCGTTCCATCCCTGGTCTGGGAAATAAGACCCTGCAAGCTTTGCAGCCAAATGGAAGGAAGGAAGGAAGGGAGGGAGGGGGGAAGAGAGAGAGAAAGAAAGAGAGACAGAAAGAAAGAAGGAGAGAAAGAGAAAAAAGAGAAAGAAAGAAAGAAAGAAAGAAAGAAAGAAAGAAAGAAAGAAAGAAAGAAAGAAAGAAAGAAAGAAAGAAAGAAAGAAAGAAAGGAGGAAAGAAAGAAAGAAAGAAAAATTAAAAAAAAAAAAAAGGAAGCACTCTGACTCCCCTCCTACCTCCCCCCACCCCTGGGGGAAGAGGCACCTGTCTGTCACTCTCAAAGCTCATCTGTCTGAACCATACATGGCTTGAGGGTCTGAGCGGAATTAACAGCCTGAGCTCTCCTGTTCTTTATGAAACCCAGACATGGTGAGCATGGCCCCATCACCCTGCAGTGAGCAGCCCAGCGGGTCTGTGTGAGCCCAGGCAACACACACAAGGAGTCCTCCCTTGCAGGGGGAAAGAAAGTAAACCACAGCACCCACACACTGCTCCCTGCTTCCAGAGGCAACCTGTGCAATTCTTAGAAGAAAGGGCTATGAGCTTGGCACCTGATGTTCTTCCTAATTCAGAATCTTAGAGACTACTGAAAGCAGATATAAAGGGATGTGCTCTTTTAGTGAAAGAGAGAAAAAAGAAGCATCATGTAATTGGGGGTCAGAAGGAGAATGTCATTCTCAAGATACCAGATTTCTCTGTTGGAGCCTCCTTGGCTCTGAGATCTAGGAGGGGACTTTTTATCTTTAAGGCACTACTCGGACTTAACATAAAAAATAAACTCTGGAGGACCTGTACCTTTACAGTTGACCCCACTGATCCTGTGACCAATGGCATTCACAGGGTCAGACATCATTGGAGTTGGAGCAATTTGATGTTCATTGGGGTTCAAAATGAGATCTCAGCCATGAGATTGAAAGCTAGAGAAACCACTAAGTTCATTTCTGTCATTTGCAAGGTCAGGCTCTCACAGTAATAGCTCAAAATACTTCACTGTTGAAAGAATAAGGAGGCTGCTACCATGAGCAAAGATGAGGGTGACCCTAGAAATCATCAGCCCTGGTCAGAGAAGCTGAATGTTTCCCTAGGTGAGCATGGAATTTTAAAAAGGAGTAACCATCATCTTGTTTAAAAAAAAAAAACAACTCAAAGCTAAATTCATATGAGATATTTTATTTTTATGACCATGATTCAGAGCTTAAAATACTTGTTTTGTATCCTTAGCACAGGGCTTTGGAGAAACAACCTAGACTTTTTTCTTTCTTGTGAATTAAAAATCAATAACCTTGAACTCAAGTTTCCTTCAACCTCAGAGACATCACAAATTCTACAGTTCTTTTTTTAATAATGAGAATTGTAGGTAGGGAGGATCTATAATTTGGATAATTCAAGGATCACTACTACTTTTTTCAGTAACGCTTTAAACTAAGATCACAACACAAAGGATATGTTTGAGGTACCAACTATTATAGACATCATGATTAAGCTCCATTAAGAAGGTTCACATGGGAAAAACTGGAGAATTTCTCAGTGTCCTAATCGTTCATGATATGCTCAAATTCTTACCTCTCCTTACTATGTGGTAGAAATAGATAATGTTACAATTCAAAGTAATTCAAAGTACAAACTTTGGCAGAAATGTTCTCGCTCATGAGCTTACCATCAACAGTTTCATTCAAAGTTCGGAAGGACAGGAATGTCCACGAGTAGTTTTCAATGAAAAGGAATCTTGAGCTGAGTTCTTAGTTGACTGCTTTCTATTTTATAACTAACTGTGAGAACTTTGGACATAATAACTTCTTGCTAAATTCTCACTGAAATAGGAAAAATAAAGTGGGTTTTGAATATAAAAAAAAAAATACAACCCTGAGCCTTACTTAAGGACTATCTTAAATAATCTAACAATGACTCATTTAATCATTGAGCTTGCTAAGATTTATATGTATATATATGTATATATATATATATACACACACACACAAGATATACCTACACAAGATATATGTAGAGATATATATACCTATAGATACATACACACACAAAAGACTGAGTCATCCAGATACCCTTGATTGGAATGATGGTTACATTAGTGTATTTATTTGTCAAAATGTGTTGAACTAGACACTTGTAAATGAGTGTACTGTATGGTATGTAAATTATATGTTAATAAAATTAATTTTTTAAAAAAAGATTGAGTTATCCATTTATTCAACAGACACTTGGTAAGCACATGCTATAAGACCAGGCCCTCTCCTACCAGGCATGGGGGATACAGTTATAAACAGTAATAAACATGACAGACAGTCTCTGCCTTCATGGATCTACACTCAGGAGGGAAGACAGACAATGGGCACATTACCAACCAATTAATGCTACCTTTCATATCTTGAACAGAGCACTAAGGAAAACAAAACAGTATAACGTGATAAAGCCTATACTTTTAATGTACGTTTAATTAGCATATAAACTTTTATGAACTAAATCTTGGTTTTATTTGTCATGTTTCTTTCTACTGTCATTTCCCTTTCTTGCCGTTTTAGCCATCTGTTTTGCTTTTCTGGGCTGAATAAACGTCAACAATGAGTGTATTTCTTCTGAGATGGATTGTTTGAGTCTAAATTAATCTCAAAGTACTTTAGTACTTTTTATGTCAGAATTTACATTTTAGTAAACTAAGACAAGAGTTTTAGCATAAATAATTCAATGGTGCAGAAGCTGGATTGCAAGCTTTGCTTTTACAAATAATACAACACAACAAAAAAATCCATTTTTGTTAGGCTAACCAAGAAGATATAAATGTATGTTTTTCATAGTTTTAATATATCTTGGATATAGTGCTTAAAGCACTTCATACAAAGTCACAAAGTCATGAAACTAAAAAAGCAAAACAGCGGCAGAGAAGTGAATTATAATCCTAACCAAAGCACTGGATTTAGCTTTGGACACATCAAATGGGAAGGGTGTCTCTGAATCATGACAGACTCTTTCTTTCCTATTAGTGGCAGTATCAGTTTCCGATTGACAGTTCTTATAAAAATTATTCTTGTACTGACACAAACTCTTTAAATTCCTTAATGCACTTTACTTATTAAAAGTAACTCTTGATATTTCTCACTAATGGGAACAAGGAGATTCTGGGAAAGGAAAATTCAGTCATAATCCACAAACCTAAATTTAGCCTGAGATTCAATCACTACCAACTCTTTGGCCAGAGCTGTTAAAAAAGTAAGAGAATATGTATTCAATTTCCTTTCCTTTGATTTTTCACTGTCAGGAAAATACCTGAGTTCACTGAAATGGCCTGGAGGCAGACAGAAGAAAACAGAAGAAGCAAAATCTCTACATAACCCACTGGCTCAACAACCAATCCCCAGATTAGGGTTGATTATATTGTCACAGCCTCCAGGATTTTACAAAAAACAAACAAACAAACAAAAAACACTACAACTCTCAGAAAAGTGAACAAGATTGCTGTGCCAGTAGAAAGAAAATGCAATTCAATATTCCTAAAATTCCTGTCTCTAAAGGAAAACATTTAGTCTCATTCCCATAGCACCAGATTACTGGGGGAAAAAAGACAGAGAGAGAGAGAGGGAGAAAGAGAGGGGGGATCAAAGCTAAGGCTGAAAAGGCCTAGAGAAACAACATTCAAAATGTAATAGAAAAGGCTACTTTCTGCAAGAAAATGGCTCCCAATGACATCAGCAGCCTCAGCTTCTTCGACAGAAAGTGATATTCTCCATGATGATATAAATAGAGATGAAGACATGGTCTTCCCTCCACTGGAGGGACTGAATTTGGACTGCGCCTTAGGTGACATTAGGGAATCACTAATGATGACTCACGAATCATGATGATTTTGAGTTTGTCCTTATCTCTGAGAGTGGTGTGCTGAAGCAGTTGGGGCAGAGTGTCATGATGTCTGACACATACAATTATATGGTTCAGTGGAAATAAAGTACATATACACAAAGTACATATATATAAAATGTGACAACGTGGCAACAAACGTGGAATAAAAGCGGTAGGTTTGTGGACTGCATTCCTTGCTCGATTCCTTCAACTCCTTTATACCTTTGAAAATTCTCATACTAGGGACTTCCCTTGTGGTCCAGCAGTTGAGACTCCACGCTCCCAGTGCAGGGGGACCAGGTTCGATCCCTGGTCAGGGAACTAGAATCCACATGCTGCAACTAAAAGCCAGCATGCCACATCTAAGAGTTCACATGCTGCAACTAAAGATCCCACATGCTGCAACTAAGACCTGGGGCAGCCAAATAAATAAATAAATATTAAAAAAAAAAAGAAAGAGAATTCTCATACTAAAAACTTGGAAAAACTGCAATAGGCAAATGATAGCGTGTGGGGAAGGAATTTGGGATTGACGTGTACTCACTGCTATACTTAAAATAGATAACTAACAGGGACCTACTGTATAGCACGGGGAACTCTGTTCAGTATTATGTAATAATCAAAATGGGAAAAGAATTTGAAAAAGAATAGATACATGTATATGTATAACTGAAACACTTTGCTGTACACCTGAAACTAACACACCACTGTTAATGAACTATATGCCAATATAAAATAAAAAGTTAAAAAAACAAAACAAAAAAGAAAAATGATAGTGTGGTCTCCAACAGAGTGAGAAGTACAAATGTACAATTAATGGTAAAACAAAGTAGAGGAAATAAGTGCCAACATATAACGTTGAGTTTTTTCTTGTTTATTTTAACGTTGTCAGGGCTAAAGAGAGTGAGTACCTCTGAGTTGGGGAAAACAGAAGACTTCACAAAGGAAGTGCTACACAGACCCTTAACAATAAAAAGACTTTCACAGGCAGAGGAGGGTGACACGTGCCCTCCTCCAAAGGGCAGGGAGACGTTCTGGCGTACGAGGGGAAGGGCGAGCGTGAACAGAGTCTGGTGGGCGTGGTGTGCAGACACCGTGAGGATGAGGAGCAGAGGTGGGGGCGGGTGAGGCCAGGCTGCAGAGGCCCTGAATACCCTCATCACAGCTTTGGGCTTTCACTGCTGGGTAAAAGGAGGATCCCCTGAGGTCGGTTTGTTTGTTTGGCTCACTTCTTTGTTTTTAGCAGAAGAGCGAGACAATTACTTATATGTCTCCCCCCAACATTTTATTCCATTTATATGTTTTTTTAAATAAAAATCAAATAATAGAGATGCTCCAAAGACAGTTACCTCCTCCTACGAGTGTGCGCTCTGGGGGGCTCTAGGGATGACAGCCACATTCATTCATTCTATGATCACCACTTGCCCATGAGGTGGTACTGTCAACACCGTTCCCATTTCAGGGAAAAGGAAACTGAAGCACAGAGGCGAAGCAGCCTTTTCAAAATCACAGAGCAAGCAAGCGGCCGAGTGGGGATGCTGGGCTCGGAACACTCTACCCTACAGCCTCTCTTGGTAAGAGAAAGTGGCATACACAGCAGGAATCCAGTTCCTGAAAAGCCACCTGGAGAAACTCTTATCCAAGAAATGCTATTGAGGCTGAAAACAATTATATACATATAATTTTAATATTTTACTATTAGCAGTATATAAATAATTATATACTTATTTATAATTATATAAAGTATATTATAGAAGTATATAAATATAAATATAATTATAAATATATATATGTATAGAGAGAGAGTGATAAAGACAATGCTATACATTTATTGCCATGGAAGCAAAATAAGACTACAATTTTCATCGCTAAGAGTGGACAAAGAGAGCTGAGTCAAAAAAACAAAAAGCAGAATTTGAATCCAATGAGCTGTGAAAACATAAATAAAATAAGGTAACACCATCCCCTCGGGCACTCACCCAGCATTAGCAACTCCAGGTCCATCCAGGCGGTGGAAAACGCTCACCCACCCCCCATCCCACCTCCCCTCTGTGACAGAGGCAAGCATGCAGCTCTCTGTAGGTACTAATTTGTACCTGCAAACATTCCCTTTGGCCCCAAGAGGACATGGCGACGGTGGATCAGAGACAAACTGTCCCCGCTCTCATGGAGCACAATTCTGTCACTGTCTCCAGGTGGTAGTAGGCTAGACACCCCCAAAGCAAGTCCCAGATTCTTCTGCAGAATGATTGATTTTTTGCACTATTAATAATTGTGTTTCCAAAGCCAAGAAGGCAGAGGAATGCAGCAGGTTGGAAAGCAGAGACTGTCAACACACTTCATGCCTTGGCTTTTAGTTTCAAAAGTTTAAGTCCGTTGAAGTGGCTTTCCAAGTGCAACAAGAGAGGAGAAGAAAAGTCACAGAGAGTGAGGTGGGCACAGGGCAGGGTCTCCTGACCAGTGGGGACTGGTGTTCTGCTTCCTGAAAGGCAAAGCCTCAGTCGTACTGAAACCGAGCAGGACCCTTTGGAGCTCCTGTGCATCAAGTCTTTCTGTGTCCCCCGTTTCTTGTTTGTAGGGAATAGACTTCAGCCTCTATGACCTTCCCTGAGCTCCAAAGGGCAGGTTCAAACAGTTGCTGATCAGGGAAGGGAGGGGATGCAGAGACAAGGGAGGAACAGTCAAGAAACAGTAGTGCAGCCTTGGGGCAGGGTCCTGGTTCCCCCTCAAGGGACACAGTAACAATATCTTTGAGCTCTTCTGCAGAACTAAAACCCCCACCAAATGGAAGATGTCAGCATCTTCATTCCAGATTAAAGGAACCACAGAAACTCATCAGATTACCTGAGACCAGATTAAAGGAGTGCAGGCCCTGCACACACCCAAATCCTTATCAGCAACCCCATCCTTGAGCCATTGCTATAAAGCTCACCAAATCTCCCCCGGTTGGGACACACAGTTTTTGAAGGCAGGAGCCCACTGTGTCCCCTTTTGCCTGGCAAAGCAGTAAAGCTATTCTTTTCTACTTCACCCAAAACTCTGTCTCTGAGATTAGATTTGGCACCGGTGCACATAGACCGAGTTTTTGGCATCAGCATGTCTCAGTGGTGTTCCTAGGAAGGCCATATCCGATGCTCTGACGTTCACATTGTCAATCATTCCTGCAACACCAGTGGAGTGGTGGCAGAGCCCCTGGACCTTAGGGGACCATGAACAAAGGGACAAAGCACAGGGGAGGACGAAGCCACCACAGTGGCTCGGCAGCACCTATGACCTTGGAGCCTTAGCATGACCCTGGGTGGGGAGGCCACAAGGAGGACAGAGGCTGAACTCCCTGCCAGCCTGGAAGGTGGGTTTTCACCATCTAAACAGTGCTGACTGAAAGGAAGGAGAGAAATGCCTGCTTGAATTTGTGGCCTAAGAGTCATGTTGTTACACCTGTAATCTTTCTGACAACAAACGTTTCCAAAGCCTCATAAAGGTTGATGACAAAAGGGGTACCAGACACCTTTAATATCTTCTTTTTTCCTACCCAATATATGTGGCAAACAATGGGGTGGACAGAGAAAGAGAAGGGGTGGAGAGAGAAAGAGAAAGAGAGAAAAAAACATAGAAAAGCAAACACGACAGAGCACAGCACTACCACCTCATAGCTGTTGCCTGTAGACTGTGATTTGAAGAAGAAAAAAAGACTACAAACTCTTCTTTGATCGTTGCCTAAAATTGCATTATCAACAAACACACCACGATCGTAAGCATGGTCCCCTCTCTGTGTGCTTCTGTTAATGTGTTAATTCTACTGAGGACAGTCAGGAATAACATTCTCTCTTCTCTATGACAAGAGGGTTGAATCTCGATGAAATAAAAGTTTTGGCATTTCGGGTTCCTGAACTAAATGAACATAGAAGAGAACAAGGAATAGAGCAGGACAATTTTAAAAACAAAGAAAAACTGACTCTCTTGTGATCTTGCTTAAAGACTTTACAAGGCTGAAGTGCCTTTCCCTCCCTTGACCCCTGACAACTTCCAGTTCAGACAGAGCAACTGAAAGGGTGGAGAGAGGCAGTTGGACTGGCTCCAGACATAAGACATATAATAAGATCAAGACAGTTTTGAAGTCTTTTTTTAATCTTAAAAAACACCTTTACTGGGATATAATTTATATACCATACAATTCACCTATTTATAGTGTACAATTCAATGTGTTTTAAGTTGCGCAACCAACACTACAATCAATTTTAGAACAGTTGCATTTACCCTTCCCCACCCAAAAAAAACTTACGCCCATTAATAGTCGCTCTCTTTCCTCTTCCCACCCCCAGCCCTGCACAACTGCTAATTTACTTTCTGTCTCTATAGATTTGCCTACTGTGGACATTTTGTATAAATGGAATCACATAGTATGTGGCCTTTTGTGACTGGCTTCTTTCAAACATTTCACAATGTGTTCGAGGTTCATCCATGTTGTAGCATGTCCCGATACTTCATTTCTTTTCATTGCCAAATGATGTTCCATTATATGGATAGACCACACTTGTTTACCCATTCATCAGTTGACGGATATTCACATTGCTTCCACTTTTTTTTTTTTTTTTAAAACACTTTTTTATTATTTATTTATTTATTTATTTATTTATTGGCTGTGTTGGGTCTTCGTTTCTGTGCGAGGGCTTTCTCTAGCTGTGGCAAGCGGGGGCCACTCTCTTCATCGCGGTGCGCGGGTCTCTCACCATCGCGGCCTCTCTTGTTGCGGAGCACAGGCTCCAGTCGCGCAGGCTCAGTAGTTGTGGCTCACGGGCCCAGTTGCTCCGCGGCATGTGGGATCCTCCCAGACCAGGGCTCGAACCCGTGTGCCCTGCATTGGCAGGCAGATTCTCAACCACTGCGCCACCAGGGAAGCCCCTGCTTCCACTTTTTAGTTATTATAAGTGACGCTGCTGTGAACATGTGTGGACGTGCTTCATTGTTCCTGCGTACATGCCTAGTAGTAGAACTTCTGGGAGACTGTATGTTCAGACTTTTGAGGAACTGCCTCAAAAGACTGTTTTCCAAAGTGGCTGCACCATTTCACATTCCCACCAGCAATGTAGGAGAGTTCTAGTTTCTCCAGATCCCTGCCAACACGTTTCAGCTGTAGTTTTGACTATAGCCATCCTAGTGACTATAAAGTGGTACTCATTGTGGTTTTGACTTATATTTCCCTAATGATGTATATCTTCCTTGGAAAAAATGTCTATTCAAATCCTTTGCTCATCTCTTAGATGCATACAGACATGTAAGCCCTCAAGCTTTCTTGGGGAACACTACAACTTTTATGAGCTCAGTGATGTCTGAGCTCACACTGAGATTCTTTGATTTTAGTTAAGTGGTTCTGGGTAGGTTTGATTATGGATAAGTTAGAGAAGTGGGTAGGATCCAGAAAAAGGGTGACAGAAGAGTCATTTATTTGAAGGGGAACAACAGTATCTTTACTGTTGAGCATGAGTCGGGGAAATACTTCAGTGCCTTGTAAAGCTATCTCTGTGTAGTTCCTTCAGCTAGGAAACGCTATTAAAACGCTGGAACAGTGACACACCTAGCAGGCCCACATGAAAACACAAAGCAGGTAAAATGACCGTTGATAGTAATCTAAGCAAAGCATCAGCTCCTGTTTGCTCAGGACTTGTCCTCATTCCCACAAGGGTTGGTCTTTAGGCATGTGTGGCACAGCCCCTGCCTGGCCTCAGAGAGTCTGTCTCCGCCACACCTGTATCTAATATGCCCAGCAGCTCCTAAGTCCCTGAGGCAAACATGAAAGCACGTGACCTATCTCTCACGATCCCAATACCTGTGGCCTGCCCCCAGCTGTTTATTTGCCCTGTACCGCATTTTCACCCCAGTTCTCTGCTGAGGAAGTCTGGGTCTCGGGCTCACCTGGAACCCGCACTGATTTTTGACAGAAGTCACACTTGGTTTAGACCAGGCTGCTGACTGATCAACGCATAGACCTTCAGTGCCTTGTAAAGCTATCTCTGTGTAGTTCCTTCACCTAGAAAATTCTATTAAAACGATTTAAATTCTATTAAAACCACCTGGATGTGGGTGTGAAAGTAAGCACTGCCCAACATGGCTGCTCCTGTACCATGCCCTTCCCAACCCTGGAACTGATTTAGATGACAGGGTCCTGGGCCTCAAGCCGGATGCCATAATCAGATGAAACTAGGGGTCTTGAGAGAAGGATGAGTTTGTGGGAGGGATGTGTATACTTGTAGCCAGATGGCAGACTATAGTAGCAAACAGTATTGTCTAAAAAAGCTGCATCAAGAACAACTTTTGGACAGCAGGAAATAAAAATGTTAAAGGAAAACCTTAAAAACATTAAAAATTTAAAAGCTGCATCAACATTTTGGATTCCAAATGTTCTTTCATTACCTTGCCATCGAGAAGTAAAATTTATTCCCCTCCCCTTGAAACTCAGGAAGCCTTTGTAATTGCCTCAATGAATAGAATGCTGTGGAAATGCCACTGCATTGTCAACCTCGAAGGGTAGATTTACAAAGACGGTACAGCTTCCACCTGGTTATCCTGGGCTGCTCACCCTTGAACCCAGCCACTGTGTGGAGTGACTGTCCAGACTATGAGAAAAGGGAGTGTATAGATGTCCCAGCCAACAGTTCCAGCGGGTAAGGTCTCGGCCAACGGCCAGTAGCAACCACCAAGCATATGAGGGATGGAACCTTCAGATGATTCTAGCCCCCAGCTGTCAACCACTCCCAGTTCTTGAGTCTTCTCTCTGAAGTCCCAGACATTATGGAGCAGAGGCAAATCAGTCCTGCTGTTTCCTGTCTGAATTCTTGACCTACAGAATCTATGAGCATAATAAATGGTTGTTCTGAGCCACTAAGTTTGGGGTAATTTGTTACACGTTTATAGATAACCACAACATCCATAAAGAATGTGGGTACCCACGGTGTAACCCTCCTTATAATTTCAACAACTTTTTGCAAATGAGACTCAAAATGAACACCAAGAGCAACCTTGAGGGTGAAAGCTGCGTTGAATGATCATCCAGGTGGCATGAGCGTATTTCCAAGAGATGGTTGCACACTTGATTCTAAGCAGAAGAACAAGCTCTTTCTTCCCCTTTCCAAACATGGGAAGGGCAACTCCAGGACCCCTTTCCACTGCCCGGCCGGAGTAGCAATTTTCCACAGATACATGTATGGACTGGAAACTATGCTCTCTGAAACTCACCCCAAACTTCTCCTCATACCCACAATCCTATGTATCAAGAGACGTCTGCCAGCACTGCCAATGTGCCAGACAAATTATAAATGGCACCGCCATCCCATTGAAGACCTTCACTTGCTTGCCTTGCATCCCCCTTGATATCGTTACTCCACATTCTCTTTAGGAAATGACCTCGAGGTAGATTGAATGATTGACCACAACTGTCTGCCCCTCCCTATATCCATGCCCTTTGTTATGTGACTTTGCTGTTCCTCCTGCTACCCTGCTACCAGCAAGAAATGTTTCCCAGCCTCGTGGGTCGACAGCTGGGCTGTGTGGTTTGCTCTGGCCAATGCGTGTGAGTGAAGGCGGCAGAGTGCTGGTCTGAGCTTGGGTTCTAAGAAGCAGCAGTTTCCACCTACCTTGCATCCCTACCATCACTACGAGTTTACCACAAGTGGTGAACCTCACAAAAGACTGTGTAGCTCATCTACCCTGTCCATGGTAGGCCAAGAAGAACGTTTGTTTTCGCTACCTAGATTCCCAGAAAACCTCTGCTTTCTTTCTGACACCTGGTTATGCTGCCTTTCCTTTAATTCAATCAAGCACTCCATCCTTTCCATTAATTCCTTTTTTGCTCAAGGTAACCTGTACCAGTATCCATTGTTGGCAACTGAAGTACAGTGAAAGACACATGGCTGGGGATGTTTGGAATAAATCTGTCTATTGAAAGAAATCTACATCTAATCCTCCCTAAGCAAAATACTCTGATTCAGAAGGAGCCAGCTCCGGGGGAAAAAAGAAAAAAGGTACTGGATTTGAAAAATTCAGCCTTTATAAAGTGTCCTGGGAGATGGGGATGGGGTTGTAGAATGTAAAAGGAACAGACTCTGACCTTAACCAGAAGATCCGTTTGTGCTTATTGCTTATGCATAAGCCTCTATGTTCACAGAATGGGATTTGTACCATGGCTGGTCAATTAAGAGAAAGAAATACTCCATAAATCAGTCACAGGCTTTAGCAGAGATGCTGGCCAACCAAAGTAACTGAATCCTTAATAAGTACACAGAGCATACAGCATACACACACACACACACACACACACATACACACACATGCACGCACAGCAAGACTTCCTAGCAAATGCAGCCAGAGACCAAATTAATCAGAAATACTTGAGTGATTTTACACAGTGTGACCCAGGCTCAACACTGTGATTACTTCTGGGGCTGTTATATGTTATTTTTTTTCATTTAATTTAATTTTTTTTATACAGCAGGTTCTTATTAGTTATCTATTTTATACATATTAGCGTATACATGTCAATCCTAATCTCCCAATTCATCCCACCACTACCACCCGCCCCCCCCCTTGCTTTCCCCCTTTGGTGTCCATACATTTGTTCTTTACATCTGTGTTTCTATTTCTGCTTTGCAAACCGGTTCATCTGTACCATTTTTCTAGATTCCACATATATGCTTTAATATATGATATTTGTTTCTCTCTTTCTGACTTGCTTCACTCTGTATGACAGTCTCTAGGGTCCATCCACGTCTCTACAAATGACCCAATGTTGTTGCTTTTTATGGCTGAGTAATATTCCATTATATATATGTACAACATCTTCTTTAGCCATTCGTCTGTCAATGGGCATTTAGGTTACTTCCATGACCTGGCTATTGTAAATAGTGTAGCAATGAACATTGGGGTGCATGTGTCCTTTTGAATTATGGTTTTCTCAGGGTATATGCCCAGTAGTGGGATTGCTGGGTCATATGGTAGTTCTATTTTTAGTTTTTTAAGGAACCTCCATACTGTTCTCCATAGTGGTTGTATCAATTTACATTCCCACCAACAGTGCAAGAGGGTTCCCTTTTCTCCACACCCACTCCAGAATTTGTTGTTTGTAGATTTTCTGATGATGCCCATTCTAAGAAGTGTGAGGTGATACCTCATTGTAGTTTTGATTTGCATTTCTCTAATAATTAATGATGTTGAGCATCTTTTCATGTGCCTCTTGGACATTCTGTATGCCGTCTTTGGAGAAATGTCTATTTAGGTCTTCTGCTCATTTTTGGATTGAATTCTTTGTTTTCTTAACATTGAGCTGCATGAACTGTTTACATATTTTGCAGATTAATCCTTTGTCTGTTAATTCGTTTGCAAATATTTTCGCCCATTCTGAGGATTGTCTTTTTGTTTATGGTTTCCTTTGCCGTGCCAAAGCTTTTAAGTTTCATTAGATCTCATTTGTTTATTTTTGTTTTTATTTCCATTTCTCTAGGAGGTGGGTCAAAAAGGATTTTGCTGTGATTTATGTCATAGAGTGTTCTGCCTATGTTTTCCTTTAAGTGTTTTATAGTGTCCAGTCTTACATTTAGGTCTTTAATCCATTTGGAGTTTATTTTTGTGTATGGTGTCAGGGACTGTTCTAATTTCATTCTTTTACATGTAGCTGTCCAGTTGTCCCAGCACCACTTATTGAAGAAGCTGTCTTTTCTCCACTGTATATGCTTGCCTCCTTTATCAAAGATAAGGTGACCATATGTGCATGGGTTTATCTCTGGGCTTTCTATCCTTTTCCATTGATCTATATTTCTGTTTTTGTGCCAGTACCATACTGTCTTGATTACTGTAGCTCTGTAGTAGAGTCTGAAGTCAGGGAGTCTGATTTCTCCAGCTCTGTTTTTTTCCCTCAAGATTGCTTTGGCTATTCGGGGTCTTTTGTGTCTCCATACAAATTTTAAGATTTTTTGTTCTAGATCTGTAAAAAATGCCACTGGTAATTTAATAGGGATTGCATTGAACTGGTAGATTGCTTTGGGTAGTACAGTCATTTTCACAATATTGATTCTTCCAATCCAAGAACATGGTATACCTTTCCATCTGTTTATGTCATCTTTGATTTCTTTCATCCGTGTCTTATAGTTTTCTGAGTACAGGCCTTTTACCTCCTTAGGTAGGTTTATTCCTAGGTATTTTATTCTTTTTGCTGCAATGGTAAATGGGATTGTTTCCTTAATTTCTCTTTCTGATCTTCCATTGTTAGTGTATAGGAATGCAAGAGATTTCTGTGCATTCATTTTGTATCCTGCAACTTTACCAAATACATTGATTAGCTCTAGTAGTTTTCTGGAGGCATTTTTAGGATTCTCTATGTATAGTATCATGTCATCTGCAAACAGTGACAGCTTTACTTCTTCTTTTCCAATTTGTATTCCTTTTATTTCTTTTTCTTCTGTGAATGCCATGGCTAGGACTTCCAAAACTATGTTGAATAATAGTGGTCATCCTTGTCTCATTCCTGATCTTAGAGGAAATGCTTTCAGTTTTTCACTTTTGAGAATGGTATTTGCTGTGGGTTTGTTGTATATGGCCTTTATTGTGTTGAGGTAGATTCCCTCTATGCCCACTCTCTGGAGAGTTTTTATCATAAACGGGTGTTGAATTTTGTCAAAAGCTTTTTCTGCATCTATTAAGATGACCATATGGTTTTTATTCTTCTATTTGTTAATATGGTGTATCACATTTATTGATTTGCATATATTGAAGAATCCTTGCCTCCCTAGGATAAATTCCACTTGATCATGGTGTATGATCCTTTTAATGTGTTGTTGGATTCTGTTTGCTAGTATTTTGTTGAGGATTTCTGCATCTATATTCATCAGTGATATTGGTCTGTAATTTTCTTTTTTTGTAGTATCATTGTCTGGCTTTGATATCAGGGTGATGGTGGCCTTGTAGAATGAGTTTGGAGTGTTCCTTTCTCTGCAATTCTTTGGAAGAGTTTGAGAAGGATGGGTGTTAGCTCTTCTCTAAATGTTTTATAGAATTCACCTGTGAAGCCATGTGGTCCTGGACTTTTGTTTGTTGGAAGATTTTTAATCACAGTTTCAATTTCATTATTGTCATTGGTCTGTTCATATTTTCTAGTTCATCCTGGTTCAGTCTTGGAAGGTTATACCTTTCTAAGAATTTGCCCATTTCTTCGTGGTTGTCCATTCTATTGGCATATAGCTGCCTGTAGTAATCTCTCATGATCCTTTGTATTTCTGCAGAGTCAGTTGTTACTTCTCCTTTTTCATTTCTAATTCTATTGACTTGAGTCTTCTCCCTTTTTTTATTGATGAGTCTGGCTAAAGGTTTATCAACTTTGTTTATCTTCTCAAAGAACCAACTTTTAGTTTTATTGATCTTTGTTATTGTTTTCTTTGTTTCTATTTCACTTATTTCTGCTCTGATCTTTATGATTTCTTTCCTTCTACTAACTTTGGGTTCTGTTTGTTCTTCTTTCTCTGGTTCCTTTAGGTGTAAGGTTAGATTGTTTATTCGAGATTTTTCTTGTTTCTTCAGGTAGGATTGTATTGCTATAAACTTCCCTCTTAGAACTGCTTTTGCTGCATCCCATAGGTTTTGAATCGTCGTGTTTTCATTGTCATTTCTCTCTAGGTATTTCTTGATTTCCTCTTTGATTTCTTCAGTGATCTCTTGGTTATTTAGTAACGTATTGTTTAGCCTCCATGTATTTGTGTTTTTCTTCCCTGTAATTGATTTCTAATCTCATAGCATTGTGGTCGGAAAAGATGCTTGACATGATTTCAATTTTCTTAAATTTAAAGAGGCTTGATTTGTGACCCAAGATGTGATCTATCCTAGAGAATGTTCTATGTGCACTTGAGAAGAAAGTGTAATCTGCTGTTTTCGGATGGAATGTCTGAAAATTAAGTCTATCTTGTCTATTGTGTCATATAAAGCTTGTATTTCCTTATTAATTTTCTGTCTGGATGATCTGTCCATTGGTGTAAGTGAGGTGTTAAAGTCCTCCACTCTTATTGTGTTACTGTCAATTTCCTCTTTTATAGCTGTTAGCATTTGCCTTATGTATTGAGGTGCTCCTATGTTGGGTGCATATATAATTGTTACATCTTCTTCTTAGATTGATCCTTTGATCATTCTGTAGTGTCCCTCCTTATCTCTTGTAACACTTTATTCTAAAGCTTATTTTATCTGATATGAGTATTGCTATTCCAGCTTTCTTTCAATTTCCATTTGCATGGAGTATCTTTTTCCATCGCCTCACTTTCAGTCTGTATGTGCCCTAGGTCTGAAGTGGGTCTCTTGCAGACAGCATATATATGGGCCTTGTTTTTGTATCCATTCAGCAAGCCTGTGTCTTTTGGTCACAGCATTTAATCCATTCCCATTTAAGATAATTATCTATATGTATGTTCCTATTACCATTTTCTTAATTGTTTTCGGTTTGTTTTTTTAGGTCTTTTTCTTCTCTTGTGTTTCCCACTTAGAGAGAAGTTCCTTTAGCGTTTGTCGTAAAGCTGGTTTGGTGGTGCTGAATTCTCTTAGCTTTTGCTTGTCTGTAAAGCTTTTGATTTCTCTTTTGAATCTGAATGAGATCCTTGTCGGGTAGAGTAATCTTGGTTGTAGGTTCTTCCCTTTCATCACTTTAAATATATTGTGCGACTCCCTTCTAACTTGTAGAGTTTCTGCAGAGAAATCAGCTGTTAACCTTATGGGAGTTCCCTTCTATGTTATTTGTCGTTTTTCCCTTGTTGCTTTTAATAATTTTTTTTGGTCTTTTTTTTTCTTAACATCTTTATTGGAGTATAATTGCTTTAAAATGGTGTGTCAGTTTCTGCTTTATAACAAAGTGAATCAGTTATACATATACATATGTCCCCATATCTCTTCCCTCTTGCATCTCCCTCCCTCCCACCCTCCCTATCCCACCCCTCTAGGGGGGTCACAAAGCACCAAGCTAATCTCCCTGTGCTATGCAGCTGCTTACCAGTAGCTAGCTATTTTACATTTGGTAGTGTATATATGTCCATGCCACTCTCTCACTTTGTCCCAGCTTACCCTTCCCCCTCCCCGTATCCTCAAGTCCATTCTCTAGTAGGTCTGCATCTTTATTCCCGTCTTGCCCCTAGGTTCTCCTGACCATTTTCTATTTTTTTTTTTTTTAGATTCCTTATATATGTGTTAGCATACGGTATTTGTTTTTCTCTTTCTGACTTACTTCACTCTGTATGACAGTCTCTAGGTCCATCCACCTCACTACAAATAACTCAAGTTTCGTTCCTTTATATGGCTGAGTAATATTCCATTGTATATATCTGCCACATCTTCTTTATCCATTCATCTGTCGATGGACACTTAGGTTGCTTCCATGTCCTGGCTATTGTAAATAGAGCTGCAATGAACATTTTGGTACATGACTCTTTTTGAATTATGGTTTTCTCAGGGTATATGCCCAGTAGTGGGATTGCTGAGTCGTATGGTAGTTCTATTTTTAGTTTTTTAAGGAACCTCCATACTCTTCTCCATAGTGGCTGTAACAATTTACACTCCCACCAACAGTGCAAGAGGGTTCCCTTTTCTCCACACCCTCTCCAGCATTTATTGTTTCTAGATTTTTTGATGATGGCCATTCTGACCGGTGTGAGATGGTATCTCATTGTAGTTTTGATTTGCATTTCTCTAACGATTAATGATGTTGAGCATTCTTTCATGTGTTTATTGGCAATCTGTATATCTTCTTTGGAGAAATGTCTATTTAGGTCTTCTGCCCATTTTTGGATTGAATTGTTTGGTCTTTTGATATGAGCTGCATGAGTTGCTTGTATGTTTTGGAGATTAATCCTTTGTCAGTTGCTTCATTTGCAAATATTTTCTCCCATTCTGAGGGCTGTCTTTTCGTCTTGTTTATGGTTTCCTTTGCTGTGCAAAAGCTTTTAAGTTTCATTAGGTCCCATTTGTTTATTTTTGTTTTTATTTCCATTGCTTTAGGAGGTGGGTCAGAAAGTATCTTGCTGTGATTTATGTCATAGAGTGTTCTGCCTATGTTTTCCTCTAAGAGTTTGATGGTATCTGACCTTACATTTAGGTCTTTAATCCATTTTGAGTTTATTTTTGTGTATGGTGTTAGGGAGTGTTCTAATTTCATTCTTTTACATGTAGCTGTCCAGTTTTCCCAGCACCACTTATTGAAGAGGCTGTCTTTTCTCCACTGTATATTCTTGCCTCCTTTATCAAAGATAAGGTGACCATATGTGCGTGGGTTTATCTCTGGGCTTTCTATCCTATTCCATTGACCTATACTTCTGTTTTTGTGGCAGTACCATACTGTCTTGATTACTGTAGCTTTGTAGTATAGTCTGAAGTCAGGGAGCTTGATTCCTGCAGCTCCGTTTTTCTTTCTCAAGATTGCTTGGGCTATTCGGGGTCTTTTGTGTTTCCATACAAATTGTGAAATTTTTTGTTCTAGTTCTGTGAAAAATGTCTTTAATTTTTGTTAATTTGATTACTATGTGTCTCGGAGTGTTTCTCCTTGGGTTTATCCTTCCTGCGACTCTCTGCGCTTCATGGACTTGGGTGGCTATTTCTTTTCCCATGTTATGGAAGTTTTTGACTATAATCTCTTCAAATATTTTCTCTGGTCCTTTCTCTCTCTCTTCTCCTTCTGGGACCCCTATAATGTGAACGCTGGTGCGTTTAATGTTGTCCCAGAGGTCTCTTAGAAATGTCTTCATTTCTTTTCATTCTTTTTTCTTTATTCTGTTCCACAGCAGTGAATTCCACCATTCTGTCTTCCAGGTCACTTATCCGTTCTTCTGCCTCAGTGATTCTGCTATTGATTCCTTCTAGTGTATTTTTCATCTCAGTTATTGTGTTGTTCATCTCTGTTTGTTCTTTAATTCTTCTTTGTTAAACATTTCTTGCATTTTCTTGATCTTTGCCTCCATTCTTTTTCCGAGGTTCTGGATCATCTTCACTATCATTATTCTGAATTCTTTTTCAGGAAATTTGCCTATCTCCACTTCATTTAATTGTTTTTCTGGGGTTTTATCTTGTTCCTTCATCTGGTACATAGTCCTCTGCCTTTCATTTTGTCTATCTTTCTGTGAATGTGGTTTTCGTTCCACAGGCTACAGGATTGTAGTTCTTCTTGCTTCTGCTGTCTGCCCTCTGGTGGATGAGGCTATCTAAGAGGCTTGTGTAAGCTTCCTGATGGGAGGGACTGGTGGTGGGTAGAGCTGGGTGTTGCTCTGGTGGGCAGAGCTCAGTAAAACTTTAATCCGCTTGTCTGCTGATGGGTGGGGCTGAGTTCCCTCCCTGTTGGTTGCTGGCCTGAGGTGACCCAGCACTGGAGGCTACAGGCTCTTTGGTGCGGCTAATGGCAGACTCTGGGAGGGCTCACGCCAAGGAGTACTTCCCAGAACTTCTGCTGTCAGTGTCCGTGTCCCTGCAGTGAGCCACAGCCACCCCCTGCCTCTGCAGGAGACCCTCCAACACTAACAGGTAGGTCGGTTCAGTCTCCTATGGGGTCACTGCTGCTTCCCCTGGGTCCCGATGCGCACACTACTTTGTGTGTGCCCTCCAAGAGTGGAGTCTCTGTTTCCCCCAGTCCTGTCAAAGTCCTGCAACCAAATCCCACTAGCCTTTAAAGTCTGATTCTCTGGGAATTCCTCCTCCCATTGCCGGACCCCCAGGTTGGGAAGCCTGACGTAGGGCTCAGAACCTTCACTCCAGTGTGTGGACTTCTGTGGTATGATTGTTCTCCGGTTTGTGAGTCACCCACCCAGTGGTTATGGGATTTGATTTTATTGTGATTGCATCCCTCCTACTGTCTCATTGTGGCTTCCCCTTTGTCTTTGGATGTGGGGTATCTTTTTTGGTGAGTTCCGGTGTCTTCCTGTGGATGATTGTTCCGCAGTTAGTTGTGATTCTGGTGCTCTCGCAAGAGGGAGTGAGTGCACGTCCTTCTACTTTGCCATCTTGAACCAATCCCTCTGTTTTTATACAAGTTTCAACAAGACTTGCTAAGTCTCCCAAGTGTAATCAATCACATGTCATTCTTTTCAGGTTTCTCTCAGCTGTTACCCTTGGCTTTGGGGTAACTGTGTGGAATTTCACGGCCCAAGCCAACATGGTGGCCTGTGTGGCGTTTCCATTTCTCAAGCCTGGCAGGTGATGGAAAATGGGATTCGGTGAGTACACTTGGTTATTCATCTTGCAGGAACAGCATCCGTCATCTGTTGCTTTTTCTTCCATTGCCACTGAGATCTTTCCTCTTATTTATAAGACATGAGATTTTACTGAATCTTAATGTTAATACAATGCACTGAAGTCTGACCTTATGTTCTCATTTTTCATTTCATGAAAAATAGAGCAAAATAAGCAGAAAATGGATTCTTAGTAGGTTCACCTCAAAATACCTCCAGTTCTGGGTTTCAGGATCCTGAAATGCATTAAATATCCAAAGCTAACAGGGGAAAAAGAATCCCAAACGTAAGCCCATAATAAGAGACATATTTTAAGACTGTTTTATAAGACTTTGTCCTTAAACCCTTCCCTTCCCCACCAGAAAATATACCATGAAAGGAAGGACAAGGCCTCTCTATAATGGTAATGCTGAAAAATGGAAATTTCAGACGAACTTTTGTCTATATAGGGATCCAGAATCTAGGTGAACTAGAAAAAACTCAGACTTGGAGGAAAACAAAGAGTGTGAATTATTTCCCTAAGTGGTAGAACTCTGTCATAAGTGAGGGGGCATTCCTGGACGAAAGGAGCATCAAAAGCAAGTACAAAATATGGGGGGGGGGGGCAAGGATTGGGAAGTGTATGCACATGTTCATCCATTAATATGTCTAGTTACCCCATGATGGAGTCTCAGTTATTAGGAGTCTATAATGCAAGGTTACCACTGTGTAGTCCATTTTTAAATGTACCTCTTAAACATACCTACCTACCTACCTCTTAAACATGCCAACTTTGAGACTTACAGAGCTGAGCAAGGTCCAACCACAGTTTTCAGAGAGATTGCATGATAAAGTGAAACCAGGACAGCACTCACCCACGTACAACGCAAGACAGGTAAAGGGCTGTGTGGTGTCAAAGGAAGAAGGGAGGCCAGGTGATGAGGGGGGACAGGGACAGCTTCAGGTGTGGCTGGATTCTGAGCTGTGGATGGAAACCTGGTGGCTAAGTGGGGCCCCTGGGGTTCGTTCAGCTCATGTGATATTTTTAAAAATATTTTCTGTGAATTTGTTGTCACCATCGAAACTCTGGAATATTGCTTAGCTGGAATTCTGGCTTCTCTTGAAAATTCTGGGCTCCCGTTCCAGCCCGGCAATAATCACCGAGAGCAGAAAAGGGACTTAAAGCAGACAAAGGCTCCCCAGTTTGCTGCAGTCCCCACCACTCCCTGTCGCACCCAACACCAGGCTTGCTTCATTCCTTCCTCTTGTCTCTCCTGCTCCCATATGCCTACGAGTCTGCCTTAAAGGACAGATAGGAAGCAACACACAGAACTGGAGAGGGAAGATCAGAGCAAAGGTCCAGAGGCAGAAAAGTTCAGGTTAGGCTCAGAGAACTGTGAGCAATCTTCTTGGGAGATAAATTTAAAAACAGACAAACAATGCCTGGGATAAGTGATGGAGGATGCCATGGATGCCCTCTTATGCCAGGTTGAAGCAAATTGGCTTAATTTGGTCAAAATGTGAAGTCAATTAAGAATGCCCAGGGCTTCCCTGGTGGCGCGGTGGTTGAGAGTCCGCCTGCCAGTGCAGGGGGCACGGGTTCGGGCCCTGGTCTGGGAAGATCCCACATGCCGCGGAGCGGCTGGGCCCGTGAGCCACAATTGCTGAGCCTGCGCGTCTGGAGCCTGTGCTCCGCAGCAGGAGAGGCTGCGATGGCGAGAGGCCCGTGCACCGCGATGAAGAGTGGCCCCCGCTTGCCGCAACTGGAGAAAGCCCTCGCACAGAAACGAAGACCCAACACAGCCATAAATAAAATAAATTAAAAAAAAAAAAGATGGCTAGCAGGACATCAGAGCCGTTTAAAAGAAAAAAAAAAAAAAAAAAAAAAAGAATGCCCAATCGGGGGATTGCCACCATGTTAGGGAACTTCCAGAACGATAAATCACAGGTGAGCAGAACAGAGCTAGGGTTCTATTATAGAATTTCAGGTAATTAAGTGATGGAAGGAATGGACAGAACGGCACAGGCTTAGTGAGCACTGAGGAGATGGTATGAATCGGGATTGCTGACATGGTGAGATGGGAAGGATTGAAGTGGACAGGGAGAAAGAAAAGTCCATCGAAACACCTCTGTGACTGGAGTCCCAAGCTCAATGTCTTCAGGGACAAGCATGTAACAGAAATATATAAATGTCAGGTGGAAAACAGCATGCGTCAGTGGAGACTTTGATGAACTGGGGAATGCATATTCAAAATAAATTTATAAAATCAAACAAAAAGCAGTGTGCCCATAAAACAAGTCAGTGCAGCAGAATCAACCAGCTGCCCACCACAAGTCTTGAAACCGGTTAACAGAAATGAAAAGGCAAGCTTAACCACAATGAGACAGCACGTCATGCCTGCCAGAATGGCTGTCATCAAAAAGAACACAAATAACGAATGCTGGCAAGGATGTGGAGAAAAGGGAACCCTTGTGCACTGTTGGTGGGAATATAAATTGGTGCAGCCACTGTGGAGAACAGTATGGAGGTTCCTCAAGAAACTAAAAATTGAACTACCATATGATCCAGCAATCCCACTCCTGGGTACATATCTGAAGAAATCTGAGGTGGATGGAGAAATAGGAAGTGAACTGAGATAATACAGTGTCATGAAAAATACAGAAGAAAAATGTTCAAGAAAGGGGAAATGATCTTCAATATGAAATGGCCTGTATATAATACTGTCCCCTTCTCAAAGACTCATTCAATTAAAACACCGTTCTCCCAAAAGTGATCATTTCTGCACAGCTTTCTACAGTGCCAAGTAAAAAGAATTCCATCTGTTCTTAGATCTTTTTTTTTTTCCCTTCTGCTCCAGGGCAAGGTCCCACACCTACAACAGAGTTAGTATGCAAAATGATGTTTTCAACCACCAACTTGCCCCTGACTGAGCAGATGCAGGTGAGGCAGCATCTTCTACGTGATCTCAAAATCCTATCCCATCTGCTGCTTTCTTTGGCGGCATTTGGAACTGTCCAGAGGATCCAGGTCTCATGGGCATCACTTACCTCCCCAAAGCAGCTGGGAAGTGAGTAGCGAGAGCGCAAAGATGCCACGACAAGCAGAAACACCTCCCTGGGTGAAGAGGTGAAGGGAAGTCAGGATATATGACACAGTTTCCTGAACCTCCCTCTCAAAGCTGTAAATCTGAAATTGAATCCACCTCATGGTTCCAACATCACCACTGAAGCCAAGATTGCTCCTAAATTACCCAACTTGTATTGCAGATGACAATGTGCAGGGTTAGTGATTTTGCTTTAAAAATAAATAAGTAATTGTTCTCCTTCCTTGAAAAGATGAAATAGTGAATAGGCAGGGTACTCTACTTTTTAATTTGGGGAACATCTGTCAGCCAGAACCTTGCCAGGGAAATTGCAATGTCAGGCTGAGAAATGCTTTAACTCTCCATGGCAGAAGAGGTGTGTGACAGCGAAGCTTGATCTAGCTGGCCCGAGAGCCCTGCAGGAGGCCCTGAATCACAGAACAGCAGGAGCTTTGAGATTCCCTTGATTTCAGAGCTCCCTACAACTTTTGAGGTGCTCCATCACCCCTCCCACACTGGGTGACCTTGCTGGCTGAGCGAGTTCCCCATATCATCCCCTAGAGACAGGGATTAAGAATGCTGTTATGGGGCTTCCCTGGTGGCGCAGTGGTTAGGAATCCGCCTGCCAATGCAGGGGACACGGGTTCGTGCCCCGGTCCGGGAAGATCCCACATGCCGCGGAGCGGCTAGGCCCGTGAGCCACAACTACTGAGCCTGTGCGTCTGGAACCTGTGCTCCGCAATGGGAGAGGCCGCGACAGTGAGAGACCTGCGCACCGCGATGAAGAGTGGCCCCCGCTCGCCGCAACTGGAGAAAGCCCTTGCACAGAAACGAAGACCCAACACAGCCAAAAATAAATAAATAAATAAATAAATAAATAAATAAATAAATTTAACAAAAAAATGTCCTTAAAAAAAGAATGCTGTTATGAAAGAGAAAGACAAATACCATATGATAACACTTACATGTGGAATTTAAAATATGACACAAATGAACCTATCTATGAAACAGAAACAGAATCACAGACATAGAGAACAGACTGGTGGTTGTCAAGGGGGAGAGGGTTGGGGGAGGGCTGGAGTGGAGTAGGAGGCTGGGGTTAGCAGATGTAAGCTTTTATATAGAGAATGGATGAACAACCAGGTCCTACTGTAGAGCACAGAGAACTATATTCAATATCCAGAAAAGAATATGAAAAAGAATGTATATATATGTGTAACTGAATCACTTTGCTGTACAGCAGTAATTAACACAACACTGTAAATCAACTATTCTTCAATTAAAAAAAAAAAAGACACACACAGAAAAGAACACTGTTATTTTACGTTTTCCACCAGTGGCAGTAAAGTTCCAAAGTAAATATGGAGGATGGCAGCCAATATCACATACCTGAGACAGTCTACTCCTAGAAAAGGGAGGGTCTTGTGATTTAGAGTGAGTGCTTTTGCTCAAGGGCAAAAAATGTCTCAGACTAGAAAAGCTCCAACTTGATGCCCCAAGTTGAAAAGAAAGTCAGATGGGTAAGGTCCACTGTGCAATGTGGTACTTCTAAAGTAGATGGAGAAGCAATTGCTTCCACTCCAATGCGACAGCCATGGAAATAGCAGCCTGGCCTCCTGGTCCCTCAAACACATCAGCAATTGAATCATGCCAGACATGCTCCCTACCCCTGTGCCAGCAGGGTCTTGTCTTACCTTCCTGACATGGTGCAAATCCTATCTTCCTTACAAGGCTTTCTTATGTTTCTGGCCTACAGGCATGACTTTCCTCTGAATCTCTACAGTATTTTTAAACTGCAGGATTCATCTTAGTTCTGCATCCTACATGCACTGTCTTAGATGCTGCAGGTGAACATCTGTGCTCTGCACCCAGATCATAAACCCCTGAGGACACCAGCTCTCTTGGGATGACTTCATATCACCTACAGCTTTAGCTCCAGGCCACACCACCAAGTCCTCCTAATCGCCACCACCCAAGGCTGGAGGTTATGCAGAGACATTTGGCAAGACACAAGCAATAAAAAAAAAAAAAAAGGCTCAAAGAATTTTCTTTTACTATTTAAAAGAAATGCGCATTTACCTCCATTAACACTTTGCCAATTAAATTCATGCTGCTAATATCCGTGAAGAAAGAAACTCCACTTGAGGAAAAGATAGTTTCTGAGTCTTTCACAAAGTCCAAGAAAGAATCTCTTAACGTAGAACCACTTCTTTTTTGCATCATCAAAATGACCATAATTTCCACCAGATGATGTTTATCAGATCAGATCACCTGTCATTCTAAGTAGGCTGGAAATGTGCCTTCTTTCTTTCCTTCTTCCCTTCCTTCCTTCCTCTCTCTTTCCTTTTATTTTTAATAGTGAAAATTTTCATATTTAGGATGAGCTGGCTGGACTCAGCTTAGATGACCCCAGTTTTGTTGGCAACTTCCAAAGCATCATAGTCAGGAACCAGTGGGCCATATGCCTTCTTCTCTCCATCAGGCCTGATCAGGGCATTGACCTTGGCTGGGTCAATGTCATAGAGATTTTTCACAGCCTGTTTAATCTGGTGTTTGTTGGTGTTGACATCCACAACGAACACAAGTGTGTTGCTGTCTTCTCTCTTCTTCATGGCTGATTGGGTGGTGAGGGGGAACTTAATGATGGCATAGTGGTCAAGCTTGTTTCTCCTAGGGGCGCTCTTTCGAGGATATTTGGGCTGCCTCCTGCAATGTTTTGGGCTGCCGGAAGGTAGGTGACATCTGGATTTTTTTTTTGTGGCTGTGGACGCCTTTCAACACTGCTTTCTTGGCCTTCAAAGCCTTTGCTTTGGCTGCAGTTTTGGGAGGGGCGGGGTTTCCTTCTTCGTCTTCAGCGCCATCTTCGTGAAAAGGGTGTCTTTCTTTCCTTTTCATAACAGTGCCAGGTGCTGTTCTAGATTCTGAGATTACTGTGGTGAATAGGACAAAAACTCCGCCCTCATGGAGCTGACATTCCAATAGGAGAAACAGACAATACCTGTATGAATAAGTAATGATAATCAGGTTGTGACCTGTGCTATGGAGAAAGATTAATTAGGGAAAGGAACTAGAGAAAAATGGGAGAATAAAGAGACAGAGTGATCAGATGACATTTGAATGGAAACTTGAAAACAGTGAGGGAGTCAGCAGTGTTCAAGTAAAGAGCACCCAGACAGAGGGAACAGCAAGTGCAAAGGCCCTGGGGCACATCTCGTTTGGTGTATATAAGGAGTAATCCGGAGCAGCAGAATGAGCAAGGAGTACGGGAGATCCTTCACCAGGAACCAAATCAGTGGTGCCTTGATCTTGGACTTCAGCCCCCAGAACTGTGAGAATAAATGTCTGTTGTTTAAGCCACACAGCCTATGACATTTGTTATAAAGGCCTAACACAGGCGTTAAGGAAATACCAAAGGTGCACGACGGATGGTGTGACCATAGAGAAGTGGAGAAAAACCTCCCAAAGAAGATGACCTTTAGCAGGTGCTTTTAGTCATTTCTATCTCTTAAACAAATTTCTATCATTTAATGGAAGTTCTGGCTGAGATTACTTAGTGCAAGTTCATTGTTCTTCAAAACCATGATATTCTTATGTATACATTTTTATTTTATACAGTCTTTGCATGAATGCCCAGAATTCATACCACATCTGGCTTCATTAAGACATTTTTGCATCTCTTTTTATTCAATAAACGTAATAGCATTTTTTGAACTTCAATTAATTCAGTGATCATTGAATCTACCTCTTTTATAAAGTAACTGTTATGAGTATGTTCCTTGGGAGGAAAACTCTCCAAGAATAGACATTCTTATGAAATATATTTTGTCCTGTGCTCATTTTGTTCATTCTTCTGCCTAAAGCCTGTTAGCCATGTAAGTCCTAAGAAGAAAAAAGGGGTCAAAGTCCTTCTATTAAAATATTTTCTGTGCTAGAAACCCAATAGCCTTTTTAGCAAGTAAGAGAAATCGAACAAAGAGAAATAAATTTGTCTTCTCCAAAGTAAAGAAGCAGGAGGTGAGTTTCTCAAGTGGGCTAAATTAAGGCTTCTGGAGCTGAAGTTTACATCACAGTTTTACAGATTTTGTTGATGGAAATGTGTTTGTTGTTTAGCTTCATTTTGCTACCTTGTTCCACAGTAAGAAAAGTCACACTGCTTGCAATACTGAGAAACTTATTAGAATCCTGCGGTGTTTGCCAGCTTCCATTTTCACACAGTAGAGCCGATGTGAGGGGAAGGATGGAGCTGCAAACAGGAAATGTGAAACCCCTGCAAGAATTCACGGCTGGAGATGGCAGCGCCAGGCTGCCAGGAAGCACCTTCCCACCTTGGCATCCTCCTCCTCCTCCTCAAACAAAGGTAATTTCAGGGTTGGTCTTCCCCGGAAAATCGCATCTAGAGTTGAGGTTTTAGCGGAGGATTGGAACTGCACAATAGAGTTAAGAAACTGCTGTGGAAATGCCAACAGATTTTTAGATTCATTTTAATGATTTCAGCTTACTTCAAAGGGCCTTTGAATCATCAGATGGTTTCAAAATGCCAAGTAGGACTGCTGGGCAATGGGGTTGAAGTGAGAAAAAGCCACGCTAAGTCAATAAATGTGTTTGTCTTTATTCAGTTCTTTGTGAGGCATCTTTGTCAATATTCCTAACAGGCACACTAGGAAAACCTAGTACAAAAATCACACCAAAAATCAATTAGAGACATAAGCTTTGGGAAATATAAATTGGAGCAGATGAAAAAATTAGATTAAAATTCCCAGAAGTACTAGAGAAAACTACACATCCACGCCAAAGAGAGAAGCCAGTGGATAACCAATAAATTAAACAGATAATTAAAGGAAAAAAGTCCTAAAATAACATTTCATTTTCTATTGAAGAAAAAAAAAGAAGCTCTTTAGCATGCAGATCTGTCCACATGGCTTAAAACTACAACACTGGCTGGAGAAAATGTCACAAGTGAACATTCTGAGTTTCCTAATGACACTCATCTGTTCCACTGGGTTACAGAGTCTCCAAGGAGAGAGCCATATGCTTATGAATGACAAATCTGTACTGTTTGGTAGAGGAAAACTGCCTTTTCTCCCATTTCCTTTGATTGGCTATTTTAACCTAAGAATGTAAGATTGGTGTAGTTTTCCAAGTGTCAACCTGATTCAGAAGAAAACTCTGACTCAACCTATATCTGTCTTAAATAATTCTTGCTAATATAGGCCCTAAGGTCTCCCTGGTAAATGTGCTCATTAACAAAACTCTGACAAAACTTCTAAGTTCTTCTATATTATTTTAAATAAGTAACAGGAACAGTTGAAAAATACTCTCTTGGCTAGAAAATTAGATCATTATATAAATTCCTAAAGTTCTCTTTGACCTTTGACCCAAACCAGGCTCTTGCCAACTCCTGCTAGTTTGCCTGGGTTTTTGATCCCTTGTCTCCAGCACATACGCATTAGACACAGGTATTTTGTGGTGTTTGTGTTTCACAAGTGGAATCATATTATATATACTTTTCTGAATGTTGTTTTTGTTCACTGATCATGGGATATGGAACTTTCCATGCTCATACAAACAGACCTGCCTCAATCTTTTTGATCAATGCATAGTATTTCTTGTGAATTTTACTATGTATTTTGCCATTTTCCATTGGCAGACACAAGTTTTTTATAGTTATCTGCTCTTATAAAAACTCAGTGAGCACCTTTTCACATGCCTCCTTGGGCACCCCTCAGCATGTTTCTTCCAGAGTACAGACAGAGAAGAGAAATGTCTTATTCTTTCTTTAAAAGTAATTTTTGTTGGAGTATGGTTGCTTTACAATGTTGTGTTAGCCTCCACTGCACAACAAAATGAATCAGCCATACACATACAGCTATCCCCTCCCTTTTGGACTTCCCTATAGGTTACCACAGTGCATTAGGTAGAGTTCCCTGTGCTATACACTATGTTCCCATCAGCTGTCTATTTTATACATAGTATCAATAATGTATATGTGTTAATCCCAGTCTCCCAATTCCTCCCACCCCACCCCTTTCCCCTTTGGTATCCATATGTTTTGTTCTCTATGTCTGTGCTTTTTAACCACTGTGCTAAAATAGCAAAGAGTGAAGAACGGCATGTAGGCACCTGTTGGAATAAAAGAAATAAAATTACAACTTTCCCAAAGAGAACCAGAAAGCTATAGCAGATTGATTTGGTGCAGATTCTTAAAAGTCAGAGATTCCTGAGTTCAAAGCTCAGTCCGAGTTCCACATTGAAAACAGTCTGCATCCATCTACGGAAATGGCAAAATACATCATAAAATACTTAAAGAATGCTATGTAACTGATTAAAAAAATGAGGCAGCTCTAGATATACTAACATGGAAGAGTGTAACTTTGTGTAACTTTTAAAAGTTTACTTAACTTTTCCAAGCCTTAGTTTTCAATGTGGAAATAATATTTTTAAATGTATCTACAGCATAGAGCTGCTGTACAGATTAAATGATAGAATAGTTACAAAGTACTTAGTGCACCTGACACAGCGTAAGTGCTCAATAAATATTAGCTTGCATTATAATTCTTAATGTGTCCCAAGATGGTGGAGATATTTCAACAGCTCAAGGCCACTTATTAATGTCAATCATTTATGAAGCTTCTATTATACGAACAAGGTTTCATGCTACCCGATTAGAAGAAAACACAGGTGAATGAAACAATCTTTGTCTTTGAGGGTCTTGGGAATATATTGGGGAATATAAATCATGTCCATACTAACCTTAATTTAAAAAGGAATGCAGTAAAAAGTAGCATAAGAGAATGTCATAATAGACCGCTACTATTTTATCTGCCCAGCACTACACCCTCCCTTAAGAAATAGCATCCCCCTTTTTTGGAAGAACTGTTCCTCCTCCAATCCCAACACTGATGTGAGGAGAGCCAATTATAGATATCAACTGGCCACAATTGATAGGTCAGGAAATATACATGTGACTTAGTCATGTGACCCAAGCCAAGCCAATGAGGGAATTTTTCACGCTAAGAATGAAGGCAAAGGGGTGGATCTTCTCTAATGGCAAAGGCATGAGATGGGAGGCTTGGATGCTCTTTGCAGGAGCACAGTGACAAGAGCAGAAGCAAAAACAAGAAAGACATGATGGGATTTGAGTCCTGGTTCTGGAGGTCCAGCCTCAACCCTGCCTTTTGGTGATGGCATGGTATATCATTAGTTCTATGACAGCAGGGATTCTATATGTTTTTATGTACTAATGTATCCCTAGCATCTAGAACAGTGCTTGGCACAAAGTAGGCATTCACTACATATTACCTGAATGGATGAATAAGATCCTGTAATAGATGCCTCTTTTTTCTAAGCAAGTTAAAATGTTATTCTTTCCTTGCAACCAAATCCAGAATTATTCTTGGTAAAGTGGAATTTTTTACAATCCTACCTCAGAAGGAAAGAGAAAGGGAGGCAAGGAGTAAGGAAATATACCTCAGAATGCTATCCTGGGCCACTAGGATTGTGGCTCCAGATACAGCTCCAGACCAGATCCTGTCAGAGTACTGTCCACCACAAACCCAGAGATATTTCGAGTTTGGGTTATTAAAACCTCTCATGTAGAATTTAGTCTGGTTTAATAAACCACAGGTCTGTCTACTTGGTTTCCAAGACCACAGATTTTAGAAACTGGAAATCAAAAGACAGTCTGTCCATAAACAAAACGAAATAATGTCATTTGCATCAACATGGATGGACCTAGAGATTGTCATACTGAGTGAAGTAAGTCAGACAGAAAAAGACAGATATCATATAATACAGCTTATATGTGGAATCTAAAAAAAAAAAAAAAAAAAAGGTACAAATGGACTTATTTACAAAACAGAACTAGAGTGACAGATGTAGAAAATAAATTTACGGTTACCAAGGGGGTAAGGTGTGGGGGAGGGATAAATTGGGAGATTGGGATTAATACATATGCACTATTATATATAAAATAGATAACTAATAAGGACCTACTGTATAGCACAGGGAACTCTACTCAATACTCTGTAATGACCCATATGGGAAAAGAATCTAAAAAACAGTGGATATATGTAAAAACAAAAACAAACAAACAAACAAAAAACCACTCTGTCATTTGCCTACTTCCATCCCTCCTATTTGTATATGTCTTCTTATTTATCCTTCAATGGATCAACATATAAATAACTGACCAGGCAGTTAGAGACTGGCGGAAATCTAAGAGGCTGGCACTGAGCTCACTGTCAATAGGAAATTCACATGAATGAGCTCGGATTGGCAGTGGTTTGATGTAATGTCCAGGGATTGAATAACTTGCAAACCCCCCAGCAGATATGAAACACACAGCTTACTGAGAATCACATCATTATTGAAAAAATGCACAACATAAGTCAATGTGCATGACAGGTTGAGACATCAGTATACTAAAACAAAATAAAAGATTGCCTCTCTGGACAGTTTATCCAACTGGCCTGAGAAGGTTCCTTGAATGGCATTATATATGTTTTATGCCTTAACACTATTGACTACCTAACATAGGCTGAGAACTATAATAGGAGTTGTTGGGTAGAGAAGAAAAATCGAGTACAGATCTCAGTCTGCAAACTAATCCTCTAGCAGATGGCTAAGACATATTCACCAATTGTCACATACTTTTGACCAAATGTAAAATTCAGAGGCAAGCCAAATGTGAAAATGAGAGACGAATGAAAACATTTGGATATTGAAATCTATTAAGGAATGACACAAATGGGAAATCCTTGAATATGTGCTGTAAAAGTGGACCCGGCATTGATGACTTTATTTCTCCAAGTATGTATGCTTTGACCCAGTTTCTATTATTTGCTAAATAATTCAACATGATGGCCACCTGACTCAGATGGCTATGGCACAGCATCTATGGTAGCTATTACTGGGAGGATTCCTCCAAAAGACAACAAGTAGAATCATTTCATCCACGAGAACAGTAAAGCAGAGCGATGCCACACTGGCTGATAAGAGGTCACTGAATACTGAAGTGGATCAGGTCTTAGAGACCATCTTCTAGACCAGGGTTCCACAGAGTGAGGTCCTGGCAGCAGCGGCAGCGGGATCACCTGGGAACTTGTTAGAAGTGTACGTTCTTGGCCCCATCCCAGACCCACTGAATTAAGAAACTTTGAGGTGGGGGTCCATCAATCTGTGTTTTAACAAGCCCTCCAGGGGATTTTGGTGCCCGCTCAAGTTTGAGAAACACTGGTCTAGATAGTTTCTTACTTTGGAGATGACCACAGTGATCTCCAGAGGTAAAACAAGTTGGCCAAAAAGAATGACAAGAACCGAGTGGAAATCTCACACAGCACAAAGTAAGGTTGCTACTGGACTACCAGAGAACCACCACCTCAAGCCTCAGTATTTTTATTAGTCAGGCTTTTCATAGGAATTACTTGACCCTGTCAAATTGGATAAATTGGTGTGTGTGTGTGTGTGTGTGTGTGTGTGTGTGTGTGTATTTATACAGATATGGGTTGAAGTGTAAGGAAACCTCAAGAGGTAGTGTAATAACTTAGAGCTGGTAAGATCAGAAAAGCAGGTACCACTCATAGGCCTAAAGGGGAAAAGGGACAAAGGGAAGAAGCCATGTAGACAAGGAAGCCTTGAAAAGTGCAGTGACAACATTGTAAATCAACTACACTTCAATAAAAAAAAAAATTAAAGCTGAAAACAAAAACAAAAAATAACAACAACAAAAACATTGTACTGGAGATTTTAGCCAGTGCAATCAGGCAAGGAAAAGAAATAAAAGGTATGCAGATTGGAAAGGAAAAATAAAAGAAAGAAAGAAAATAAGTGCAGTGATTTTTCTCATGGGACACAGCCAGCCTGAGGCCGTCTCACAGGGAGGAATCCAAGTGTCAAAATTCTCTGACCTCACTCTCCACACTCCCTCTGATTGTATCAGGGCTTCCTTCTGGGTCAACCCAATTGGAAGCCAGAAGGCAAAGGAACTCACGGGTATAATCCACACAAGCTGCCTCCCCAGGCAGAGAGTGGGGTGAGGGAAAAGATGGAGGTGAACTTGAGAGGGCATATGGGAGCTGTTTGACACAATAGTCAAGAATGGCCAGAGATTTCTGGAAATCACAGCAAAAACTAGAAATTCTTCTCCCTCTTCTGTACTCCAATTGCTTTCTTCTCAAGAAGGTATCAAACACCCAAACCACTCAGCCATCCAGAAAATAGTTATATTTCATTGCTAGTTTTCCCTAATGATTGTTCTTAACTTCTGTATCAGTAAAGAAGATAAGAACAGCCTTATCTTCTTATTTAGCTGGGAGTGTGGTCATCACACCTGGTAGATATGTTTCCCATACAGTTAGGCAGACAATGTGACTAGGTTCTAGCCAATGGTACACAAGTATGAGTGATGTCCATAACTACAGGGATTGTTCTTAAAGCACCTCCTTCCAGCTGACTGTGAATTCAGGCAAAGTGTCCGGCATTCTGAGCTGTCTTGGATCATAGCTGATTTTGACAAGGATTGTATCACACTGCAGGGGCAACAAGCTGGAAGGAGCCTGCATTTTTTAAAACTTTATTTATTTATTTTTGGCTGCGTTGGGTCTTCGTTGCTGCACACGGGTTTTCTCTAGTTGCAGCGAGCAGGGGCTACCCTTCGTTGTGGTGTGCGGGCTTCTCATTGTGGTGGCTTCTCTTGTTGTGGAGCACAGGCTCTAGGTGCACGGGCTTTAGTAGTTGTGGTGCACAGGCTTAGTTGCTCTGTGGCATGTGGGATCCTCGCGGACCAGGAATCAAACCCTTGTCCCCTGCATGGGCAGGTGGATTCTTAACCACTGTGCCACCAGGGAAGTCCCAGAGGCTGCATTTCTGACACCAGGGAACATGAGACCAACCCTGGGTTGACTCTCTCTCCACTTTGTAAGTGGGTGGAGAAATAAATTCTTATATTCTTAAGCCATTTATTTCGTGGTTCCTATTGCTTGAATCTAATTAGGACTAACATAATCTTTAAGTTCTAACATGGAAAAATCAGCAAAGGCATGCATTAAGGGTTAAATTATGCCACCACCACCCACCTAAATTCATATAAAGAAGGTTTAACCCCTAGTAAACTGAAAATAGAGCTACAGTATGATCCAGCAATCCCACTCCTGGGCGTATATCCAGAGAAAAGCATAATTCGAAAAGACACATGCACCCCTATGTTCATTGCAGCACTATTTACAATAGCCAGGACATGGAAGCAACCTAAATGTCCATCAACAGATGAATGGATAAAGAAGATGTGGAATACTATTAGCACAGTAGTATTCCACATCTTCTTTATCTACTACTAGTAATGCTACTTTCAGTAGCATTACTAGTAGCAATGGAATACTACTCAGCCATAAAAAAAATGAAATAATGCCATTTGCAGCAACATGGATGGACCTAGAGATTATCATACTAAGTGTAGTAAGTCAGACAGAGAAAGACAAATACCATATAATATCACTTACATGTAGAATCTAAAAAAATGATACAAATGAACTTAATTACAAAATAGAAACAGACTCACAGACTTTGAAAACAAACTTATGGTTACCAAAGGAGAAAGGTCGGGGGTAGGGATAAATTAGGAGTTTGGTGTCAACATATACACACTACTCTATTTAAAATAGATAATCAACAAGGACCTACTGTATAGCACAGGGAACTCTACTCAATATTCTGTAATAACCTAAATGGGAAAAGAATCTGAAAAAGAATGGATATATGTATATGTATGGCTGAATCCCTTTGCTGTACACCTGAAACTAACACAACACTGTAAATCAACTGTACTCCAATATAAAAAAATTAAATTAAAAATTAAAATAAACAAATTTTTTTAAAAAATAATAAAAAGAAGCCCTAACCCCTAGTACCTCAGAATATGACTATTTGGAATAGAGCCTTTAAAAGATGTGATTAAGCAAAAATGAGGCTGTTAGGGTAGGCCCTAACCCACACCACCTAGTGTCTTTACAAGCAGAGGAGACTAGCATACACAGACACCAGGGATAAGTGCACACAGTGTGGGACCCTGTGAGCTCACAGGAGGAAGGCAGCCATCTGCAAGCCAAGGAGAGAGGCCTCAGGAGAAAGCAAACCTTGACCTTGGACTTCAATCCTCCAGAACCGTGAGAAAATAAATCTCTGTTGTTTAAGCCACCCAGTCTGCAGTGTTTTGTTATGGCAGCCCTAGCAAATTAAGACAGCATGTTATTAGGTTAAAGAAAAAAACAGCAAAATGCAGAATGATATTATTCATTATTTACGGGTAATATGCTGAAGTATAAAAATGTATAGACAAAGATCTGGAAATATACACCAAAATTTAAAAAAAGATGACCATTGTTAAAACTGGGGAGTTAGTGGGGTACTGGGGATGGAGGTTAATGGGGAATTTCACCTCATCTATAGGGAAAATGTATTCAAGATTCAATGTGAAATTAATATTTTAAAAAATCTATTTACTTCTTCTCTGGTATCGGCAGGACTTTGATTCTGCTGAGTTCTTATATTTGAAATCCAAGACCTCTGCCCATGGTGGTGGCATGCAGTATAAAGAGGATCTCCCAGAGCTGAGTAACATGTTTGGTTCTGGTCATGTTTTCTAGAAGTGAACCATGGTAGCCCAGGCTACCATGTACTTGGGGTACATGATCTGCAAAGCTGTGGGAGAGCCATTAGGGACTGATGCCCATAGGGCTGTGGAGTCCTGTTTATATAGATTACATGCTGAGTTGTCTGGGATCAAACCAGGAAATATAGGAAAGTGGCACCATAATGGAAAAGAATATAAAAAAGAACATACATGTGTATGTGGCTGAGTCACTTTGCTGTACAGCAGAAATTAGCACAACATTGTAAATCAACTATACTTCAATTTTTAAAAAAAGAAATATAGAGAAGTGGCCAAGGGTTCAATGATCAGGAACATGTTGTAATGTGGCTTACATTAGAGAGGGGAAAAGGGGGACTGCCCTGGTGGTCCAGTGGTTAGGACCTGGCGCTTTCACTGCCAGGGCCCCGGGTTCAATCCCTGGTTGGGGAACTAAGATCCCGCAAGCTGCACAGAGCAGCCAAAAAAGTAAATGGGAGAGAGAGGGAAAGAAAGTCCTTCAGCTGGAAATTAGAGTAATGATTTTGATATTAGGGCTTGGATTGCCCCAGGAGGGACTCATTTTAAAACTGCACATGGAATTATTTCGGTCAAGACAGGGATGTAGAGAACAAGCCTTCTTGGGATGGGTGCTTCCCACATCCACGTTTCCACAGAAGAGAAGAGAAGTGGTCCCTGAAGGAAGAGATATCCAGGATGTGGCATACGGAGATGTACCCTGAGACTTGGTGTCTATTACAGGAATAGCACAGATTTATAATTAGAGCAGCCAATGAATCACAAAGGACGTGGTAACATGGCAACCCTTAGAACAATGGGATGAGGAAATAGGTCACAGCTCTACCTGGCAGCGGGAAAACGTTATTTCTGAATCCAGCACCTGGGCCTGGTTAAGAGACGGTTACCCTGGAAAGAAAGGATTAGAGGTTGCAGGTTTACATGGTTTAGTGTGAGGAGTTTTAATGATAGAGGATATAGCTATTCCTGTGATAGTGTATTAAGGCAGAAAAGTAACACGAAAGAAAAATGAAGCAAGAAAAACAGATGGGGAAAAAAATCACAAATTGGATCCTTTTCATAAGATGAAAATTTCAAAGAACACTTGTAAAAGGTGGGTAGATGTTATAAGGGTGGAATGTTGACCAGAAAGAGAATCTGGAATAGGGCATAAGCCTAGCTAAAACAAATGAGTTAAATGACTAAGTTTGAAAGAAACTGTTGTTAAAGTGAGTCAGACCTGGTGGTAGAAGAGAGACAAAACAGGGGAAGAAAAAGAACATCATTTTAACCATAAAACAATAACCCAATGAAGTTAAAGTGCTCCAGGTAGATTCCATTTCTAGCTGCCATTACGATAGGATTCTCACCTTATGGAAACGGCATTATAGTATATATATAAATATATATATATATATATAAAACAGAGTTTTTAGGGGCTGGACCACACAGGTAGCTTCCCTTTGGAGGAAGGTCTGGGAGGAGTTTATGCTACAAGGCAAAGAATGATGTTAAAATGGGGAGAGAGCCTGACCTGAGTGCAAAAATGTCCCCTTGCAGCGGGACTGAGAAGATCTCCCAGTTTCTGCATACATCTTTCTTCTGCTGACTCTGGCCGTGAGACAGGCTGGGACCTGGGACCTGGGACCTGGGACCCTTTGCTGCAGTGCTTGCACCTGGACAAAGTCTCCTCCAGCAACAAAATACAAAGAAACTATAAGGGACTAAAAATAGCTGCGTGCATGCACAGTTGGGGCAAAATTATGGACAAGGTACAAAAAGACCAAAAAACCCAACTGCCACTTCTGAAGAGCTGGGAGCAAAAGCAGGGAGTCGGGAGCAAAAGCAGGGCACTGCACATGCCCCCTGCACTCAGCACCACCTAAGGGGTGGGCAGACCATCTAAGGCACCCCTCCGGCCTGAGCCCTGGCCACACCGCTACCCTCAGCTCATAGAAGGAACCAGCTCGCCCCTCCTCCAGCAAGCGAGCAAGGGAAACTGGTACTTGTTCTCGCTCCCCTCTGCTGCAGCAGGGGCGCTCACAGGGGCCTTGCTTGAATTTCTTGTCTGGCCTCTTATCAATTTCTATTGACTGGGGAAGGCCAAGAACCCTGACCAGTAGAAGTTGGTGTCACAGTCAAGCCATGCGTCCTATCGTGATAGACTCACACCGTATATGAGTTCTGCTCCAGGCTCAGTGCTTAGAAGGAAATCCTCGAAATGAAGAGCAAGGTCTGGAAAAGTCAGGTGCTCTTCAGTCGGTACCTGCAGCCTGGCTGGGATTACTCATTTCTATCACCCGAGAGGTCTAGGGTGCCCAGAGTGGGGAGTGGATGGGAAAGTCAACAGCCCTGCCCACGCCTGTCCAGAGGGTGACTCCACCCATGACTGCTCCTGGGAATGAGGGATCAACAAATATCCTGTTCAAGTCTCTTCCATCTTAGCCAAGCAAAATACATCACTGCTGGCCTGGCAAGTACATCTGGTTGTACATTCCCAAAAGGACAATGCCCAAATGCTGCAGGCACTCCAAGGGACCCTATTAGGGATCTAGCAACCAGGGCTGCAGAGATCACATCCAAGAGGGGCATTCATGCCGCTGCCTGGGCTGGAGCTGTTTCCGGTAGCTTAAGTGGGCAAACGCACAGCTTTCCAACAAACCATCACTCCATTGTCTCCACTTTGATCTTTCACTCTTCCCTGCTGCACCTTGCCTACTCACCAAAAGCCTCCACCCCTCACACCAGTATCAGACCCTGCCCATGTTAGGTGACCCCTCTGAGAAAGCTGTGGAAGAAATACTAGAGCCTTACAAACATCACGACTAGTTCCAGAAAGGATGTCAGCTGGAAGGTCTAGAGAGGAAAGCTGCCTTCTGCTTCCAGAATATGCTAAAGTGGTCTAATCCTTCAAGTCCTGTAACAAAGCAATTTTAAGAAAGTTTCAACCCAGCTCCCACCTCACAGGATAGAAGGCCAGAACAGGAGAAGAGGTGTTCATTCCACTCCAGATCCTGTAACTGGACCCAGTCCCTTGCACCATGCCACGAAGTACAGGCAGAGCAGAAACCCAGGATCATGTGAGCTCTCCATCCCAAACTCTCGCCTCCACCTGCTGCTTCTTGCTCCTGGTGAATTTCTACGGCTCTCTATACCCATCTCAGGCTTTCCTTGTTGGTTGGTGTGAAATAGGTTTGGACATTCTCTTCCAACTTTGACACTACACCATTCTCACAGACATGCTACACTGCACAGTTGCACAGACTGTGCACTGCCCAATGCCACAATGCCATTCATATTCACATGGTGCTCTTTCAATTGATGCAGATTCTCTGGCTTCACACACTCATGACTACCAATAAAAGGCACTCCTACATTTTGCCTTGGTCCCATGAGAACTGTACGAACTGGACTAGCCCCTACAAGGAGAAGGGGACCTAGTTCACAGACCTAGTTCACACAGGTAGGGATCTACCAGTGAGAAAGCCAGTGAGAAAAAAGCAACCTATGGCTTGCAGGTTACAGCCAGTCTGGCTAGTTTTGAGATGTAGCTTGAGACCTAACTTCAGAACCAAAGATTTGAAAGCTGTGTTTGGATGGTTATTTCTCAAATATGGCCACATATTAACATTTATTAACTCAGCAGCAGTGCCAGTTTTTAATTTTGATTTTTTTTTTTTTTTGCTTCAGATGTTTTATCTTTTCAGGATTAAAATTTATGAATTCTGTTGAATTATGCCTTGTGACCCTACCTAGGTTTTTTTCTCTCTGTCCTTTCCTCCAAAACATTGCTCTTCTGAAGTAGGTGAGGAGCCATTAAGTCCCTGTGTTTATGCTTTTAATTCACATGTGAATCACGTGAACAATATACAGGTTTGGGGGATGATTTTAATTTTATATACAGGTGTCCCCCACTTTCTGAAACTTTCCGTTAAGCCACTTCTTTTACAAAAGACCTACATCAGTACAATAATGGCTTTTTTTTCATAAAACCAAAAATTCTCTTCAGATTTCTTTCAGGTACTGAAAACAGGTACTATATGCCATTTCAGCCTATGGTTTACAAAAGGTTTCATAGGAATGCTCTACTTTCGGGTAGCGGGAGAAACCTGTAATTGACATCAAGAATAAACGAAAAGAGCGAGGTACAGAATGACACCTTATAAATTGACATTATAAGGTATCATTCTATACCTCGCTCTTTTCATTCAAAACCAAGTTTTTGAAATTTATAAGACTCATATCCTTCACCAACTTTTTTTTCCTCTTAATTCTTTACACATTCTGGATGTATACAGATATACATACTATATATTTTTTTCAGGTATATATCCTCTTCTCTTGGTCTAGTGTTTGTTTTTAAATTGCATATGGTATCCTTTGTTATACATGTCTTTAAAGTTTTAATCTAGTCCAATGGATCAATATTTTCCTTCTGATTTTTTCATCTTAAGTCTGGTGAAAATATTATTCCCAACCCTGCACTCATAACCACATTCTCCTTTTTACCCCCCAAGTTTTACTTTTTGTATTTAGGAACCTTTGCCTTCATACAATTTATAGTATGTTCTGTTTTTTGCCAGGGGTGTGCAATGGTTTCTCTCTTACTGAAAAGTTCCCATTTATGCATGGATGTGTTTCTGGCTTCTGTGCTGTTTCTTTGATCTATCTATTTCAGTGACACTTGACCAATATCACATTGTTTTAATTGCAAAATCTCTTTTAAAACCTTGATATTTGGTACATCAAAATGCCTATCATTTTTTTCTTTAAAATTATGTAGGTTATTCTTGGCCTTTTATCCATCCATATGAATGACAAGAATTACTTGTCAAGTTCCATACACAAATATACACACACATACAATCTATTATAATTTTTACTGGAATTACTTTGAACTAACAGATAAACATTGACTCTTCCCCTCTATGAATATGTTGTTTTCCATATATTTAGGACTTGTTTATGCCCTTGAATAAATTTTATAATTTTCTCCATGAAGATCTTGCCCAGTGTTGCTAAAAATATTCCTAGTTTTCTTGCTATTATGATTACGGTCATTTTAAAATTTCACTATATTTTTTTTTTATAAATTTATTTATTTATTTATATTTATCTTTGGCTGTGTTGGGTCTTCGTTTCTGTGCAAGGGCTTTCTTTAGTTGCGACGAGCGGGGGCCACTCTTCATCGCGGTGCGCGGGCCTCTCACTGTCGCGGCCTCTCCTGTTGCTGAGCACAGGCTCCAGACGCGCAGGCTCAGTAGTTGTGGCTCACGGGCTCAGTTGCTCCGCGGCATGTGGGATCTTCCCAGACCAGGGCTCGAACCCGTGTCTCCTGCATTGACAGGCAGATTCTCAACCACTGCGCTACCAGGGAAGCCCTCACTATATTTCTAATAGATTATTCTTGGAATATGGGAAACCGTTGATTTTAAAATACTGATTTGAATCCAGAAAATGTGCTGAACTTTCTTAATAGCTTTAATACATTGTCAATACATCCTGCTAGATTTTCTAACTAAACAATTTTACCATCTGCACATCTGGCAATTTTCTCTCTTCCTTTCTAAACCTTACACTTCCAATTTCTTTTTCTTACTCTATTGCATTGTGTAGGACCACCAGGACACTAATTAATAATAGTAATGATAGAGGCATCTTTATTTTATTCCGAATTTAATGGAAATTAACCTAAATTTTCTGCATTAATTATGATGTTTTCATATGTTTGAATTCTTGATAATCTTTTTTCAAGTAAAGGAAGTACTTTCTAGCTGCTAAGAATTTTTAATCATGAATATTTGTGAATTTTAGCAGCCTCTTTGAAGATGATCTTTTTTTTTTTTCCTCCTTCAGTGTATTATTGATGTGTGTAACATTAATGGAATTTCTACAGTTAAGTTATCTTCCATTCTTGGGATAAAAAGTATTTGGTCACGATGTCTTATATACTGCTAGATTTAATTTACTGATATCTTATTTAGAATTTTTTCATCTCTGAGTAAATCAGTGTATCTTTTTTTGTACACAGTCTGTCCAATTTTGGTATCAAGTTTATATGAGCTTAAAATTAGTTGGAAAGTTTTCCCTCTGGAACAATTTATATAAAAGGGGATTATTCTTGAAAGTTTGATGAAATAAAAACGTCTATGATTGGTACCATTAGGCAAAAGTGGAAGAAGGAGAGGATTTAGAGTCCAATTCAGTCTCTTTAACGGTTACTTGATTAATCTTTATTTCCTTTTGAGTCGATCTTGGCAATCTGTTTTTCTAAAAATTTACCTATTGCCTCAAAGTTATCAGAAATTTTGGCACAAAATGATTCAATATTACATATTTTCAAAATACAACTATGAGGACTTCCCTGGTGGTCCAGTGGTAAAGAATCCACCTTCCAATGTAGGGGACAAGGGTTCGATCCCCGGTCGGGGAACTAAGATCCCACATGCCGTGGAGCAACTAAGCCTGCGCACCTCAACTACTGAGCTCGCGCACCTCAACTAGAAAGCCTGGGTGCCACAAACTACAGAGCCCACGCACCCTGGAACCTGCATGCCACAACTCGAGAGAAGCCCAAGTGCTGCAACCATGAGCCCGCGCACCACAACAAAAGATCCTGCATGCCTCAACAAAGATCCTGGGTGCTGCAACTAAGACCCAACACAGCTAAAAATAAAATAAAATAAATAAATTAAATAAATATTTTTTAAAAATTAAAAGAAATAAAATACAACTATCTTCTCTGTAGCTATGCTCCCTTTTTATTTCTGAAGTTATTTATTTACACTTTATCTCTTTCTATCAATTGCATGAATATTTCAAAATATTCTGCTTTGAGTTTTTGTTAATCATCTCAATCATTTCTTTACCTATTTCCCACAAGTTTTGATATGTAATACTTTATTTGTATTTTATTCTAAACAGTTCAAATTTTCCATTGTAATTTTCTAAACACATAATTATTTACAAGTACAGTTTAGTGCTCAAAAACATGAATTTCTATTGTCTTTTTACTATTCATTTCTAATCTTATTACTCTGTGTTCAGAGAGCATGGTGTATATGATACAGATTCCTAGAGTGTCACAGAGACTTCCATTGTAGCCAATTTTTATAAATGTACCCTGTGTATTTAAAAAGCATATATGTGCTGGGGATAGAAATCATATATCTCTACTAGCAGTTTGTTAAATCTGTTACTAAAAACCTTAAATATCCATCATAATTTTTTGCATCCGTGACTCTTAAGTTTTAGAAATGGATGTGTTACAAACTTCCCCTGGGTAATAGACTTTAAACTTTCTCCTTGTAATTCTGTCAGTTGTTGCTTTATATATTTGGAGTTTATGTTGTTTAATGAATACAAATTCATAATGGCTTCTTCAGCCAATTTTGATCATTAGGTTATATCTCTATCATTATTAGCAATTTTTGTGTTAAATTCTAAGTTATATAGTATGAAAAATTGTTAAACTGTTTTTAAGTAGTATTTGCCTACTATATAATTTTCCATCCATTTATTTTCAAACTTCGTGAATTAAGATATTACCTTAAGTATTTATGATAAAACTGGTCACATACACAAAAGTATAGAGCCTGAGATAACCAACCCCATTATGTCCATCACCCAGATTCTACTATTAATGAGCAAGATTTGCCACACTTGCTTCATCTATTCCTTTTTCTTTTTTGCTACAGTATTTTATAACAAATCCCACAACTCAGGTCATTTTACCCTTGCTTACTTCCAAGGCATCTCCAAAAATACAAACATTTTTTTACATATTTACCAGGCAGTTTGCACTTCTAATAAAACTAACACGAATTCCTTGGTATTATCTGATTCCAGTTTATATTCAATTTTCCCAATTAAACTTAAGATGACTTTTTATAATTGATTTGTTCAAATGAGGCTCTTAACAAGGTTCACAGAGTACATTTTGTTGTGCCTCTTTAATCTAGAGTAAACTTCCTTGTTTTTTCCATGCCTATCTTTCCCCAAGGCCTAAGGTCAGTTTTCCCATAGAGCGCCCCTCTATATTGTTTAACTAGTTTCTCTATCCCTATGTTTCCAATAAGCTGAAGATGATTTTTAAGGCAACACTGCACTCAGGTTGAACACTTCGGGGTAACATTTCTTCCTACATGAACATGACTTCATTAATTCATATAAGTATACTTCCATGTACCACTTTACCTCTAGAGCATATGTCTGCTCATCCCACTATAAATGATTTTGTTTCTGTCCTACAATCTTATTTCCTTTTAATTCTTCTACTAGTTAAGAGTTTATATATTCTATTCCTATCTTTTCAGGGACAACCCTTAATTTTTCAATATGCTTCTCTACATAAGCTTTAAATTAATCAATGTCTCTATTCTCTTTCCAAACAAGAGAATTAGAAAGCTGTAACCATCCACATTGCAGCCTAGAAGTTGAGTCTACTTTTTTCCAAATGTTTCTCCCAAATTAATGCTATTGTTTGTATAGCAACATTTATTTCATATTACCAACCTGTTTACCATTTTGTTCACCCTTGCTTTTTGCATCATAAACCTTCTTCAGGGTTTAATTTCCTTCTTAGGAAAATACTCCCATTATTAGTTTTTGTCATTTTGTTTGCCTTATTGTGTTTTGATTCAGGAATGGTCTGTAATTGTAACCTTCTCAATCTTTACAGTTTTTTTTTTTAATGTCTTTATTGGAGTAAAATTGCTCTACAATGGTGTGTTAGTTTCTGCTGTATAACAAAGCGAATCAGCCATACATATACATATATCCCCATATCTCCTCCCTCTTGCATCTCCCTCCCACCCTCCCTATCCCACCCCTCTAGGGGGTCACAAAGCACCGAGCTGATCTCCCTGTGCTATGCGGCTGCTTCCCGCTAGCTATCTATTTTACATTTGGTAGTGTATATATGTTCATGTCACTCTCTCATTTCGTCCCAGCTTACCCATCCCCCTCTCCATGTCCTCAAGTCCATTCTCTATGTCTGCATCTTTATTCCTGTCCTGCCCCTAGGTTCTTCAGAACCTTTTTTTTTTTTTTGATTCCATATATATGTGTTAGCATATGGTATTTGTTTTTCTCTTTCTGACTTACTTCACTCTGTATGACAGACTCTAGGTCCATCCACCTCACTAAAAATAACTCAATTTCGTTTCTTTTAATGGCTGAGTAATATTCCATTGTATATATGTGCCACATCTTCCTTATCCATTCATCTGTCAATGGACACGTAGGTTGCTTCCATGTCCTGGCTATTGTAAATAGAGCTGCAATGAACATTGTGGTACATGACTCTTTTTGAATTATGGTTTTCTCAGGGTATATGACCAGTAGTGGGATTGCTGGGTCATATGGTAGTTCTATTTTTAGTTTTTTAAGGAACTTCCATACTGTTCTCCATAGTGGCTGTATCAATTTACATCCCCACCAACAGCGCAAGAGGGTTCCCTTTTCTCCACACCCTCTCCAGCATTTAATGCTTCTAGATTTTTTGATGATGGCCATTCTGACTGGTGTGAGGTGGTACCTCACTGTAGTTTTGATTTGCATTTCCCTAACAATTAGTGATGGTGAGCATCCTTTCATGTGTTTGTTGGCAATCTGTAAATCTTCTTTGGAGAAATGTCTACTTAAGTCTTCTGCTCATTTTTGGATTGAGTTCTTTGGGTTTTTGATATTGAGCTGCATGAGCTGCTTATAAATTTTGGAGATAAATCCTTTGTCAGTTGCTTCATTTCCAAATATTTTTTCCCATTCTGAGGGTTGTCTTTTTGTTTTGTTTATGGTTTCCTTTGCTGTGCAAAAGCTTTGAAGTTTCATTAGGTCCCATTTGTTTATTTTTGTTTTTATTTCTATTACTCTAGGAGGTGGGTCAAAAAGGATCCTGCTGTGATTTATGTCATAGAGTGTTCTGCCTATGCTTTCCTCTAAAAGTTTTATAGTGTCTGGCCTTACATTTAGGTCTTTAATCCATTTTGAGTTTATTTTTGTGTATAGTGTTAGGGAGTGTTCTAATTTCATTCTTTTACATGTAGCTGTCCAGTTTTCCCAGCACCACTTATTGAAGGGGCTGTCTTTTCTCCATTGTATATTCTTGCCTCTTTTGTCAAAAATAAGGTGACCATATGTGTGTGGGTTTATCTCTGGACTTTCTATCCTGTTCCACTGAGCTATATTTCTGTTTTTGTGCCAGTACCATATTGTCTTGATTACTGTAGCTTTGTAGTATGGTCTGAAGTCCAGGAGCCTGATTCCTCCAGCTCCGTTTTTCTTTCCCAGGATTGCTCTGGCTATTTGGGGTCTTTTGTGCTTCCATACACATTAGTCTTTATAGTTTGAATGATAGTTTAGCTTAGTGTAGAGTTCTAGACACACATTATTCTCCTTTATACCTCAGAAGTTATTTTATGGTCTTACAGGTACATTTCTGATGATGAGTGGTTTGTTTTCAGGCTGATTATTGAGATTTCATAGGCAATCTGGCTTAATGAAAGTTTTGTTCAATCTTTCGGTCTTTGACGTTTTCCTTTTTCATTATGATATATCTGGGTGTGAATTTTTTGTTTGTTTTTCCTATTCAAGAATTGTTATGCTACTTTATTTTTTAAATTTTTATTTATATTATAGTTGATTTACAGTGTTGTGTTAGTTTCAGGTGTACAGCAAAGTGATTCAGTTATACATACACATATATCTACTCTTTTTCAGATTCTTTTTCCATATAGGTTATTACAGAATATTGAGCAGAGTTCCCTGTGCTATACAGTAGGTCCTTGTTGATCATCTATTTTACATAGATTAGTGTGTATATGTTAATCCCAAACTCCTAATTTATCCCTCCCCTCACTTTTCCCCTTTGGTAACCATAAGTTTGTTTTCTATATCTGTGAGTCTGTTTCTGTTTTGCGAATAAGTTCACTTGTATCATTTTTATTTTTTAGATTCTTTAATCTCAAGACTAATTGGATCTTTCTCAGGTCTGAAAAGTTCTCTCCATTAAGACTTCAAGTCTGGCCTCTCTAATACCTTTCTGTTCTGTCCCGTGAGATTCTCCTGCTGGAGAGTCTCATGTTACTTCACTATCTCTATGCTCTCCTCCGTGTTTTCATTCCCTTCTCTCTCTGTGTTGTCTTCTGAGTGATTTCCAAGATACATCTTCTAATCCTATTTCAGTTCTATATACTCTTCTACTATACATGAAACTATAAACTACAGTTTATAGTATAGTAAACTATAGTAAACTATACATGAAAGCTATTTCAAGGTGTATATTTAGCATTTCTAAAATGTTCTCTTTGTTCTTTCCCAAATTTTCTTTTTTGTTTTTTCATAATAATCATTCTATCTTTGGAATGTCTCCTTTATTGTTCTATAATTTACAGTTATTGAGGTGTGAGTTTTGCGATCTGTCTGATTTTCTGATTCTCATAACTTTTAACTTTCAAACATGGAAGTAGAAGTTGATATCCAAGGGATTCTCACATAAGCTGGGCTGAGGAGTTTCCTTGTGTGTCAGCTTCATGTTTGTCTCTACCATTGTCTAAGGGTCTCCCCAATGTCTGATTATTTTATAAGTAAATCATTCAGCCAGGAGTTCTCATGCCACACAGAAAAAGCAAATAGGGAGCCCTCATCCATCAGTGGTGAAGGTTTCATGTCCCATGTCCCAGGCATTGGTCAGCATCCTAATTACTTCCTCAAGCTGGTAGATGTAGACCCCATTGGTCCCCATTTCACAGATGGAGCAGTCTTGAGCAACTCCCAATTCAAATGCCCAATTCTAGTCCTTCACTTTGCTATGGGCCTTATCAAACTTCAGTGAGCTCTTGGTGTTTTAAAAGCATCCTTTCATCATTATTTACATCAAAACAAAAAAAATACCGTATTTAGTGACTGAGAATATAGGAAAAGGGAAAATTAAGTTAAAGAATACAAGTAATATTGATGGGGAAAGCACAAGTTTTGACTTCATACTTTTCAAGGGTGAGCTGTATTCTTAGGAGTGTTTGTAGAAAACAGGGAGCTGCTGCCTCATGAAAGGCAAGGAGGGTGGGTAGACTGAGGAGCCAGGAGACCAGTCTTTGGTTTGAGACTCTTTGGACCATGAGTTTTTACAAACTTGTTGGCTTCTCAGGGTTTCAGCTTTCTACCAGCCATTTCAGAAAGGTTCCCTGACAGCAACAACAAAACAGTAGAACAAAAAAACAGACATCCAGCTTCAGAGTCTACCATGAAGAAAGGTAAATTCCTGCAGGAAAATGTGTAACATTAACACTACAATCTTTTTAAGTAATACGTCTTAGTACAATAAGAGAAGGTTTTCGGAAAATAAGACCATAAATAAAGCCATAAAAAAAATGGGATGGCTTTAGGCCCAGTCAGTCTGACCCTCGACTTTTGCTCCTAAAGTGTCACTTACCCAACTGAAACCAGCCTGAGAGGAAAACATCATTTTCTAGGCTTTGGGGGCTGGAGCATTCTGTAAAATTAAGACTTTTCCAAGAGATATTACAATAGCTCCATTTTTAAACTGTGGTCTTCCTTGACCTGGTCATAGAGTAAAATATGGTCTAAGCCAGTTCTTGTTAGTCAGCCTCAAAAGATCATCTTCCCTTATACCTTTTTCTTGATATAAGACCACTGCCTCATGGGACAGGAGTAGATTTGAGATTTCAGAAGATACTTATTTGCAAGAAAACAGCAGGTAAAATGTAAGCCTGTTTTATCTGAGCAAAAAAACACTAATCAGCTTCTAGACACCAGGGAACTGTCCACAGCCCAGGAATGTGTGAAGGCCAAAATATAATAAATGGTGTGTCTTCTGTTGGGAAGCAACTAAGACTCACCTATACCTATGAGATAATCTATATTAAGAACTGAATTTGGGATCACCTTCCTTCCCATAATTCAGCAAATGTACTAGTTAGCAAGGCAAAGCCTTCTAAGGTGAAACATTTCATGTTTCTCACCACTCTGCCTCACTTCCAGGATATTAAGAGGATATTTGAAGATGATTTTAAAGATAATAAGATACAATCTCTTTGGAAGAAAAGCAGGTTAGGGCTTCCAGCAAATACATGCTAAAGTTACTCACTGAAACCTGCATCTTAAAAGTATTTTCCTTCCTAAGGTGTGCTGATCTTAAAAAGACTTTTCAGGAAAAGCTTCCTGTTTTGGAAAGGATCTAGCAGTGAGGCTAGCTCTCATTTCTAATGGAAAAAAGGGATCCACCCTCTATACGCACAAAGGGGAAAGTCATTCGTCTGGCAACTGAAGTATAAATTTGGCAGGGATGAATGTAAATGCTGTGAAATTAACAACTTGGGCAGTCTTTAAATATTTTGACAATCACCCCTGTGGCCAGCTGGATTTTCACCTCCAGATGTTGTTACTTGACACTACCATCTACCTTAAGTAATTTTTTATTTTTCTGTGGCCAGGACAATTTTCGAGATGTTTCCTCCTCCTTAAAAGTTAGCAAGGGGGAGAGACCATCAAGATGGCAGGGGAGTGAGACGTGAAGATCACCTTCCTCCCCACAAATACATCAGAAATACATCTACATGTGGAACAACTCCTACAGAATACCTACTGAACGCTGGCAGAAGAACTCAGACCTCCCAAAAGGCAAGAAACTCCCCACGTACCTGGTTAGGGCAAAAGAAAAAAGAAAAAACAGAGACAAAGGAATAGGGATGGGACCTGCCCCTCTGGGAGGGAGCTGTGAAGGAGGAAAGGCTTCCACAGACTAGGAAGCCCCTTCACTGGTGGAGACTGAGGGTGGCGGAGGGGGGAAGCTTCGGAGCCACGTAGGAGAGCGCAGCAACAGGGGTGTGGAGGGCAAAGCGGAGAGATTCCTGCACAGAGGACCAGTGCCGAGCAGCACTCACCAGCCCGAGAGGCTTGTCTGCTCACCGCCAGGGTGTGCGGGGGCTGGGAGCTGAGGCTCGAGCTTCGGAGGTTGGATCCCAGGGAGGGGACTGGGGTTGGCTGCGTGAACACAGCCTGAAGGGGGCTAATGCACCACAGTTAGCCGGGAGGGAGTCCGGGAAAAAGTTTGGACCTGCCTAAGAGGCAAGAGACCATTGTTTCAGGGTGTGCAAGGAGAGGGGATTCCGAGCACCGCCTAAACGAGCTCCAGAGACGGGCGTGAGCCACGGCGATCAGCTCGGACCCCAGAGACGGGCATGAGACGCTAAGGGTGATGCTGCAGCCACCAAGAAGCCTGTGTGCGAGCACAGGTCACTATCCACACCTTCCCTCCCAGGAGCCTGTGCAGCCCGCCACGGCCAGGGTCCAGCGATCCAGGGACAACTTCCCCAGGAGAAAACACGGTGCACCTCAGGCTGATGCAACGTCACGCCGGCCTCTGCGGCCACAGGCTCGCCCCGCATCCGTACCGCTCCCTCCCCCCGCCTGAATGAGCCAGAGCCCCCTAATCAGCTGTTACTTTAAACCCGTCCTGTCTGGGTGGGGAACAGACGCCCTCAGGCGACCTACACGCAGAGGCAGGGCCAAATCCAAAGCTGAACACCAGGAGCTGTGCAAACAAAGAAGAGAAAGGGAAATCTCTCCCAGCAGCCTCAGGAGCAGCGGATTAAATCTCCACAATCAACTTGATGTACACTGCATCTCTGGAACACCAGAATAGGCAACAAATCATCCCAAAATTGAGGCGATGGACTTTGAGAGCAACTGTAGACTTGGGGTTTGCTTTCTACATCTAATTTGATTTTGGTTTTATGTTTATCTTAGTTTAGTATTTAGAATTTATTATCAGTGGTAGATTTGTTCATTGATTTGGTTTTTCTCTTCCTTTTATATATATATTTTTCTATTTTTGTGAGTGTGTATGTGTATGCTTCTTTGTGTGATTTTGTCTGTATAGCTTTGATTTTACCATTTGTGCTTGGGTTTTGTCTGACTGTTTTTTTTGTTTGTTTTTATTTGTTTTGTTTTCTTTTTTTGTTTTTTAGTATAGTTTGTAGCACTGGTTATCATTGGGATTTGTTTTTTGGTTTGGTTGCTCTCTTCTTTCCTTCTTTTTTTCTTTTTTTAATTACTTTTTAATTTTTTAATTTTTAATAATTTTTTTATTTTTTATTTTAATAATTTTATTTTTTTTCTTCCTTCCCTCCTTCCTTCCTTCTCTCCCTCTCTCCCTCCCTCCCTCCTTCCCTCCCTCTCCCTCTCTCTCTCTCTCTCTCTCTCTCTCTTTCATTCTTTCTCCCTTTTCTTCTGAGCCGTGTGGCTGACAGGGTCTTGGTGCTCCGGCCTGGCGTCAGGCCTGTGCCTCTGAGGTGGGAGAGCCGAGTTCAGGACACTGGACCACCAGAGAACTCCCGGCTCCACATAATATCAAATGGTGAAAGCTCTCCCAGAGATCTCCATCTCAATGCTAAGACTGAGCTCCACTCAACGACCAGCAAGCTACAGTGCTGGACACCCTATGCCAAACAACTAGCAAGACAGGAACACAACCCCACCCATTAGCAAAGAGGCTGCCTAAAATCATAATAAGTTCACAGACACCCCAAAACACACCACCGGATGTGGTCCTGCCCACCAGAAAGACAAGATCCAGGCTCATCCAACAGAAAACAGGCACCAGTCCCTTCCATCAGGAAGCCTACGCAACCCACTTAACTGAGCTTAGCCACTGGGGGCAGACACCAAAAACAACGGGAACTATGAACCTGCAGCCTGCGAAAAGGAGATCCCAAACACAGTAAGATAAGCAAAATGACAAGACAGAGAAACACACAACAGATGAAGGAGCAAGGTAAAAACCCACCAGACCAAACAAATGAAGAGGAAACAGGCAGTCTACCTGAAAAAGAATTCAGAGTAATGATGGTAAAGATGATCCAAAATCTTGGAAATAGAATGGAGAAAATACAAGAAACGTTTAACCAGTACCTAGCAGAACTAAAGAACAAACAAACAATGATGAACAACACAATAAATGAAATTAAAAATTCTCTAGGGGCTTCCCTGGTGGCGCAGTGGTTGAGAATCTGCCTGCCAATGCAGGGGACACGGGTTCAGGCCCCGGTCTGGGAAGATCCCACATGCTGTGGAGCGACTAGGCCCGTGGGCCACAATTGCTGAGCCTGCGCGTCTGGAGCCTGTGCTCCGCCCCAAGAGAGGCCACAATAGTGAGAGGCCCGCGCACCGCGATGAAGAGTGGCCCCCACTTGCTGCAACTAGAGAAAGCCCTCGCACAGAAACAAAGACCCAACACAGCCATAAGTTAAAAATTAATTAATTAATTAATTAATTTTTTAAAAAAAATTCTCTACAAGGAATCAATAGCAGAATAACTGAAGCAGAAGAACGGATAAGTGACCTGGAAGATACAGTAGTGGAAATAACTACTGCAGAGCAGAATAAAGAAAAAAGAATGAAAAGAATTGAGGACAGTCTCAGAGACAGCTGGGACAACATTAAACGCACCAACATTCGAATTATAGGGGTCCCAAAAGAAGAAGAGAAAAAGAAAGGGACTAAGAAAATATTTGACGAGATTACAGTTAAAAATTTCTCTAATTGGAAAAGGAAATAGTCAATCAAGTCCAGGGAGCACATAGAGTCCCATACAGGATAAATCCAAGGAGGAACACACCAAGACACATATTAATCAAGCTATCAAAAATTAAATACAAAGAAAAAAATATTAAAAGCAGCAAGGCAAAAACAATAAATAACATACATGGGAATCCCCATAAGGTTAACAGCTGATCTTTCAGCAGAAACTCTGCAAGCCTGAAGGGAGTGGCAGGACATATTTAAAGTGATGAAAGGGAAAAACCTACAACCAAGATTACTCTACCCAGCAAGGATCACATTCAGATTCAATGGAGAAATTAAAACCTTTACAGACAAGCAAAAGCTAAGAGAATTCAGCACCACCAAACCGCCGTTACAACAAATGCTAAAGGAACTTCTCTGGGCAGGAAACACAAGACAAGGAAAAGAGCTACAATAACAAACCCAAAACAATTAAGAAAATGGTAATAGGAACATACATACTGATGACTACCTTAAATGTAAATGGATTAAATGCTCCAACCAAAAGAGATAGACTGGCTAAACGGATACAAAAACAAGACCTATATACATGCTGTCTACAAGAGACCCATTTCAGACCTAGAGACACATACAGACTGAAAGTGAGGGGACGGAAAAAGATATTCCATGAAAATGGAACTCAAAAGAAGCCGGAGTAGCAATTCTTATATCAGACAAAATAGACTTTAAAATAAAGACTATTACAAGAGACAAAGAAGGACACTACATAATGATCAACGGACCAATCCAAGAAGAAGATATAAAAATTGTAAATATTTATGCACCCGACATAGGAGCACCTCAATACATAAGGCAAATGCTAACAGCCATAAAAGGAGAAATCGACAGTAACACACTCATAGTAGGGGACTTTAACACCCCACTTTCACCAATGGACAGATCATCCAAAATGAAAATAAATAAGGAAACACAAGCTTTAAACGATACATTAAACAAGATGGACTTCATTGACATTTATAGGACATTCCATCCAAAAACAACAGAATACACTTTCTTCTCAAGTGCTCATGGAACATTCTCCAGGATAGATCATATACTGGGTCACTAATCAAGCCTTGGTAAATTTAAGAAAACTGAAATCGTATCAAGTATCTTTTCCGAACACAACATTATGAGACTAGATATCAATTACAGGAAAATATCTGAAAAAATACAAACACATGGAGGCTAAACAATACACTACTAAATAACCAATAGATCACTGAAGAAATCAAAGAGGAAATCAAATAATACCTAGAAACAAATGACAATGAATACACAATGCCCCAAAACCTATGGGATGCAGCAAAAGCAGTTCTAAGAGGGAAGTTTATAACAATACAATCCTACCTCAAGAAACAAGAACTATCTCAAATAAACAACTTAACCTTACACCTAAAGCAATTAGAGAAAGAAGAACAAAAAAAACCCAAAGTTAGCAGAAGGAAAGAAATCATAAAGGTCAGATCAAAAGTAAATGAAAAAAAAAGAAAAAAAGAGAAAAATAAATAAATGAAAAGCAAATGAAGGAAACAATAGCAAAGATCAATAAAACTAAAAGCTGGTTCTTTGAGAAGATAAACAAAATTGATAAACCATTAGCCAAACTCTTCAAGAAAAAAAAAAGGGAGAAGACTCAAGTCAACAGAATTAGAAATGAACAAGAAGTAACACTGACACTGCAGAAATACAGAGGATCATGAGAGATTACTACAAGCAACTATATGCCAATAAAATGGACAACCTGGAAGAAATGGACAAACGCTTAGAAAAGCACAACCTTCTGAGACTGAACCAGGAAGATATAGAAAATATAAACAGACCAACCACAAGCACTGAAATTGAGACTGTGATTAAAAATCTTCCAACAAAAAAATGTCCAGGACCAGATGGCTTCACAGGTGATTTCTATCAAACATTTAGAGAAGAGCTAACACCTGTCCTTCTCAAACTCTTCCAATATATAGCAGAGGGAGGAACACTCCCAAACTCATTCTACGAGGCCACCATCACCCTGATACCAAAACCAGACAAAGATGTCACAAAGAAAGAAAACTACAGGCCAATATCACTGATGAACACAGATGCAAAAATCCTCAACAAAATACTAGCAAACAGAATCCAACAGCACATTAAAAGGATCATACACCATGATCAAGAAGGGTTTATCCCAGGAATGCAAGGATTCCTCAATATATACAAATCAATGTGATACACCATATTAACAAATTGAAGGAGAAAAACCATATGATCATCTCAAAAGATGCAGAAAAAGCTTTTGACAAAATTCAACACCCATTTATGATAAAAACCCTCCAGAAAGTAGGCATAGAGGGAACTTGCCTCAACATAATAAAGGTCATATATGACAAACCCACAGGCAACATCATTCTCAATGGTGAAAAACTGAAACCGTTTTCTCTAAGATTGGGAACAAGACATGGTTGCCCATTCTCACCACTATTATTCACCACAGTTGTAGAAGTTTTAGCTACAGCAATCAGAGAAGAAAAAGAAATAAAAGGAATCCAAATCAGAAAAGAAGAAGTAAAGCTGTCACTGCTTGCAGATGACATGATACTATACTATACATAGAGAATCCTAAAGATGCTACCAGAAAACTAGTAGAGCTAATCCATGAATTTGGTAAAGTAGCAGGATACAAAATTAATGCACAGAAATCTCTTGCATTCTTATACACTAAAGATGAAAAATCTGAAAGAGAAATTAAGGAATAAAATCCCATTTACCATTGCAACAAAAAGAATAAAATACCTAGGAATAAACCTTCCTAAGGAGACAAAAGACCTGTATGCAGAAAACTATAAGACACTGATGAAAGAAATTAAAGATGATACAAACAGATGGAGAGATATACCATGTTCTTGGATTGGAAGAATCAACATTGTGAAAATGACTATACTACCTAAAGCAATCTACAGATTCAATGCAATCTCTATCAAACTACCAATGACATTTTTCACAGAACCAGAACAAAAAATTTCACAATTTGTATGGAAACACAAAAGACCCTGAACAGCCAAGCAGTCTTGAGAAAGAAAAACAGAGCTGGAGGAATCAGGCTCCTTGACTTCAGACTATACTACAAAGCTACAGTAATCAAGACAGCATGGTACTGGCACAAAAACAGAAATAAAGATCAATGGAACAGGATAGAAAGCCCAGAGATAAACCCATGCACATATGGTCACCATATTTTCGATAAAGGAGGCAGCCTTTGGAGAAAGGCTGGAGAAAATGGAGAAAAGACAGCCTCTTCAATAAGTGGTGCTGGGAAAACTGGACAGCTACATGTAAAAGAATGAAATTAGAACACTCCCTAACACCATACACAAAAATAGACTCAAAATGGATTAAAGACCTAAATGTAAGGCCAGACACTATCAAACTCTTAGAGAAAAACATAGGAAGAACACTCTATAACATAAATCACAGCAAGATCCTTTCTAACCTATCTCCTAGAGAAATGGAAATAAAAACAAAAATAAACAAATGGGACCTAATGAAACTACAAAGCTTTTGCACAGCAAAGGAAACCATAAACAAGATGAAAGACAACCTTCAGAATGGGAGAAAATATTTGCAAATGAAGCAAGTGACAAAGGATTAATCTCCAAAATTTACAAGCAACTCATGCAGCTCAATATCAAAAAACCAAACAACCCAATCCAAAAATGGGCAGAAGACCAAGACAGACACTTCTCCAAAGAAGATATACAGATTGTTGACAAACACATGAAAGGATGCTCAACATCACTAATCATTAGAGAAATGCAAATCAAAACTACAATGAGGTATCACCTCACACCGGTCAGTCAGAATGGCCATCATCAAAAAATCTACAAACAATAAATGCTGGAGAGGGTGTGGAGAAAAGGGAACCCTCTTGCACTGTTGGGGGGAATGTAAATTGATACAGCCACTATGGAGAACAGTATGGAGGTTCCTTAAAAACCTAAAAATAGAACTACCATACGACCCAGCAATCCCACTACTGGGCATATACCCTCAGAAAACCGTAATTCAAAAAGAGTCATGTACCAAAATGTTCATTGCAGCTCTATTTACAATAGCCAGGACATGGAAGCAACCTAAGTGTCCATCGATAGATGAATGGATAAAGAAGATGTGGCACATATATACAATGGAATATTACTCAGCCATAAAAAAAACGAAATTGAGTTACTTGTAGTGAGGTGGATGGACATAGAGTCTGTCATACAGATGGAAGTAAGTCAGAAAGAGAAAGACAAATACCATATGTTAACACATACATATGGAATCTAAAAAAAGATGGTTCTGAAAAACCTAGGGGCAGCACAAGAATAAAGATGCAGACGTAGAGAATGGACTCGAGGACATGGGGAGGGGCAAGGGTAACCTGGGATGAAGTGAGAGAGTGGTATGGACATATATACACTACCAAATGTAAAACAGGTAGCTAGTGGGAAGCAGCCACATAGCACAGGGAGGTCAGCTCAGAGCTTTGTGACCACCTAGAGGGGTGGGATAGGGAGGGTGAGAGGGAGATGCAGAGGGAGGGGATATGGGGATATATGTATACGTAGAGCTGATTCACTTTGCTATAAAGCAGAAACTAACACACCATTGTAAAGCAATTATACTCCAATCAAGATGTTAAAAAAAAAATGTTAGCAGGGGGGGAAAAAAAAATGAATACAGCCAGGCCCCAAGAAGACTGCTGGCCCAAGCAGAAGTCTGACCTTCGAGAACACTGTTGCTTTATTTTCTTCCTTGTCTAATAAAAGAAGGCGTAGCCTGTCAATCGAAGATGCCATTCTGAGTTCCAAAGAGACAGAGGGAGGGTGCCTCTCGTAGAACTCACATTTTAGTGGGAGAAAGATGGACAGCTAGCAGGCAAACAAATCATATTTGACAGTAAAAAGTGTTATGAAGAAAAGAACACAGAGCAATGAGACGTGGTTATTAAGGGATGGAGGTGGATGGTTACTTTGGATATTTTCGATCAAGAAAATCCTGTTTTATTTTTTTATTGAAATGTAGTTGATTTACAATGTTGTGCTCATTACTGCTGTACAGCAAAGTGACTCAGTTATACATATACATATTCTTTTTTTATATTCTTTTCCAATATGGTTCATCACAGGATATTGACTACAGTTCCCTGTGCTATGCAGTAGGACCTTGCTGTTCATCTGTTCTCTATATAAAAGCCTCCGTCTGCTAACCCCAACCTCCCATTCCATCCCTCCCAGGCCCCTCCACCTTGGCAACCACCAGTCTGTTCTCCATGTCTGTGAGTCTGTTTCTGTTTTGTAGATAGGTTCGTGTCATATTTTAGATTCCACATATAAGTGATATCATACGGTATTTGTCTTTCTCTGACTTGCCTCACTTAGTATGATCATCTCTAGTTGCATCCATGTTGCTGCTAGATCAAGAAAATCCTCTTATGGAAGGTGACATTTGAGATGAAAACTGAAAGATAAGTAGTAGCCAAACTACTTTGAACACTTTAGAATGTTTTTTATATATTTCTTGATGGGCTTATATATTTTATAACACTAAGAAGTTAAATATCACCCATATCCCATGACTTACACACAGTGACATAATGAAGTTCAAGTTCTCCATTTTTCTGCTTCCATCTTTCCGGTCTCTCTGTTCTTGTGGCTAATTCCCGCTGCTGCACCAGAGAGAATCACTAGTAACAATCTGATTGATGATTTCATTACTGACCCTATATCAATATTCTTATATTCTTAATTCAAGTACGTGGATAATTTGCAAAGCCTCTGGAGTTCTCTCATTGCTCTTTTGCCCAGACATCATTTTACCTTGCCTGTGGAAAAACCAGTATGTGTCCCATTGGCTGTAAAACCCCTCAGTTCCCCTTTAACTGTGTGAGTGAACTGCAGACACCGCATCGCGACTCTTAGAACTACAGTAGAGGTGACAAATGATTGACCATGAGATACATGCCCAGCAGCCAACTAAAGATTTTACATACGTTGTTTTTTTTTTTAACTGAAGTATAGATGATTCACAATGTTGTGTTAATTTCTGCTGTACAGAAAAGTGATTCAGTTATACATACATATACTGTTTTTTATATTCTGTTCCGTGATGGTTTATCACAGGATACTGAATGTAGTTCCCTGTGCTATACAGCAGGACCTTACTGTTTATCCATCCTGTATATAACAGCTTCCATCTGCTAACCCCACCCTCCCAACCACTATCTTATCTCATCTTCACAATAACCCCACTCTAACATGTTCATGTAAATGTCCCCATTTTAGAAGTGAGGCCTAGAGATTAAATATATTCCCCAACACCACATAGGAAGTGGCGAGCAAAGGTTTATGTGCAGATCTGGCTGACTCCATCCCCTCCTCCAGATCAGCGGGTGGCAAATTACAGCCCAAGCGAGCTCTCCACTTGTTTTTATATAGCCTACAAATTAAGAATGGATTTTATGTTTTTAAATAGAAGAAGAAGAAGAAAAGGAATAGTCTTTTAGGACACATAAAAATCACATACTTTTCAAATTTCAGCACCAATAAAGTTTTATTGGACCACAGACACACTCATTCATCATGTATTTTCTGGCTGTTTTCATACTACAACAGCAGATTGAGTAGCTGCAGTGGAGGCCAAATGGCCCACAAAAGCTTAAATATTTACTATTGTCCTTTAAGATAAAGTTTCCCAACCCCTCTCTGGGTAATCAAGCAACACGCAGACACTAAATGAGTAACAGGCTGTATCATTCTATGTCTGATCAGCAAAACGGAGCTACTGCCATACTGTGATAATAGAGGGTTTGATACATGAATCAAGGCTTACGAGAATGAGAAAGGAGCTGGATGAGGGAAGGTCTGGAGGGTATAGCCAGAGGATTAAGAAAACAGCCACTATGGGCTTCAGCTTGAAGTACTGGAGGTGGTGGAGAGAATGGAGTTCATGGGGGTCTCTGAGGTACCACTGCATCTGGATGCATGACCTCAGGCAGGAAGCAGGTGGAAAGGTCTGCAAAGCTGCCACATCCTTCAAGACAGTCAGAATCTCCTGAGAACCAAGGGTGAGAGCTTCTCCCTTATTCTTCTTTCCAAATCTCTGCAAGTTCCTCTCAGTGGTAAACTCTAATCCAGAACTCTAAAGGAAGAAGGATTTTGGGAAACGTAGACTCCAGACATAGACTGGTGTGGTGACTGTGTAGAGTTGAAAACACAACCCAGCTCGTGAACCAAGCAGTGCTTGACAATACCAGAGGTGATATTTCTCCAGTGGTGGCCAGTACCTGCACAGAGCCTGCCATCTTGCTTATGCTGATGGAGATGCAGATGGAGTTGGGGGCCCTGGGATGCCTATGGGAGGTCAGGGTGCAACCCGCAGAACCCATGTCCACTAGATTTGCCTGCCTGGCCTTTTGCCATACCCCTTAACAATACCTACACTGCTTCTACTTTGGGACTGACATCCAGGCTTGAAACCCAAACCAGTCAACTGGGGATCCAGTATTTTATCATCTTCATCATCATCATCTTCATTGCTGTTAAGTCACTTTCAACTGAAAAGTGCCTACTTCCTGCTTCGGATTGTGCTGGATACTTTATATACTTCATCTCCTTTAGTCCACACAATAACCCTTTCAGGCAGGGAGATTTAACCTCTTTTTACAGATGAGGAAACTAAAGTTTGAAATAGTGAAGGAACTTGCTCAACTTCACAGCGTAAATGGCTGAGCCAGGACATAGATCTCTGTTCTGTGTGATTCCCAACCCCAGCACACTGACCACGGTGCTGTCTACCAAAGCCAAGTTCCTCTCAGACCCCTGCTTCTGGTACTCTCCCTTTCCTTCTGGGAGAAACTTTGTTTGCTGGTAACCTAATTACCGTCCTTGCATTCTCCCTCCCTCAAACGAGACCCTTGGAAAGTTCCAAATTTAACTAGATTTCACTAAACTTTCTTGATCATAATATTAACTGCTAATTTCATCCTAGACGGGGGTAGGATATATTGTCCTGGTTCTTTTCTGCAACCCTGCAGAGCATAATATCACTCAATCCATCTGCCCCACTAGAAGTTCTCAACGTACAGCTTGGTCCAAGGTGTTCCTAACTATGACAATAAAAAACGTTCTTAACAAGTAGCTTCCTCTCCTAACACAGTATAGGGTAAGTGTTCAAGTGTGGGCTCTGGCATGAGATTACCTGTTTTAATCTAGGCTCTACCTCTTACCACCTATGCAGGACCTGACCTCTGAGTCTCAGTTTTCTCACCTACAAACTAGAAATAGTAACCATATCTACTTCATAGCATGGTTGTGAGGATTAAATAAATTAAGACATACAAATAACTTGCTGCAATGCAGTACTTACTATAAGCACACACAGTTGGCTGTGGTTATTATGATTATTTTCATAAATCAAAGACATCAGAAAATCCTTGCTTTACAAAATGATACACAGTGCATTTTCTATCCAAGCAAGTCAACTTGAATGACTGTTTCTGGCATGATGAAACAGCTTCTCAGTATTATGAGGATAAAAATAATTAATAGTGGTTAGCCAGTATGGCGCCTTGTGATTTTGAAACAGCTTTCTCATTAATCATAAGCATGCAGAATCATTTTTTGTTCATGGACTAAATCTTCAGTTAATGGATTCTGAACAGGGGCTGTGTGAGAGCAGCCAGAAGGTATGTGAATTTGTGAAGAAGCAGAGAAGGGCTTGGAAAGCTGGTGTCCAACTGCCAAAGACTGCAGGACCCCATGCAGCTGATCTGCATGCTAACTGCCTTGCCAGAAACTAGACTCTGCAGGGCAGACACAGCGTTAGTGATGGTATCCCTTTCCACCTCGTCTCTCTTCATCTTATTTCCGTCACCAGATCTCTCTGTCACCAAAAAAACAAAAACACTCCACCCTGTATCCAAAATGAGCAAGAATTCTGGAAAGAGTGGGTCTTTTATGGAGTCTCCACGGCTGGAAAGCCATTGTCAAAATGACCCTTGGGATCCAGGCACATTAAATGGCTTTAAGCAAGACAGTGACATGGTCAGATTTGAACTATAGAAACATCCATCTGCAAGCACGGAAAAAGGGGATTGAAGAAAGACTAGCCTGAAAGAAGAACATCTGTTACAATAATCCAGGGTGCTGTTATGTTCAGGGGGGCTGAACACAGTGTTGTAAAATGGAGATAAATGGATAGATTTGAGAGACAGGAATTAGAACTAAAGACTGATTGGATAAGGGGCTAAGGGAAAAGGAGGATTCAAGGTTCACCCCCCAAGTTCCTGTCATGGTCTATTGGATCCTCTGGGCCTAGAGATAATTAGTAATTCAAATGATCATTTGATTAAATGGGCTCACACACCCAATTTATTAACACAATAGGTCAATATATTAACATTGAGACTATATTCCACCAGACACTGAAATCAATGAATCACTGACAGGGGGATTTAGGAAACAATCACCTAGTATCTATATGTGCTACGCCAGATAACAACAAGGATATAGAGATCAATAAGACATGTAACACAACATTTGCAAAGCAAAATTGATAAGTATTACAATAAGGTAAAAAAAATGATTATCAAAAGATAAGGGAACAGGAGATTAATTCCAACCTACCAGTATAAATAGTGACTTCAGAAAAAGTTGTGACCTTGAATGGTCCTTGAAGAATGAGCAGAATTTCAACAGGCACATATGTAAAAGAGACATTCCAGGTTGATGAAGTGGTTTTGCAAAACCTCACAGGTATGTGGATGCACTTGCCATATACCAGGAAGGCTGAGTATTTATTACATTTCTTCTCGCCTTTAACATTAGATTCATGATCAACAAAACAGGAGCTGGAAGTTAACACATTAAATGTACAGATCAAGTTTGAAATGCAACTCACTTTGAGTGGATGAAGTAAAAAAAGAAAGATGTATCATGATACCAAGGAAAGCCGAGTATGACAGAGGAAGCATATTGTGCAGGGGAGTGAAAGCAAGAGATATGTCTGGGAGCAAGAGTTTATACTCGATTTTGGGGACAATGGTGGGACATTCAAAAGTTTTTGAGAAAAAAATGATGCTATCAGCTCTGCGTTTTAAGATGCGACCCTTCAGTGCAGAAAGTCAAGAAAAAGAAATAAAAGGCATAAGGATCAGAAAGGAAGAGGTAAAATTGTCTCTATTTGCAGATGACATGAATTTTTATATACCAATTCCTAAAGAATCAATAAAATTACTAGTAAAACTAATACCTGAATTGATCAATGCCACGACATACAAGGTTAACATTCAAATTATATATGCTAGCATCGAAAATGGGAAAATGAAATTTTAAAAAAAATTTGTCTGCAATACCATCAAAAAGCATAATATACTTAGGAATAAAGTTAACCAAAGACATGTAAGACCTCTATGCTGAAACTATGCAACATTGTAAACAGTGAGCTACATAACATGTTGATGGAATGGAAAAGTCAGTTGCCTCTGCCTTACAAGTAATCTATGCATCCAATACAGCCCAAATCACAAGGCAGCAGCTTTTCTGTTGAAATTGACAAGTTGATTCTAAAATTTAGGTAGAACTGCAAATGACCTAGAATATCTAAAAACAATTTGAAAAGGAAAAACACTTATACTTACACTACCTGCCTTCCAGATTTATTCTGAAATTACAGTTTTCAAACTGTGTGGAACTGGCATCAAGATAGACAAATAGATTAATAAAGCAGAATTGAGAGCCTAGACAAACCTCACAAGTATACAGTCATTTAATTTTTGACAAGTGCACCTAATCAATCTAATGAAGGTAGGAAAATTTTTCCACAGCTAGATATCCATATGGAAAAAATAAACCTTATTCTCTACCTCACCCTATACTAAAAATTGACTCAGAATTGATCATAAGCTTAAATGTAAAAGCTAAAACTATGAAAATTCTGGATTACATGGGAGAATATTTGCCTGGGGTAGATTAAGTTTTCTTAAGTAGGACACAGAAAACCAATAATGATCAACACCCCTTGGTATTTACCCAAAGAAATTAAAAACTTATGTCCACACAAAAACCTGCACACAGTTGTTTAGAGCAGCTTTATTCAAAACTGCCAAAACTTGGAAGCAACCAAAATGCCCTTCCATAGGTGAATCGCCTTCTCATTCAGTGAGTGGATAAATAAATAAACAGTAGTACATCCATACAGTACTATCTGGAGCAAAAACAGAAATGAAGTATCAGGCCACAAAAAGACACACAGGAAACTTAAATGCATATTAAGTGCATATTACTAAGTGAAAGAAGTCAGTCTGTAAAAGCTACATACTGTATGATTCCAACTATATGACACTGTGGAAAAAGCAAAACCATGGAGAGGGTAGAAAGATGAGTGGTTGTCATGTTTGGGAGGAGGGAGGGATGAAAAGGCAGAACTCGGGGGCCTTTTAGGGCAGTGGAACTATTCTGCATGATACTATAATGGTGAATACATGTTATTGTACATTTATCAAAATCAACCAATGTACACTAAAAGTAAACCCTAATGTAAACTATGGGCTTTGAGTAATAATGACATGTCAGTGTAGGTTCAGCGATTACAACAGATGTGCCAGCTGCTGATGGTCGCTGAGGCTCTGCCTGTGTGGGGAAAGGGATAGACAGAAACTCTCTCTACTTTCCCCTCAGATTTGCTATGAATCTAAAACTTCTCTAAAAAAATGTAGCATGTAGCATAGTCCCTGCAAAATAAAAGCTCAGTAAATACATGGTTTATTTCATAAGATCATTAACAAAAAAGTCTTCGGTCAACTCCATGCAGTGTGCCCTTTTATAAGCTTTTCATTAGAGATACCAAATATATTCTAGACTGTAAGGGGGCGTGGGTGGGTTACCATATAAAGCATCATTATATTAAATTTAAAGGCTGATAACTATGCCAGTCAATATAATTTGGGAACTTTGGGATAAATTAACAGTGGGCAGGGTGTGGAGCAGGTCTTCAGGTGATACCCAGCTAGATCCGTCCTAGAGCAAGATCCGCTCTGGCTCCTGAAAGAACCTGGTTACCAATGAATGCCAGTTCCTTCTTTATCTTCAGGGACTAAGCCCTGCGGCCTTCCCAGAATTTACAGACCTGGGACTATCTCAGTAGTTATTTCTTTGCCCAACCACCTAATAAAATAATGTATATGTAAATATACACATAAGGTTTATTTTCAAGGCCAAGAGAGTAGGTCTGGTATGATTTCAAACTGCCCATTAATAAGTTAATTTCTATTTCTCCATCTTCTTCTGAATGCCTAGAAATCCCTTTACCTGACTGTGGGGGGGAAATGGGACTTTAACCCATTGAGTCAAAAGATGTAAGATGCAAATACCTGTGTGAGGTCACTTTTTAGAGAGAATATGTTTACAGGGGGGAAAAAGCCAAGAAATTGATCAACCAAAAGATTAGTTCTCAGATAATTTCCTGTTCTTGGGAAGAAACAAAAAGTGAGCAGGAAGATATCATAGTGGGTTCACTGGCACTTGACCTTCAGTGAAATTATATTGCATATCATGTTCAGAAATGATGCTGGTTATGTCTGGTTGTACCAGGAGTTGGGCGTCTGTATGCTTGACAACCTCCCCAAGGGATTCTGATGTTCACCAAAGTTACACAGTTCCCACTCAGAGTGCTTTACCCTCCTAATAATTACCTCCAAGGAAACCTGGTTGTTTGGGTGAAATCTGGAAAACCATGTCTTAACAGTTGATACAAAAACTTCTCTCAAGAAGGAAAGTGTCTTTATTTGCAACGTGCCACTTGGAGAAGTAGGTGGCACCTAAAGCTATGAATGTTTAAAAACAGGAAGAAACTGGTTTTGCTCCTGCCTGGAGGGGACAGAGGGGAGAGGGAGGGAGGGGGGGGGGGGGAGGAGGAGGAAAGCCAGCAGGTAACATCCTACTGGAAGCTGTGTTGCTGAGACACATATCCCAATTCCGAATCCCCACGACCATTCCCACTCCCCAAGCCTCACTTAAGTCTACTGGGCACAGAAGTTGCTGCGTGGAAAGAAGCTTTTGTGGAAATCAAGACAAGCACAGAGATCCGTGCCTGGGTCCACATGTAGAAAACAGGGAGGCACCTGTGGGATAGCACGCTGTCCACAGAGAGAGGGTCAGAGACGTTCAAAGTCAGGATTTTTACAGAGTGAAAGACCTGGAGATCTGCAGGAACCTTGTAGACTGCCGTAGGATAAGCTATTTAAGAGCTGGACCAATCTCTCCTAGATCTGAAGGAGGAGGAACACTCTAGTTGATATCTAACAGCTACACATGTAAGCATCCTTGTCAACAGAAGCTAAGGAGCACTTTGAGAGATGCCTCAGCTTGAAGGATATGTGTTGAAGCTGGGTTTCGCCTGTGTACATTATTGATTTGGGGCCATAGGAAGGACAAACTACAAAAACATCCGTAATAACCATGCTGATTACTCCTCTGCACAAAAATCCACTGCTTGTCTTTTTTACAAATGACATGAAGGAGATAAAGGCAGCAGCAGCAAGGCATCAATTTATAGAATGAAATTCTAAAGACAAAAAATGCTACAGTGGCGAAGATTGGCCGAATAACAAAGAAACGGGGAGGGGGAAAAAGCGCTTACTATTCCTTTAAGTTGAGCCCTCAGTCCCCCGTCTGGACAGCCTTTAGGGAGAACTATTCTAAACCGATATGATGGGATTTTCCTGGTGGCGCAGTGGATAAGACTCCGAGCTCCCGATGAGGGGGGGCCCCGCGTTCGATCCCTCATTGGAGAACTAGATCCCACATGCATGCCGCAACTAAGGAGACCTCGAGCTGCAACTAAGGAGCCCACCTGCTGCAATGAAGACCCAGTGCAACCAAATAAATAAATAAGTATTAAATAGATAGATAAAATAAACTGACATGTTTTGTGACAGGCTGGGTCCACCAATCCTGATACAGGGCAAAGCCCCACTCCAGGTTCCTACCATGGGATATGACGTCAGAGAATTCAGCTACTGCAGCTTTCCACAAAGGAAAACATGCAAGAGTTTTTGCAAAAGTTATAGATATTAAAATCAGTTGAATAATGGTTAGAAAATCCGCTGATCAATCCACTTTAATCAACCTGTTTCAAGCTCTCCCAATGTTTAATTATGTAAAAAACTTTGCTGTAGATCAATATTCCTTCTGATACTATCCTAGATTTGGGAAAGAGCCAGGGTAAGTCAGTATTGAAAATGGACTAAAAAAAATTAGTTATAAGTATGTGAAAAGATCTCTGCAAAAATTTCACCACCTACTTACAAGCCTATGTGAAAATCACTGTGTCCTTAAAATGTCCTATAATCCTCCGGTAGCACTTGCCATAAATTCTCCTCCCAGAAAATCTCTAGAAACAACAAAAGACCTTATCACTGGCCTTTAGAAAAGATAAAATTGCAGCCTTGTTTTTTACCACACAATCATAGGTCTTTGTTCAAGGTCAGGCATTTCTTTCTGCAATTGATATGTCTGCTGTAATTGCAATTGGCACCACAAAAGCAGGTGCCCCCAGAGCTCTGAGGTTTGTCTGCCAGGAAAAGAGGAAAAGGTGCTGAAGCTGCTGGGTTGTGTGACAGTCTCTGATTTCAAAATTGTCTTCAGTTTCTCAAAAGGAAGGACATAGGTAGAAAAAGAAAAGAATACTCTCCCAAACTATTAATGCCATCTGATTCATCATACCTTTGCCAGCAGAAGTGGTTTCTATGTATGTTTACACGTGCACTCAAATGGTATATCTGGCTCTGACATTACGAAAAATAAAGGGAACAGTCTGGTACCAGACTGACAGTCAGTGAACTATATGGGTGTTAGACCAGAAATGACGCCCTCACCAGCTTCTATACCAAAATCCTCTATCTACACTTTAACTAGTTTGAATAAATCATCACGACAAAGAAACTGATTTACATGAAAATAGGGTATTAGGCCATTTAACACCATGTTATCTTGTGCCATTTGGTAATACCATGTATCTTGTGCATCTTTGTTGCAGTTTTCTGAGCAGAGGATTTATTAATGTTCTACTACCATCTTTTAATGTTCCAATTCTACTCCCTGCAATCACCTTGACCCTATTCATCAACTTGGAGTACAATTAGGACATCTTGGGTTCCTTCAAATAATCAGTCAAACCCTCACCTGCTTCATCAGGAAGTATACATTCCTTTCTTAGGTCCCCCGTCACCATCCAGAGTTGTCTTAGTACCCAAAGGGGACTGGTCCTTCTTACAATGCCATGAACAAAATAACAAAAAAGAAAGAAAGGAAAGAAAAGAAATTCTAATCAATCCACTAACCCTGGCACCAATGGTGGCTTCACATCCTCACCAACACTTGCTATTGTTCCATCTTTTTAAATTATAGCCAGCTGAGTAGATGTGAAGCAGTATCTCATTTTTGTTTTCATTTGCATTTCTTTAATGATAAATGATGCTGAGCTCCTTTCCATGTGCTTAATGGCCACTTCCAGATCTTCTTTAGATAAATATCAATTTAAATCATTTGCCCAGATTTTAACTGGGTTTTTTGTCCTTTTACCGTTGAGTTGCAAGAGTTATTTATATATTTTGAATGTCAGTCCCTCATAGATACATAATTTGCAGGTATTTTCTCCCATTCTGTGGATTATCTTTCCACTTTCTTGATATTGTCCTTTGAAGCACAGAAGTTTTTAATTATGGTGAAGTCAAACTTACAGAATTTTTGTTCTTTAGCTGCATGTGTTTTTGATATCATATCTAAGAAACCATTGCCTAATCCAAGGATGCAAAGATTTTTACTTATGTTTTCTTCCACAATTTTTATAGTTTTACCTTTTACATTTAGGTCTTTGGTCCATTTTGAGCTAATTTTTGTGTATGATGTTTGCTAAGTGTCCAACTTCACTATTTTGCATGTCGATATTCAGTTATCATCATTTACTGCAGAGACTATTCTTTCCCCCACTGAACTGTCTTGGCACCACTGTCAAAAACCAAACGGTCATAAAATGTAAGGGTTTGCTTATGCACTCGTAATTCTAGTCAATTGATCTATATGTCTATCTTTATGCCAATATCACACAATCTTGATATTGTAGCTTTGCAGTCAGTTTTGAAAGTGGGAAGTGTGGGTCCTCCAACTTTATTGTTGTTCAAGAGTGTTTTGTCTAATCTGGGTCCCATGCATTTCCAGATGAATTTTATGGCCAGCTTACCCATTTCTGGAAAAAAAAAAAAAAAAAAAAAGCAGCTATGATTTTAAAAGGGATTGCAATGGATCCATATTGAATCCATAGACCAATTTGGGGATTATTCCATTTTAACCATATTAAATCTTTCAAACCATGAAATCGGGATGTACATTATTTCAATTTATTTAGGTATTTTTATTTATTTATTTGTTTGTTTATTTATGGCTGCGTTGGGTCTTCGTTGCTGTGTGCAGGCTTTCTCTAGTTGCGGCAAGCGGGGGCTACTCTTCGATGCGGTGCGTGGGCTTCTCATTGCTGTGGTTTCTCTTCTTTTGGAGCACAGGCTCTAGGCACGTGGGCTTCGGTAGTTGTGGCATGTGGGCTCGGTAGTTGTGGCTTGTGGGCTGTAGAGCACAGGCTCAGTAGTTGTGGCGCATGGGCTTAGTTGCTCCGTGGCATGTGGGATCTTCCCAGACCAGGGATCGAACCGGTGTCCCCTGCACTGGCAGGTGGATTCTTCTTTTGTTTTACAGAGATTTTATTTATTTATTTTTTATTTTTGGCTGCATTGGGTCTGTGCTGCTGTGCATGGGTTTTCTATAGTTGCGGCGAGCAGGGGCTACTCTTCATTGCAGTGCGTGGACTTCTCGTTGTGGTGGCTTCTCTTGTTGCGGAGCATGGGCTCTAGGTACACGGGCTTCCGTAGTTGTGGCACGTGGGCTTCAGTAGCTGTGGCTCACGGGCTCTAGAGCACAGGCTCAGTCGTTGTGGTGCACGGGCTTAGTTGCTCCATGGCATGTGGGATCTTCACAGACTAGGGCTCAAACCCACGTCCTCTGCATTGGCAGGCGGATTCTTAACCACTGCGCCATCAGGGGAGTCCCAACAGGCGGATTCTTAACCACTGCACCACCAGGGAAGTTCCTATTTAGGTAGTTTTAAATTTCTTTCAAAGATGTGTTGTTGTTTTTGGTGTACAAGTCTTACAGTTATTTTATTAAATTTATTCTTAACTGGGTTTTTTTATATAAGGAATTATTTTTGTAATTATTGTTTGGGGTTGTTCGTTGCTATTGTATAGAAATGTAACTGATTTTTGTATATTGATCATGTATTCTGCAACTTTGCTGTACTGTTTATTAGCTATAACAGTTTTTTTGTCTGTGAATTCCTAAGGATTTTCTATATGCAAAATCATGTCATCTGTGAATAGAGATAGTTTTAATTCTTCTTCTCTGATATGAATGGTTTTCTTTCTTTTTCTTGCCCAATTGCCCTGGCCAGAACCTCCAGTACAATATTGAATAAAAGTGGTGAGAGTAGACATCCTTGCCTTCTTCCTAATCTTAGCAGAAAAGCTTTCAATCCTTCACGTTTAAGTATGATGTTAGCAGTGCGTTTTTCATAGGTGCGCTTTATCAGTTGAGGGTATTTCCTTCTACTAGTTGGTTGAATGTTTTTATCATAACATGGTATTGGATTTTGTTAAATATTAATACTTTTTCTGTATCAATTGAGAAGCTCATAGTATTTTTATCTTTATTAATTGGTGTGTTACATTGATTGATTTTTTATATCTTGAAACAAGCTTGAATTCCTAGAATAACCCACTTTGTCATGATGAATGATTCTTTTTATATCTTGTTGGATTTGGTTTTCTGGTACTTTGTTGAGGATTTTTGCTTCTAAATTTGTAATTTATATTCTTTCTATATTCATAATATAGTTTTTTTTTTCCTTGTGATGTCTTGGTCTGGTTTTGGTATAAAAGTAATAGTGACCTTATAGAGATGAGTTGGGAAATGTTCCCTCCCCTTCTATTTTTTGGAAGAGTCTGTGAAAGAGGTGTTAATTCTTCTTTAAACATTTGGTAGAATTCTCTAGCAAATTCACCATCTAATCCTGACCTTTTCTTTGTGTGTAGTTTTTTTTTATTACTAATTCAATTTCTTTACTCATGATAGGCCCAAACAGTTTTTCTGCATACAGTTTTTCTGTCTTCTTAAATCAGTTTTGATAGATGTGACTGTCCAGGAATTTGTCCATTTTATCTAGATTATCTAATTTTTTGGCATACAATTGTTCATAGTATTTACTTTTAGGCCTTTTTATTTCTGGGATGTTGCCTCTTTTACTCCTGACTTTACTAATTTGAATCTTCTCTCTTTTTTCTTTGTCAGACTAGCTAAAGTTTTGACAATTGTGTTGATCTTTTCAAAGGATCAACTTTTGGTTTTCTCCATTGTATATCTATTACCTATTTCATTTATTTTTTCTCTAATCTGTATTATTTCCTTTCTACTGCTTACTTTGGGTTTAGTTTGTTCTTCTTTTTCTAGTTTCCTAAGGTAAAAGATCAGATTATTGATTTGAGATCTTTCTTCTTTATTTAATATAAACATTTACAGCTATAAATTTCTCTCTAAGCACCATTGCTAAGCTCTATCCCAAAACTTTTGGTATTTTGTGTTTTCATTTGCACTCATCTTATTTTCTAATTTCCTTTTGATTTCTTCTTTGATCCATTGGTTGTTTAGGAGTGTGTGTTTGACTTCCACATATTTGTGAATTTCCCAAATTTCCTTCTGTCACTGAGTTCTAATTTTATTCCATTGTGTTCAAAGAACATACACTGCATGACTTCAACCTCTTTAGATTTATTGAGTCATGATTTTTTATGATCCAACATATGGTCTATCCTAGAGAATGTCCCATGTGCACTTGAGAAGGATGTGTACACTGCTATTGTTGAGTGCAGTGGTCTATTCATTTCTATTAGGACTAGTTGGTTTATTGTATTGTTCAAGCCTTCTATTTCCTTGTTAATCTTATGTCTAGTTGTTCTATCCATTATTGAAAATGGGATCTTGAATTTTCCAACTATTATTTTTAAATTGTCTATTTCTTCCTACAATTCTGTCAGTTTTTGTTTCATGTATTTTGGGGCTTTGTTGTTATGTGAATACATGCTTATAATTGTTATCTTTTCTTGATGGACAGATCTTGCATCTTCTAAAATACGCTTCCTTTTCTCTAGTAACAATTTTTGTCTTAAAGTCTATTTTTTTCTAATAATAGCATGACTACCCTAGCTCTATTTTGCGTATTGTTTGCATGATATACCTTTATCTATCCTTCTACTTTCAACCTATTTGGGTCTTTGAATATGAAGCGTGTCTCTTGTAGACAGAATATAACGGACCATTTTTTATCCATTCTGTCACACTCTGCCTTTTGATTGGAGTGTTTAATCCATTTATATTTAATGTAATTATTAATAAGGTAGAATTCATATTTGCTGTTTTGTTATTAGTTTTCTATATGCATTATGTCTGTTTTGTTCCTCTATTCCTCTATTACTGTCTCATTTAGTGTTAAATAGATATTTTCTAGTGTACCATTTTAATACCCTTGTTGTTTCTTTTACAGTATATTTTTTTTAATATTTATTTATTTATTTGGTTGTGCTGGTCTTAGTTGCGGCACGTGGGCTCCTTAGTTGTGGCATGCAAACTCTCAGTTGTAGCATACATGTGGGATCTAGCTCCCTGACCAGGAATTGAACCCGGGCCCCCTGCATTGGGAGCGCAGAGCCTTAACCACTGTGCCACCAGGGAAATCCCTACAGTATATTTTTAAAGTTATTTTCTTAGTGGTTGCTCTGGGGATTACAATTATTATTTTAAATAATAACAGCCTAGTTCAGATCTCTCCTCACTACTAGTTTATTTAAAAAATATTCTACGTTTTCATCAAATTAAAGCATGCACAAAGTTAAATACCCCAAATATTAATGACCAAAAAAGCAGTAGTCTACTGCCCCACTCGACAGAGTGAACTACTTTCAACAGTTTATGTTTTGAGTTCTTCTAAAGATTGTCTCCACATTTTAAATATACATTGATACCACTAAATCTTCATTTATCAAATCTAGATATCATTTCCTTACTGCAATGATAGATGAGGAGTTATTTTACTATTTGACCCCAAACCTCAAAAATGTTGATGCTTATGTCATTATTTTTTGTTTTTTTACTGGGTTACCTTTTGTAACTTTAGCTCATTAATACAATATAGTTCTTTTTCCACCAACTAGAGATAGAATCTCTTTACTCCCTACATTTGTAAGATATGGATCTTAGCAACCCTATCTTCCTTCCACATTTTCTCCCTCTTTCTTTTTCTCAACTACAATTAGGAATATTTTGACTTTTCCATTGTCAAGGTTGACAATATTTACATTCTGTCCAGAAAATTTATATTTTTGCACTTAGTCCATAGGTTAACTCTCAGTGTTGAAAACCAACAGACAATATTTCCATTACTATTACTCAATTGTTCATAGCATAGCTAGGTAGCAAACTATGGTAAAATTTTCTTTCCTGAGGTTGCAACATAATTATCTCTGCGCCACTTCAAGAGCAAAGCTCCTAGTGACAAGGTCAACCAAGTTTTCTGTCCTTCCTTCTCCCTCCCTCATGCCCTAATTGCTCAAATCCTGATACATTTCACTTTGCTGCTTATGTGACCACAACTTCCTTGTGTTGTTGAAAAGTCAATTTTGCCTTTCATCAAGATTCTGATGGACTTACTTGAACCATAAACCTCATAATAAGTTTTTAGTCAATATTTATTGAAATTAAATTATTTGAATAACCAGCCTATCCCCACTAATAAATGAAATGTTAAAATATTGCTATTTTCCAGGGATTTTATATGTGACTACTGGCAAAAGAAGAGAAAAATTATTCACTTTGTCCCTTTAGGATGAATTGCAACCCAGTTTTAGCCATACCAAGTTTTCTCAACATTTTTGTGAGCAATATTGGTATCATACCACCCAGCTTGGCTTCCAGAAATCACAATGACTTTGTGTACTCAATATTAACTAGCCAAAAGGGAAATAAATATTTTATTTTTCCATAACTGAACTAAAGTTTTTTTATCTGTCAGGTTCTAAATAAAAAGCATCTGGCTTCATTTAAAGAATTAACCTAAGGTATCTGGTTCCCAAAGAGTGTGTACATAATGAAGAATTACAATAATCAAATTTAAGGAAAGAAAGATGGACCCATGAGCAAAATGTTGACAGTGATAAAAAGTAATACCACTGAGAGAAATAAGCAGCCTTAATCATCAAGACAATGAGAATGAATGATTTCTAGCCTCCTAAGCCAAGCTTTATAAAGCCACCCACACAGCCTTTCCCATTCAAATAGGTACCTCTGTCAGCCTCATGGAACATGGATTCTAACTTGGATCCTAATTTGGATCCTCAGACCTCTATGAGGACCTTCAGCAAATTGATTAAATCCTTATATGTTTTTAAAGAGTTTTAAGTTTGTAAAATTTCTGGGTAGAGGGCTTACAGATTTAATTAGATTTGTATAGGGTTCCAAGACCCCCCCAAAAGTTGAGATCACAGTCACAGATTAAATAGTCTACTTGCATTTTGTATGTTGACAGCCCAACCCATAAGCACATATACCCAAGACTGCTTCTTTAGAAAAGCCACTAATTCTGTCAGAGCCACACATATCTTACCTGTCTTCTTCCTGACTTCTTAATTAGTCAAGCTGCACACTGAACACCTCTCTTTCATTTTTCTTATTTCATGCCTATGAGAAATCATACATGGCTTAAAGAAAATTACAAATGAAGCCTACACCTCCTAAACAGTATTTTATAACCATCAGAGCCATTGGATAATAGCAAAACATCTGCCAAAAATTTCACTGAAAATTATTTTAAAAACATGGTAAGCCTCTGGTTCACTCTATGGGGGCCTGGAGAACAGAAAGTAGTAAGTGTCCTAGATTCCTTAGACACACACATTCGAGACTGATGACAGGAAATTTCATGGACAGGCAGGGGCTGGCTCTCCAAGGAAGGTTCTGGGAACTAGTCTCTGGGGCAGAACGAGACATTCCCTCTGAGTGGCAGAAACTTGCTGCCCCTTGAGCCCCCTACCATTAAGAAAAAGTCACAACGTTTAGTGGCCCTCTTGGGATTTTAGAGGCGCATCCACCACATTTTCGTGCACTTATCGAAGCCATTTCCTGTTGACTCCAATGGCTGCCAACTTAAGTGAGGCTAAGGGCAAGTGGAGGTTCTCCAGCTGGTCCAGGCCATGTTGCAGGCAGCCCTAAACCTTGACTCTTATGATCTAGCAGATGGAATGGGACTTGATGGGCCTGTGACAGATTATTACTCTGTGGGGAATTCTGTAACATTCGAGTGGCAACCTCTAGGGCTGGGGGACAAACATGCCCTTTTAAAGCTATTGTCCTTTTGAAAAACATCTCTTGGTTTGCTCTTGGGCCCAGTGAAGATTCAGTACCTCACCATGGGACACCCATTGGTCATGTAACTTCTCCCGGTAACATTACACATTAAGTGTTGTCTCATCAGTGGCATCGCCATAAACTCAGGCATATTCAACAAACCGCAATCAAATGATTGATATACACTGATATACTGACAGAAATCAAATATAGACACATTTATCTTTATAAATATTGAGAGAGAGAGAGAGAGAGAGAGAGAGAGGACCAACTGAGACAGATCTTACAGGCACTGACCTGACTGCGGGAGCAGTTTGCACTCGCTGAGGACTCACTCGGGCCTCCTCCTGCCACTTCTTCCTCAACCCTCGCTGACGGCCTCTGGGGAGTTTCCTCTGAGGAGGGAAAGATGTGAGCTTGACTTACAGACGGTTCTTCACCACAGTGATGCTGGAAGCTAGAAGCGGACTGTGGAGAAACCCATCACCCTCCTGGTGGGTGGCCATGAAAGGTGGTGGAGGGAGGTTCTCCCCATGGGTAGAAGACTGAACAGGATAGTTTTCTTTCTCTCAGTAAGTTGTGGTAACAAACAACCGCTAAACATGAGTGCTTACAATAAAGATTGTTTCTCACTCTCTGGAATGTTGGCTCTGGGTGAACAGAGCATGTAGCTTTGCTCTGCATGTTTCCTCAGTCTTATATCCAAAATGAAAGCAAAGCCCCAATCTATGGCTTTGCATTCTTGTGTCAGAGGAAAAGAGACCATGTCAAAGCTCACAACGGCATCCTGATGGCTTATCTGAACATCCTAGGTGTTGTGTCTGGTCACATTCCATTGGTCAAAATATGTCATATGGCAAAGCTTAACCTATCTCTACAGGAGTAACTTAGTCACTGACAATGAGTAGGCTATATAATACTTTAATAGGAAGAGGGTGTGAATAGCTAGGGAAAATAGTATAATTTACCACAAGCAGTACATATCATTGTTCACTTTTACTGGAAAGACTGTTTAAGACATGGTTCAAGACCAACTGATGGGGGAATCTAATAAAAAAAAATGACACAAATGAACTTTTTTACAAAACAGAAACAGACTCACAGATCTCAAAATCAAACTTAGGTTTACCAAAGCGGAAATGTGGGGGGAAGTGATAAACTGGGAGATTGTGATTGATGTACACACACTACTATATATAAAACAGATAGCCAACAAGGACCTACTGTATAGCAGAAGCAACTCTAGTCAATATTGTATATCTGCTATATGGAAAAGAATCTGAAAAAGAATGGATATATGTATATGTATAACTGATTCACTTCGCTATACAGCAGAAACTCACACACATTGTAAATCAACTCCAATAAAAATTATTAAAAAAAAAAGACCAACTGATGGGGAGTTGCTGACAGTTTAGCTGCATCATGGATAGAGACATGGTACAAGAAGGCTTGAAGAGGAAGTATGTGTGGAGACTTCTCAAAGTGGACCCAGGGTAGCAAGATATTTATGTCCCATGTGACTCCTCACCAGAGAGTCCCACCACGGAGGAAACTCTTAATAATCAGATCTAGATATATGTCATACCTCTAGTGTATGTCAATCAGCCTCTATCTTCAGCCAGTGAACTCACGAACTAAGCGACTCTGACAACAGGGACAGAGAGATAACCCCATGAAGACCAACTGGTCACTTTCTCTGATGAGTGCTCCAACTGCCAGCAGCAGCAGGAACCAACCCTAAGCTCAGGGATATAAAACCATTGCCTTGGTTGGGGGCAAAGCAACCAGCTAGCTAGCTTGCAACAGGCTGATTGCATTAGGCCCCTTCTATCAGGGTGAGGACTTCGATTTTTCCTCACTGGAATAATCGCTCTTTTTGGATCTGTATTTGCAGCAGCACATGGTGACAAGGCATCCTTACAAACTGTTCCCCCAGTCTCCCAGTCATCCTGGAGCCTGATTCTACAGCCTTCCCACTGATTCTGTGGGCTGCACAGTTTCCTTGCAATAAATCCTTTTCAGCTCACAGGCAGTTTCTGCTACTTGAAACGAATGATCGAGACTGAAAAAACAAAGTCCTTGGGATTTCTGCTCAGTCACTTTCCTTACGAAACAAAGCCCTAAATTCCCAACTTCTCAAAATCCTGCAGTTCCGAAAACATGGATGAGACTGGAGGGCGTTATGCTAAGACAGAGAAAGACAAATACTGTGTGACCTCACTTATATGTGGAATCTAAAAAAAATCAGACTCATGGCAACAGAGAACACACTGGTGGTTGTCAGGGGCTGGTGGTGGGGAGCGGGGAAAATAGGTGAAGGTGGTCAAAGGGTACAAACGTCGAGTTATAAGATGAATGAGTTTTGGGGATGTAATGTACAGCCTGGGGGCTACAGTTAGCAATACTACATTGTATGTTTGAAATCTGCTAAGAGAGTAGATTCTAAAAGTTCTCACCACAAAAAACACTTTGTAACTACGTGAAGTGATAGATATTTTAACTAACCTTTCTGTGATAATCATTTTGCAATATATACAGATGGCAAATCATTACATTGTACACCTTAAATTTACACAATGTTATATGTCAATCATATCTCAATAAAGCTGGAAAAAAGTTCCCAACTTCTCCATAAATAAAGCAAGAAGTTTCCTCCTTTTTAGAATTATAGGCTTGGCACCCAAGCTATAATCAAATCAATCCAGGAGGAATTTCTTGGAGATTCAAGTTTAGGCTGTCTAGGCAAAACATGGCTAAGCTGAGTAATTCACCACTGAATTTGTTCAGTACAAGCAGCAAGGCTCTCATTCACTACATCAGCTACTTCTTTTTCATAAAACCATTGTATATTTCTTGGATATTCTGTCATCTTTTCCACGTACTTCATTTTTTTCTGCATAAAATAACTCAAATTAGGCAGTTCTATTTAAAATCTAGCAGTAATTGCTAGCATGTCTGTAAGTTTTCGTCAGGCATCTTTACTAAAAAGATGCATCCAGCAGCTTCTCAGTGACCAAAATTAGGTACAATTCAGGCAACTCCAAAGCAACCTCTTAGCGCTTATCTGAGTCTCTTGAATGTTGTTTTTTTTTTAAGTCTTCATGTTACACACTCCTGCCTGCATCAAACTTCTGCTAGCCTTGGTGTAATACCTTAGTCAAGACAGGCTAAACTCTGAAATCTTAGTGACTGACTTAATGCAGCAAAGGCTCCTTTCATGTCTATTTCATTCATCTAATGTTTATATAAGGCAGCTCTATTCCATGCAGTGACATAGGAACCCAGTACGCTCACAGTGGTGGTTCCATGATCTCAACCTATAACCTCCATAGCCCTTTGGCCTGAACAATTCACGTGTCCTCAGCCTAACCGCTAGCAAGCCTGGGGATGCAGAAGGAACACCAACTGCAGGTAGAAAAGAACCAGTTATTATTCATTTGTTCTAGTGTTCAAAAGCATTGTTTTCTTTACTAGCTGGTACATGTCTGACACTCTGTATGCACCAGGGCTCTGAACTTGAGCTAGCCATAGGCCTTTCCTCAAGGAGATTACAATTCAGGAAAATGCAGATGGTAAGAAAAGAATCAAACAATTAAGAGCATCATATAATAAGCACAGGACAGGGGTTACTGTTAAAGCACAGGGAAGGGGAAATCAGGGTAAGATTTTTGGAAGAGGTGATTTTTGAGCTGAGTTTTTAAGGATCTAGTTCAAACCAAGCAGATGATGGGAGGGAAAAGGACATTCTAGGCAAAGAGATCAGAATGTCAGGACACCTGGAAAAACAGTAACAGCATGGCGATTTCAGAGAAGGTGGATCAGAGGATAGAAGAGGCAAAGTCACAAAAGTTGAATTGAAAGTACTTTCCCAAAGGATATTCATCAGAATCGAGTCCCCTGATTTGCTCCATGGCAAAAGGATTCGATGGTTAAATGTGTAATATGTTGGGGAAAGTTAGCAGATTACATTCACATTTTAGCATACTGAAAGTTCTAAGAAACTCTACGGTATTGAGTTTGACTAGACTTTGCATAGATTTACCAAACTTAATATGAAATCCTATTAACAGCTCATAGAATAGGTAAGCTAGGGAATAGAGATGGAAAAAATCTGGAGCTAAATGCTAGATAAATAGATAAGTTATAGATAAGTTATAGATAAATGCTAAAGAACTTGAATTTTATCCTGAATGTTGTAAGGACAATGAAGGATTCTAAATAGAATAAAAATTTGAAAATGCTACTATGGCATGGTAATTCAGGCATGAAGTATTAGGGCCTGAACAGATTTTTTTAGAATTATGTCACTGAATCTACTAGGACTGTTTGTTCAAAGTCAGGGTTTGTAATTTCTTCATCTCTGAAATACACACATTCCAAGCCCAAGATTCTGCACATAGCAGAGGCTCCATAAAATGAAGAATGATTCAATGAATTAAGTGGCTTTTGAAATGGTTCCCAATGATCTCTGCCCTCTTGGTCTTCATGCCTTTTGTATAATCCCCTCCCCTTAAGCACAGGCTGGACCTAATGACTTACTCCTAACAAATGGAATACAGTGTAGACTGCCATTCTGTGGTTAGGCTACAGAAGACTGTGACTTCCACATTACTTTTCTTACTCTCTTGCTGGAATTCACTCTTGCCTTCTTGCTTGCTTGCTACCATTCTGTAAGATGTTCTATGGATAGAGCCACATGGCAAGGAACTGCAAGAGACCAACAGCCAACAACTCATGAGGAACTAAAGCCTCAGTTTAATGGACCACAGGAATTAAGTCCTACCAACAACCATGTGAGTGAGCTTGGAAGTAGATTCTCCCCAGTCCAGCCTTGTGTGACTGTAGCCTTGGAAGACACTCAGAGCCAGGGGACTCAGCAAAATGTGATTCCTGACCTAGAGAAACTAGGAGATTATAAATGTGTACTTTTTGAGCTGCTAAGTTTTGGGGTAAATTGTTATACAGCAATAGCTAGCATAGTAAATGAACAGATAAATCAATCAATAAATATATTTTTCTCCATTTTATGTCCTTGATATTTATCAAGTCTCCTTCCTTCCTCTTTGGTACTTGAATGACACAACAGCTGAGTGTTTGATGGTGCAATGCACCCCATCATTTTCACCTTTTCCTGTATTCTTGCCTTTTCCCATGTGATGTAGTCATTTTTCACATTAAAGAAGTAAAATACATTTTCCTATCTCTTGACATTGGGTTTAGCTACGTAGTCCCTTGGCTAACAGAATAAGGCAGAGTGTCAGTTACAAGCCTAGGTTTAGGAGGCCTTCAGTGTTTTCACTCACATTGTCTTGCAGTTACGCCACCGCTATGAGAAGAATTCGATCAAACTAGTCTGCTCACCCCCAGAAGAGGATGACAGATGTCGGGCTCAACACATGGTCAAGCCCAGTCTTGATCAGCCGACCCCCAGACTATCCACCGAATCATGAGCCAAATAGATGCTTAGTCACGTGTGCCTCTGAGACCTTGTGATTTTGTTGTTGTTGTTGTTACATACTATGCCGAAAGTTGACTGACACAGCTGTGTTCAGGAAAGAGGGATGGGAAGCTTCCTGCTGAAGAACAGTCTGGTTAAGTAGACCCCAAGTCTAAACATTAGCTCAAGTAAAGAAAAAAGTACACAGGTGAATTTTTTCAGGCAATATGAAATAATTTGATCAATTTTCCTAAACTCTGAAATTTTTAGATGCTGTTATTAGTGGCTTGCTAACACCCTCAACAAGTTACGGCAGAGAAAGTGGATTCCAGTTTATCACTTACCTTAATAAGTTACAGAAATATATGAAGCTATTTAAAAGAAAATCCTCTTCTTCTCTCATACAAAATTACTTTTCCTAGGGTTTCTATTGGTCTGGTTAGTATAACATCAACAGGGGAAAAAAAAACTTTGCTTAGTTCTCCCTTTCCCATTACCATGGCTCATAAGTTTGATGTTTTTGAGGAACTCATTGGCTCTTTGGGACCATAATTAGCTGGAGGCCATCAGAGTGCAGAGTGACTCTCATTCTGTTAGCTAAGGTTTTTTTTTTTCCATTAAATTTGTGATCATGGGGAGTAGAAAGGAGTCAGTTGATGGGAAATGTAGTCCATGAATGTTCTACATGTAATCTAAAAAAATTCAGCCTTTGGTGGACTGAATTATGTCAGAACGAAAGACTCCTATTTGATCTTGATTGCCTTTAAGTCATTTGAAAGAAATTACCATGGTTTGCCTGTTACTATTTTTCTTTCCAATTTTTATCCCATTATGTTTGTTTTTTTTAACAGACCTGATAAAGGAGTATTTCTTATTCCTCAGCTCAAATTACCAAATCCTCTTCCTAAGACAGCTGAATCATTCTATAATATTTATACAGTAAAACAGAACTTTTTCGGGTGTTTGTACCCTGGCCAAATACATTATACATTTTTCAGATTTCTGTAGCACTGATAGAATGTTTTGAAATTCACAATATTGGGAAAAGTGTTTACCACACAAATCATATGGCAAATTGCACCCGTTTTAACAAGGATGTTGGAATACTACTCCTTTGAAATACCAGTCTAGGCTTTAATTGCTGTAATTATCCCTCAGCAGGAGGACGGTACAGATTTCCCAGCTGCACCAGCTGCATGGCTGCTGGGACGAAGAGCAGGGACAAACAGGGGCTCATGGGGTTTCTGGAATAAACAAAAGTGCAGCTCCAAGAAGGAGATGATCCAAAACCAGTCCAAATTTGAACAGAGACATAGCAAAATCAAACTAGATTTATCACTGAGGATAGGTAGGAATGGAATATGCCATCTGGGAGGGCAGAATAGAGCTCTTGTCAATGCCGGTTGCCAGGATGGGACTTCAGAAGAGTTCCATTAAAGGAGGACACAGAAAAGCAAGAGTGTGAGCCAGACTCCAAGTGTGACAGAATAATATTGTGAAGAATTAGCTCCTGTATCTTGTATTCTTCATTCCCTTTAGGAGTGATCTTACCACCTCTTTCTTATTCCCCCAGGAATAAAAAGTTCTCAAACTAGACAAGATAACAATACACCCAATGCTTTATCTTTAAATATTTAAAAACCAGTGCAAGTGCCAGACTAAAATGAATGTCATAGATGTGTTATCAGACAAAATGGGTCCGTGCCCCCAACTATTTGAGCTGAGGACTATAACAAGAGAGGAGAAAGTTTAGATGTTGGTCCATCTTTCCCCAAGTCCTAGAGGTGGTAGAAGGGAAAGGTGATGAAGCCTTCTAGATGGATTTGAGGGATACCAGACCAAGAGACCTGTGCCTCACCTGTCCTTTCTGAAACATGGTGACTGGGCTGCCTTGCTGATGTCCTTCATAAAACCATTGCATGGGATCAACACAGCAGGGATGGCTGGGAGGGGTGTCTGTGGGCAAGGTGGGTGCTAGGTGACAACCTTGACTTTTTCATGGATGCCCACACAGGAGAACATCTGGAATTTCCTTATGTCCTTGGAAATAGGAAATCAGAGCTAAGCAGGGGCTAGCAGACAACTCCCTCGTCCACCCCTTCCAAAAAAAACCCACAATATTCTAGGGTTTGGAATAAGAAAGAATCCAGGTGAGCTGTGCTGACCTGATGGCTAGAGGCCATGGAAGACTAGACACTTAAGTCCCCTACAGGATGATTGTTATTTCTTGGTGAGCACTTCATGGAAGAGGGTCAAGCCTGAGGACCAGACTGGCTCAGTTCTTAGTGGAGCAGGACACCAGCAGAAGAATAAGAGAGATGTAGACTGAGGGAGAGAGATCTATTTCTACCAATGGCTCAGTGGCCTTAAACCTCATGGAGATACCGGCAAAGGCCAGCTCATTAAGGTCTAGTTAATGAGTTACAAATTTACTTATAAGCAGTAAAAAGCGTTTGAAGGTGTAACAATTTTTCCTTCTACAAATGACAGAAATCCAACTAGTACTGACATAAACAGAAGTTTCTTATCCTCAAGATACAGAAGTCTAGAGGAAGACAATTCTGGACTGCAGTAACTCAAAGATGTCAGCAAGCACCCAGTGTCCTTCTATCTTCCTGCTACTTTGTCCGTGGTATGTGGATTTTATTCCCATGAATGCAAAATAGTTGCAACACCTCCAGGCATCAAGCCTGCATCAATTCCAAGAAGGAAGGAGTGGAAGGCCAAAAAGACAAAAGAGTTTTCTCCTGGTAAGATGTTTCATTTTGTTTTATTTTTACAAACTGTCATTAATGGTGTATTTCCTTATATTTTTCTATTAAAAAACTGGAGAAATGTTTTAATTACTCTATTTTTCTTCTTCTTATTTTTGACAGCTTTACTGAGGTATAACTTATAGACCATTAAATTCACCCTTTTTGGCATACAATTCAATGAGGTTTGGAAAATTTACAGACATTACAACCCAATTTTAGAGCATTTCCGTCACCCCAAAAAGACTCCTCATGCCCATCTGCAATCACTCTCAAGTCCCACTTCCAGCCCCAGGCAACCACTATCCATCTGTATAGATTTTCATTTTCTGGACATTTCATATAAATAAAACCATATAATATGTGGTATTTTGTGTCTGGATTCTTTCTCTTGACAAAATATTTTGAGGTTCATTTATGTTGTAGCATGTATCACTAACCCATTCCTTTTCGATTGGTCAATAGCACTCCATTCTTTACAAATATCACATTTTACTTATCCATTCACCATTTGGTAGACTTTTGGATTATTCAGTGTCAGGTTATTGTGAATAATGGTGCTATAAACATTCATGAACAAGTCTGTATATAGACATATTTTCATTTCTTTTATGTAGATTCCTAGGAGTGGAATAGTTGAGCATATGATAAATTTATGATAAACTGATTTTAAAAATTGCCTTAATATAGGTTAAAGAATAAAAGTGTTTTAAAAAACTATTGCTGCAGTAATTTGTTAATGAATACAGAATATAAAAAGAGCTAAATTGTGACATCAAAAACATAAAAGAGGGGGTAAGAGTAGAGGTATTGTATGCAATCAAAGTTAAGTTTACCAGCATAAAACATACAGTTATATCTATAAGATGTTTTATATAGGTTTCATGATAACTACAAAGCAAAAACCTAGAGTAAATACACAAAACATAAAGAGAAGGGAATCAAAGGGTACCGCTACGGAAAATCATCAATTCACAAAGGAAGACAGAAAGAGAAAAAAAGGAAATATGGGAACCACAAGAGACCCAGAAAACAATTAATAAGATGCCATTAGTAATTCCTTACCTATCAATAATTACTTTAAATATAAATTAAATCCTCTAATCAAAAGGCAAAGAATGGATTTTTTTAAAAAGACCTAGCTATATCCTGCCTACAAGAGACTCATTTCAGCTCCATGGAAGCACATAGGCTCAAAATGAAGAGATGGAAAAAAGATATTCCATGCAAGTGGAAACCAAAAGAGAGCAGAAGTAGCTATACTTATTATCAGACAAAACAGACTTTAACTCAAAAACCGTAACAAGAAATAAAGTGGGCCATTATATGATGATAAAGGAGTCAATTCGTCAAGAAGATATAACAATCATAAATGTATATGTACCCAACATATGAGCACCCAAATATTTTAAACAATTATTAAAAGATCTGCAGGAGAAAACAGGTAATTCAATAATGAACAATTATATACCAACAAATTGGATAACCTAGAAGAAATGGATAAATGCCTAGAAACATCTAACCTACCAAGACTGAATCATGAATAAATAGAAAATCTGAAAAAAAACAATGATTAAGGAGATTGAATTAGTAATCAAAAGTCTCCCAAAAAAGAAAAGCCCAGGACCAAATAGCTTCACTGGTAAATTCTACCAAACATGGAAAGAAGAATGAATGTCTATCCTTCTTAAACTCTTCCCAAAAAAATTGAAGAGGAAGGAACACTTCCAAACTTATGTTACAAGATCAGCATTAATTACCCAGGTGAGAACTTAGCTCCACAACTTGCGCCACAACTACTGAGCCTGCGCTCTAAAGCCTGCGAGCCACAACACAGCCAAAAGTAAATAAATAAATAAATAAATTTATTAAAAAAAAAAAAAAAAAGAAGATGAAAGGGTAGACCAGGGTAGCTCTCAGGCCTCTGCGAGTTCTAAAACTTGGTGGTTACTCCAGGTATGAAGCAGCAGGGGCCCGTTGTGGGTGGCAGACAGGGATACAAACCCAGAAAGATGGGCACAAAAAGTATTTTGAAGGAAGAACAACGTGTGCAAAGATGTGGAGGTTGGAGAAAGCATGGGACTGAGGCTAGAGCAGTGCGGCGGAAGATGAGGGCAACGGTGGAGAAGGGCAGAAGCACCCCGGCGCCATGGTGACAAGTTTGGGCCTTACTCCAGGAACAATGGAGAATTAGGGAAGATTTCATAAGCAAGCAGAACTATTAGAATCAAATATACACTTAAGCAAAATGGTAGTTTTGTCTGATGTCGGAAGGATAAGCCCCAAATGAGACCCACCTACTATGGGGATCCAGAAAGGAAAATGAAAGAGGTCTAAATCAGAATGATAACTATAGGGAGAGAGAGAGCTGGACAGGTTTCAGGACACTTAGAAGACAGAATTACCAGGATTTGCTAAGTGATTTAATAGTAAGAGAGAGAAAAGTCATTTTAATAGTAGTTGTGTTAGTTTGGTAGGACTATGATAACAAAATACTACCAGCTGGGTGGCCTGAACAATAGAAACATGTTTTCTCATAGTTCTGGAGGCTAGAAGTTCAAGATCAAGGTGTGAGCAGGTTTGGTTTCTTCTCTCTTTGGCTTGCAGCTGGCTGCATTCTCGCTGTGTCCTCACATGGTCTCTCCTCTCTGCCCACCATTCCTAGTGTTCCTGTGTGCCCTAATCTCCTCTTTTTATAAGGACACCAGGCAGACTGGATTAGGACACACCCTAACTACCACATTTTACCTTAATTACTTCTTTAAAGGTCCTATCTCCAAATACAGTCACAGTCTGAGGTTCTAGATCAGGGCTTCAATGTGTTAATTTGGGGGACATGCAATTCAGCCCATCATAGTAGTAATAATAATAGTAATAGCTAATACATAGAGGGGTTGCTAATTCACTGTCTCACTTTCCACTAGGATGGACTATCTCCATTTCTTTTTCCACCTCCCCTCTGCACCCCTAGGCCTCCTGCCCTTTCACTCATACACTGGGGCTCTGAATCCACCACCATCCTACTGGACACAAAATCACATGTCATGGCTCCCCTTCCTAGTTCTCCAGTCATTCATTACATCTGTGGTTCCCAATGCCCTCATGTGACCTCACCTTCCTTGATCAATGGAAACAAAGAAAACCTTCATCCTACCACCCTTCTAGCAGACATGCCCTGCCCTGCCCTCAGCTCAGGCCCATAGCCTCCTAGTGAAATCAAAACACCAGGGAAGTAATGCCCATCCCTAGGTGGGTTCTGCAGGTAGCAGACTCTGACTCTGGAGTTTAGTGTGCAGGATGTTTGTTAAGGAGTTCCCTTGGGATGAACACCATGGAGAGAGGGAAAGAATTGGGAATGGGAAGAGGAAGGAGTCATTTACGATGCCAGTGACAGCCTCAGCCAACCTATGGGGAGCCCTGGAGCTAAGTTACAATTGTCCCAAGTTGAGCTTAAATGGTCAGTCCTGTGTATGCCCACTGCAACCAGGCATTGGCTGTGGGCCACCACGGAAGGGCGTGACCTTGGCAAAGTGGCTCTCTGTAGCTGAGGCAAGTACTGAATGGGCTGGCAGTGGAAGGGTGCCCACGGACACACACCCAGAAGCTGGGCAGCAAGTCTTTCCCTGATGGGGGCTCTGGGTCACACCTCGTGATGACCCCAGCAAGTAGCCTCAGCTGATGACTGAGCAGGGATGGAGAATAAATAATCCAGCTTCCTCACCTCGCGAGATTGGGGCTGGCAAGGAGATAACCCCACAACAGGTTCTGCCCCGTCTCCCGTGACCTCCCAAACTCAGCACCTGCCCAACACCACACCGTTTACTTGATCTCTTCCCTTCCCCGCCCAACTTCCCCCAGGCCCCACCTGTGCTTCTGGAATAAGCCACATGCATTCACATCCTCATCTCAGGACTGCTCCTGGGAGAACCAACCGAAAATATCCCCCCCAAAGCCTCTTTACTGATTTTCTCTACGTGATAAAAATAGACTTTTTTTTAAGGAACGACCTGTAACTCCAGGCCTCTCTTTTACTGCAATTTCCACTATTTTTCCCCACCAAGAAGTTATCTGAAGTAGTCATGCGTGACCTCGACCAGGCTGATGCCTCAAGGTGCAGACTGCTCACAGAACGTGCTGACTCCTGCACCACAATGCTTGCTGTTCATCAGAAGGACTCGCCCGGTTAGCAGGAAAACATCCTTAGCTCTTCTCTCTGACTTCACCAAAAGCAGGCTGGTGAAGCACATTCCTCTGTCATAAATGCAGCAGACAATAAAATCAATCTTCCCTGAATGGCTGTGTCTGGCACCTGCTGACAGCAACTCTTGGGCTGCTCGAGCGCCCACAGCTGTCCTCAGCAGCGTCCAGGGAGGTGGTCCCCATACACCTCGGAGACACCTGCTGTTGGACTATTTGCATGTGCAGATGTGACTGGAGAATAACTCCTCATGGTAAGGGGTGACAGATGGGCTAGAGACCTCCAGAGGGCTTGGTTCTACACCAGGAGTGGTGGTTCCAGGTGGGAGAGGACAACACAAACACATTTAACCAAGAACAGCTAGCATTTCTTTACCTAGGAAAATTGTCCTAGTTGAACAGATGTATGTAGTATGGGGAATGTTTAGTTTGGGTCTTCCGTACTTCCATTTAACCTGTGGTTCTTGACCATTTGGATGCATTTGAGTTGTTAAAAAAGAACAGAGAAACTTATGGTCACCTAAGGGGAAACATGGGGAGAAGTGATAAATTAAGAGTCTGGGATTAACATACACACACTACTATACATAAAACAGATAACCAAGAAGGACCTACTGTAGAGCACAGGGAACTTAGTCCATATTCTATAATAACCTATATGGGAAAAGAATCTGAAAAAGAATGGACAGATGTATATGTATAACTGATTCACTTTGCTGTACACGTGAAACACACACAACATTGTAAATCAACTATACTCCAATATAAAATAAAAATTAAATTAAAAAAAGAGAGAGAGAAAGAACAGAGAAGGAAAAGGGAAAATCCCTAGCTTTTAGACTCAAAAGCCATAGTCTACCTATTATAGGAAGGCTTCAAAGAACATAAGTTATTGTCCCGAGACAATGACTTGGGTGTAGGCTGTTTACTTAGGAGGTGATTCCAGGAAGCATAGCGGGAAGTGAAACCAAAAGTGAAGGAAAGCCAGTAAAGTGTGTCGATGAGCTGGTTACCACTGTGGGCAACCGGGGCTAAGACTTACGGGGGATCCTCTGAGAAATAGTGTGAAGCACCCCTCAGAACCTTCCCGCTGAGAGACAAGGAGGCTGCTGGCCAACGGCTGCCCACTAGGATGTTGATACTGTGTAATTCTGGTCTGCACCTGCACGGCCAAGCAAGCTCCCATGATACCAGACAAAGCCCTCAAGCAGAGAAACAACAAGAGACAAGCATCGGCACTTTAGGTGGGAACCCGCAGAGTGTGGGAAGGATCGATAGCTGCAGCTCAGGTGGGTGAGGGGATGAGAGAATACAGGGCAGGGTGCCAACAGTGCCTGCTGTAATATGCTCGAGGGGTGAAGAGAAGGCAACAAAGACAGAGGCAGAAGGGAAGTCGGGCCATGAGACACTATGTGACTTTCTGAGAACGGGCTCTGCCCTTTCTGCTCATTGCCCGCCACTGGTCACGTCCAGCATGGGGAAGAATGTTGGAAACCCCCATATACGTTTTGAGATCTAAAGGCAGAAAGGACCCGTGTTCAAATTTCTGGCAGGGCATCTGAAAGCAAGTGGAGGACTTCCCTGGTGGCCCAGTGGTTAGGACTCTGCACTTTCACTGAGGGGGGCTGGGTTTGATCTCTGTTTGGGAACTAAGATCCCACAAGCTGCGCAGCACAGCAAAAAAAAAGGCAAGCAGGATCCATGAGTTCCCCCACAGCTCGCTAGCTTGGACCACTCACACAAATATAAAGATGATGTCAGGGAGGGTGATCTCAGGAAACATAAAAATACAAGAAGGCTAGAGGAACGGATAAGAAGAGGCTCAAGGTCATGATGAGAAAGAAGCAGAGTTCGAGAACTTGACAAAGTCAGTGGGAGCGTGAACATTTCAGCAGAGCTCAGGGTGGAAGGACAGTGATGGTGGAGAAAGAAGAGTGCAGCTGAGACCAGGGCAGCAGATGCAGCAAAACACAAGTTACCAAGAAAGTTCCAGGTTCCCCCTTGAAAGCCACAACACATGTCAATCCCTGACATCCTAGATGCTTCTTCAGGGAGGGAAAACATCCATAAGTTTGTTCTCTAAGTCTGTTGAGTCTGTCTCTGTTTTGTAAGTAAGTTCATTTGTATCACTTTTTTTTTAGATTCCACATATAAGTGAATCACTTTGCTGTACACCTGAAACTAACACAACATAATTAATCAACTATGCTTCAATATAAAATAAAATTTTTTTAAATATATGGAAAAAATGTCCAAATTGACTGAGGTTAAATCTAAAATTTCTACGTGATTTAGATTGGGTTTCCTCAAAATGAGAGCCTGGGACAAGGATTTGAGTGTAGATGTCTGGAAGGTGATTCCAGAGAGCAGGAGGGGGAACTGGAAGAGGGAAACAGGGACGGAGGCAAAGCCAGGATACGGGGTGTTATAGAGGGATCCACCTGGCGGTAGGAAGTCAGTTCCGTTGGAACATTCGAGAGTCGTAGAGTATCACCCACCTGAAGGATGGAAGGCTGAGGCCTTTACCACTGGCTCCTGTTTCCCAGTGGTCAAGGGATGCTCTCTGTATTAGTCAGGCTCCCCCAGAAAAGCAGAACCAATAGGATGTGTGTGTGTGTGTGTGTGTGTGTGTGTGTGTGTGTGTGTACACAGATTAATTATAAGGAACTGGCTCCCATGATTACAGAAGCTGACAAGTCCCGAGGTCTGCAGGGAGAGTCTGGAAGCTGGAGAACCAGGAGAGCTGACGGGGCTGGTCCAGGTCAAACGAGGGCAGGCTCAAGGCCCAGGAAGAGCCATGTTTCAGTTCGAGTCTAACGGCAGGAAAAAGACAATGTACCAGTTCATAGGCCATCAGGCAGGAAGAGTTCTCTCTTCCTCAGGGAGAGTCAGCCTTTTAGTTCTATTCAGACATTCAACTGATTGGATAGGCCCCACCTACTTTATCCGGGGCAATTTACTTTGCTTAGTCTACCAACTTAAACATAAATCTCACCCAAAAACTCCCTCACAACCTGCCCCCCGAATAATGCAGAATATCTGGGCACCCTGCGGCCTGGTCAGGTTGACACATAAAATCAACCATCCCACCGAGGTGTTCATTCTTCTGGTCTTCCAAGTGAGTGTCTGCCAGCATTCGTGAGTTTAGAGGAACCCCTGGGCAGAAAAACAAAGACGCAGCCCAGAGACCTCAGCCAGAGGCTGACACAGAATGTGCACAGAGCCAAGGCTTAAACTGGAAGTGAGGCAAAGAGGTGCGATTTGGGGCATAAGAGCATCTTATACATTAGGTTTTTCAGAATGTGTTAAGACTGTTATTTTTACGCCATTGACAGAATAGGGATTTGAAAAAGAGATTCAGCTGAGGTATAGAAACATGCAGAAAGCCACATTTCCTGCACACCTGGTTTCTGTGGTGCAGGCTATTCCTACCCACTCATCACATCTAAAAAATCCTAACAAGCTAAATTTAGTTAATCGAATCTTGGCAATTAATGGGTGTTGCCCAATCACCTCATATCTCATGTGCCTTTATTTTTCCACATTAATTCATCCATTGAGCATCACTGAGTATATAAGTCGTTATGCCAGTTGGGAGCACAAAAGGTGGAAAAGGTGAATTATCTGCTAGTAGCTTCCCAATTACTTGCCTTCAGGGACAGAGGTCGATGTTGTGAATGCTGGCCGATGTGTGGGCTTATGACTTTAGACGTTATTTGGACTCTGTCTCTAGATGGAGATTGGGAAGAAAAACAGATAGGTACCCCAAAGTTGGAAGTCACAGAAGCTCACATTTGAGTCATTTCCACTCAAAGGCAAACTGTCTGACCTCAAATTGTGACAGGCTGGGACCTGGGCCCCTTTGCTGCAGGGCTTGCACCTGGACAAACATCTCCTCCAGCTACAGAATACAAAGAAACCACGAGGGACTAAAAATAGCTGCGTGCATGCACAGTTGGGGCAAATTATGGACAAGATACAAAAAGACCAAAAACCCAACTGCCACTTCTGAAGAGCCGGGAGCAAAAGCAGGGCACTGCGCATGCCCCCTGCACTCAGCACCACCTAAGGGCTGGGCAGACCACCTAAGCCACACCTCTGGCCCGACCCCCAGACACACCCCTACCCTCACCCCCATGTAAGGAACAAGCTCACCGCCCCCACCCCCATCCCAGGTAAGCGAGCAAGGGAACCTGTTGCTTGTTCTTACTCCCTCTGGCAGCCACAGGGGCCCCAATAAAGCCTTGCCTGGATTTCTTGTCTGGCCTGTGATCAATTTCTATTGATTAAGGAGGCCAAGAACCCTGGTCCGTATCAGATTGTCTAAGCATTCCTACATCTAAATTTATAAAGATCAAAATATTTCTTTTCAATCCATAGCACTGACATTCTGTTTCTTTTTACTGTTTGGCAATAAAGGAGTCAAACTAAAAATCTGATTTCCTTTTATTCTCCCCATTCACAAATAAATCAAAGTGAATGTCTCCAAAATGTTCTTCCTGCATTTCCTTCCTACCTTTTCCTTCTTATTCATTAACTTTCTTTTTTTCTCTAGTTTTTGCTCCTCTTGTTCTTTCCCAAAAGCCTAGAGTATAGGAGTGAAAAGTTGTTTGTGGAATGAGAGAGCAGGAAACATGGTCAATTTAAAAAAAAAAAAAAAAATTTTCAGGAATTTCCCTTCCCGTTTCAAACCCTAAACCCCAAACAAGAGTGAACTCTGACAGCACCCCCATTTCACTCACTTGATCTAAGGAAATTCACAGTATGGTCCACATGTCAGCAGTGGGCTACAGGGGTTCTCCTCAGAGGCCACCCAATGATCAAAGCTGAAAGTTCTGTGGTTCTTACAGGTGAGTGATGCCCCAAAGTGTAGTCCACAGACCTCATTATTTTTTCTAGCAACATGTTAATAATAGAAGTAATAATGGCCAGCATTTGTTGAGTGTTTATTGTTGACTACGTGCCAGATACTCTAGTAACTACTTCACGTTAATTAGCTCATTCTTTTTAAAATTTTCATTCACATTTCTTCCTGTTGATTATTATTTGAGGGGGTGGGACATGGAATTTTTACTGCATAGTTATGAACGCACTGTCTATTTTTTAATTAATTTTTTATTGGAGTATAGTTGATTTACAATGTTGTGTTAGTTTCAGGTGTACAGCAAAGTGATTCAGTTATACATATACATATAATTATATGTATATGTTATATGTATTTAATATATATAATATGTATATTATATATTTTATATATATATATTCTTTTTCAGATTCTTTTCCCATAGAAGTTACTACAAAATACTGAGCATAGTTCCCTGTGCTATACAGTAGTTAACTCATTCTTCACACCCAACCTAGGGAATAGGTACTTTGTTCTCCCTACTGACAGGTGGGGAAGCAGGGGCACACAGAGGTACAGTATACTGCCCAAGGTCACCTACTCGGTAACCAATGGAACTAGTCTGAACCCCGGCCTTCCGGCTGGAACTCTGTGCCACCTGCCTCTTTGTGAGCTGTGGAGCACGGTTGAACTTGGGCATTTACAAACAAAAATTAGCACTTGACTGAAGTTTACTACGGACTCTCATTCACTGTTCTCATAGGCTGCTGTCTACCACGTGACAGCACAAACCTCCTACTGAACAGAGCACAGGCACTACCTGAGTTTCCTGAATTAGCTAAACCCAGTGCTCACTTCTCAGCGTCATGGTCTTGACCCATCAGTAGTATTTGACCAAGGCTTCCTCTTCAGTACACATTCTCTTCTTGGCTCCCAGAATACCAGGCTCTCTGAAAAGAGTATTGTCAGCCATTGCTTCGTGGCCTCCTTGGCTGGTTCCCCCTTTTATAGGCCTAATAATTCTAGAAGGTACCGGGGTGCAGCATTTCTCCCTCCTTTCTTACCTATAACCACACACCCTCTTGGTTAGACAAGCCATTCTCACAACTTTAAATACCATCCGTTTCCATGCCAGTAACTCCCAAATGTAGAACTCTAGCCCAGCCTTCTCTCTCCTGAACTCCAAACTCTTATACCAACTGTCTACTTTAATGTCTTCACTTATATACCTAACAGACACCTGAACCTTTTTTTTATTGAGGTGTAGTTGATTTAAAACGTTGTGTTACAGCAAGATCTTTTTTGATCCACCTCCTAGAGTAATGAAAATAAAAACAAAAATAAACAAATGGGACCTAATGAAACTTAAAAGCTTTCGCACAGCAAAGGAAACCATAAACAAGATGAAAAGACAACCCTCAGAATGGGAGAAAATATTTGCAAACGAATCAACGGACAAAGGATTAATCTCCAAAATATATAAACAGCTCATGCAGCTCAATATTAAAGAAACAAACAACCCAATCCAAAACTGGGCAGAAGACCTAAATAGACATTTCTCCAAAGAAGACATACAGATGGCCAAGAAGCACATGAAAAGCTGCTCAACATCACTAATTGTTAGAGAAATGCAAATCAAAACTACAATGAGGTATCACCTCACACCAGTTAGAATGGGCATCATCAGAAAATCTACAAACAACAAATGCTGGAGAGGGTGTGGAGAAAAGGGAACCCTCTTGCACTGTTGGTGGGAATGTAAATTGATACAGCCACTATGGAGAACAGTATGGAGGTTCCTTAAAAAACTAAAAATTGAATTACCATGTGATCCAGCAATCCCACTACTGGGCATATACCCAGAGAAAACCATAATTCAAAAAGATACATGCACCCCAATGTTCATTGCAGCACTATTTACAATAGCCAGGTCATGGAAGCAACCTAAATGCCCATCAACAGACGAATGGATAAAGAAGTTGTGGTACATATATACAATGGAATATTACTCAGCCATAAAAAGGAATGAAATTGAGTCATTTGTTGAGACGTGGATGGATCTAGAGACTCATACAGAGTGAAGTAAGTCAGAAAGAGAAAAACAAATATCGTATATTAACGCATGTATGTGGAACCTAGAAAAATGGTACAGATGAACCAGTTTGCAGGGCAGAAGTTGAGACACAGATGTAGAGAACAAACGTATGGACACCAAGGTGGGGAAAGCCGCTGGGAGGTGGAGATGGTGGCGTGCTGAATTGGGCGATTGGGATTGACATGTATACACTGATGTGTATAAAACTGATGACTAATAAGAACCTGCTGTATAAAAAAATAAATAAAATTAAATTTAAAAATTAAAAAAAAATTGTGTTAGTTTCAGGTGTACAGCAAAGTGATTCAGTTACACTTTTTTTTTTCAGATTATTTTCCCTTATAGGTTATCACAAAATATTGAGTAGAGTTCCCTGTGCTATACAGTAGGTCCTTGCTGGTTATCTATTTTATACAATATAGAGTAGTGTGTTTATATTAATCCCAAACTCCTAATTTATCCCTCCCCTGCTTTCCCCTTTGGTAACCATAAGTTTGTTTTCTATGTCTGTGAGTCTGTTTCTGTTTTGTAAATAAGTTCATTTGTGTCATATTTTAGATTCCATATATAAGTGATATCATATGGTATTTGTCTTTGTCTGACTTACTTCACTTAGTATGATAATCTCTAGGTCCATCCATGTTGCTGCAAATGGCATTATTTCATTCTTTTTTATGGCTGAGTAATATTCCATTGTATATATGTACCACATCTTCTTTATCCATTCATCTGTTGACGGACATTTAGGTTGTTTCCATGTCTTGGCTATTGTGAATAGTGCTGCTGTGAACATTGGGGTGCATGTATCTTTTCAAATTATGGTTTTCTCCAGTTATATGCCCAGGAATGGGATTGCTGGATCATAATGGTAGCTCTATTTTTAGTTTTTTAAGGAACCTCCATACTATTCTCTATGGGAGACACCTGAAACTTAATATGAACCAAACAGAACTCCTGATCTTTCCCCAAAACTCTGATCCTCACATCTTCAGATGATGAGAACTTCATCCTTCTACTTGTTCAGGCCAAAACCCTTGGCATCATGCTGACTTTTCCCATGCTTTCACCTGCTACATAAAGTCCATTAGGAAATCCTTTAGGCTCTACTTCAAAACACACCCACTGTGTGACCGCTCCTTAACATTTCCACTGCTGACACCCTAGCACGAGCCACCATCAGCCCTTGCCAGCATCACTGCAACAGACTCCTAACTGGATCCTTGCTTGCATTCCTGCCTTTCTACAGTCTGTTCTCAAGATAGCAGCCTGATTGTAAGTCACATCACAACACCTGCTCAAAACCCTTCGACGGCTTCCCAGCTCGCTCACCCCACCTTTCTGACATCATGTGTCCCCTTTGCTCACTCTGCTCTGACCACACTGGCTGCCTTGCTTTCCCTCCACCGGGCACTCTCCTGCCTTTGAGCTTTGCTCTGGCTGATGCCCCTCCGTAGACGGCTCTTCTGTTAGAAATCTTCTTGGCTAATTCACCTGCTTGAAATCTTCTTGGCTAATTCACCTGCTTGAAGTCTATTCCTAAATGTCTCCTTGTCAGTGAGGCTGGCTCTTATCTCCCTATATTCAAAATTGTAACTGATCCCCTACACCTAATACTCCCAATCCTCTTTATTTGGATTTCCAGTTTTCTTCTTACATAGCAACTGTCACCTACTGACTATGTAATAGAATTTACTTATTTATTGTTTATTATCTGAATCTCCCACTAAAATGTAAGCACCAAATGGGCAGGAAATTTTTTTTTATTCATAGGTATATTTCAAGATCTTTTCCTAGAAAAACTGAAGTATTTTTTCCTTCCTTAATTAATCCTCCAATGTTCAGAAAGTCCTCTTTCTCAAAATATGTGGGTTACCTTGGTCATGGTTTTCATTTATTACACTTCTTGCTTTTTATTTATCAACTGCAGTTAGTTTAGCTACATCATTATGATTTAATTCATTTTTATTTGATTAACCTTACATGCCTCACAAAAAAATATATTCAGCAACAGCATATTTTGACCCACAGTCTCCCAATAAAGACACTTTAAGAGCTTTGTATTGAGGCACAAATATGAACTGGCCAAACTTTGTGGCTAAAGCAGGTATGCACAAAATCCTCACAATTTTGCTTTTGTAGTGGGAGATATTTTATTAGTGATACACTGCCTATGAATTTGGGTTACTTAAATAATATATTACCAGGGTAAATGTGGTAAAATTACTGTTATATTTCAGTTACAGGATACTAGTATGTAATAAAAAAATTATATGTATGTAGGTTTAAATTCCTCTTCTAAATTAAACATATTACTGTAATAGCAAGTAAATCACTACTTTTAACTTTTGTTTCTCTCCAATTCTTTATTAGAAAGTCTTTCTCAAAGGAAGAGTGAGTCTACGGAATGGGCCTCTACAGTTTTTCCCCAGTCCACATTAGACACAGTCAAAAATGGGTAAGATTAACTGATCTTGGGGTGACTGAATGTCTTTGGAGGGTGTGTGACCAGGTGATTAAGAACTCAGTCTCCATAATCAGACACACTCAGGTATGAATTCCCAGACCACCACCTGCTAGTTATGTGAACTGAGGCAAATGATGTAACATCTCAGCGTCTCCATTTCCTCATTTGGAAAACGAGGATAATATCAGTACTTACCTCATAGAGCTACTGAAACGATTAGTTGAGATGACAGAAGATAAGCACTTAGCACAGTACCTGGCACACAGTTTGTGCTCAACAAGTATTAGTTATTATTAAATTATTATTATTATTACTAACAGGATATTCGCAATGGAACCACAGCATTGACAATGAATCATACGACCAGAAGAGCTGGGATTCTGTACAGCTACAGAATCCAAGTTATGCCTACAGGGGAAAACATACACCAAATATTAGTTTCTTGGGTTTTAAATGGGAAGATTAAAAAAAGCACAAGTTCATTTCAACATTTTTTCCCCAAGGTCAAAATTAATTTTGCTTTGAGCTTTGAAAATCCCTCCTTTAATTGTCTAAACATCTGTAATTGAGAGAGGAATGAAACATATATGTAAGTTTATTTCCTCTAAAGACAAAAAAACATTGAGGGCACCAAAATCATTTGCTTGTACATAATATAAAGATCTAAATGGGGAAAATAAATCTTCAAAGACATTACATGCATTCATTTCACCAGCCGTGATGGCCTTAGAACACATATTAATTTCCTAAACTGACAGAAAGAAAAACTAGATCTCATCTATTTTGCTTTTAATTTTTTTTCTTACTTTTGAATAGGCTACAAGAATCAATGAACACTATAAAAATAATATAGACAGGTATTTCAAATTGAATATTTGTTATTTCATCAGTAAATAGCTTAAAACTAATCTTGTGCTAACACCTCCCGTTTATTCTCTTATAACCAAATGATGCCTGTAAGAACAACTTTCACATGAGGAGGCATTAGCACATGTCACAGGTAAAGGAAAGCCACTTTGACATTCTTCCCATCAAGAGGTGGAGCCTATGTCCTCTCCTTTTGAAAACGGATGGGGTCTAGGACAGTTTTCTCACAGGGATTACAGTAGGAACACTGCTCCCTTGTCTGAGCCCAGGTTGTAAGACGCTGGCAGCCTCCACCTCCTTTCTCTTGGAACAGTTTTGCAAAACCTGCTGGCTTGCAAACTCAGATGCTCCCCGGATGAAATCTGAAACCGGACCCATACACGGAGGGCAAGGAGGGACCAAAGAAAGAGGCAGACCCTCCAGACTGGTAGGTGGCAGGTTTAATAAGCAGGGGAACTTACAAGGCTTGTCTTGGGTGGCCACAAGGTGAATAGATCTCCTCACCGACCTGCCAAATCTTAAAAGTTTACACAGAGCCCTTAACTGTTTCAATCACGTATTCAGTCCAGATGATCCCAACACCACCTTACTCTCTCAAGGCTGTGTCCTTGAAACACCTCCCACTGTGGGAATGGTGGGTGGAGTGTATATTCCAAGGACGGGAGGGGGGTGAGGAGCCTCCAATTGCCCAGGGTCAGCTGGAGGGTCAAGCAGTGGTCATGGCCTCTTGATTACCTCCCCCAACAGAAGCCAGGATCCACATAAGAGGTCCAGCACCCCTGAGACCACCATGCAGTGAGGAAGCTCAAGACAGGCTCATGGATAGTCCAGCAGGGCAGAGAGACACACAAAAACCCACCTGCCTACAGCTACTCCAGCCACCCCAGCCCAGGCACCAGATATGTGCAAAGAAGCCTTCAGATGACTCCATCCTCAGCCAGCACTTGATTGCAGCCGTATGAGACACTACGCAAGAACCACCATCTGAGCCCTTCAACCTTCAGATCCTGAGAACCTCAACAGCATGGCCTTCCATTTATTGATAGGTGTGCTTAACTGCAAACCGAGAAACAGGCTTTCTTTGTACTCCTGCTTTATGTGTTATTATAGAGATGAACTTAAAATGGAGGTTCCAATTCTACAAGCTTTATTTCAGATTCTCAGTCCAATGTGTTCTAGTTAGAAATTGATTCTATTACCTTCTTTAAAAATAATAATGGCCGGGGGACCTTCAAGATGGCAGAGGAGTAAGACGTGGAGATCACCTTCTTCCCCACAAATACATAAAAAATACATCTACACGTGGAACAACTCCTACAGAACACCTACTGAACGCTGGCAGAAGACCTCAGACTTCCCCAAAGGCAAGAAAATCCCCACATACCTGTGTAAGATGAAAAAAAAAAGAAAAAACAGAGACAAAAGAATAGGGAAGGGACCTGCCCCTCTGGGAGGGAGCTGTAAAGGAGGAAAAGTTTCCACACACTAGGAGCCCCTTCACTGGTGGAGACGGGGGGGCGGGGGGGTGGGTAGGCGGGGGGGAAGCTTCGGAGCCACGGAGGAGAGTGCAGCAGGGGTGCAGAGGGCAAAGCAGAGAGATTCCCGCACAGAGGATCAGTGCCAACCAGCACTCACCAGCCTGAGAGGCTTGTCTGCTCACCCGCCGGGGCAGCTGGGGCCTGGGAGCTGAGGCTCCAGCTTCGGAGGTCAGATCCCAGGGAGAGGACTGGGGTTGGCTGCGTGAACACAGCCTGAAGGGGGCTAGTGCACCACAGCTAGCCAGGAGGGAGTCCAGGTAAAAGTCTGGACCTGACGAAGAGGCAAGAGACCACTGTTTCAGGGTGTGCAAGGAGAGGGGATTCCTTCCCTCTCTGCCCACAGAAGGTAGAGCACCGCCTAAATGAGCTCCAGAGACGGGCAAGAGCCGCGGCTATCACCTCGGACCCCAGAGACGGGCATGAAACACTAATGCGGCTGCTGCAGCCACCAAAAATTCTGCGTGCAAACACAGGTCACTATCCACACCTGCCCTCCCAGAAGCCTGTGCAGTCCGCCACTGCCAGGGTCCCGTGATCCAGGGACAACTTCCCCGGGAGAACACACGGCGCACCTCAGGCTGGTGCAACGTCACGCCAGCCTCTGCCGCCACAGGCTCACCCCGCATTCCGAACCCCTCCCTCCCCCTGGCCTGAGTGAGCCAGAGCCCCCGAATCAGCCGCTCTTTTAACCCCATCCTGTCTGGGCTGTAACAGATGCCCGAGGGCAACCTACGCACAGAGGCGGGGACAAAACCAAAGCTGAACCCCAGGAGCTGTGCAAACAAAGAAGAGAAAGGGAAATTTCTCTGTGCAGCCTCAGGAGCAGAGGATTAAATCCCCACAGTAAACTTGATGTACCCTGCATCTGTGGAATACCGAAATAGACAATGAATCATCCCAAAACTGAGGCCGTGGACTTTGGGAGCAACTGTCAAATTGGGGTCTGCTGTCTGTGAGTGATTTGTTTCTGATTTTTATGTTTATCTTAGTATAGTTTTTAGCGCTTGTTATCACTGGTGAATTTCTTTATTGGTTTCGGTGCTCTATTCTTTTTTTTATCATTATTATTTTTATTTTTTCACTTTAATAATTAAAAAAAATTTCTTTTTCCTTCATTTTTTCTCCCTTTTTTTCCGAGCCATGTGGCTGACAGGGTCTTGGGGCTCCAGCCTGGTGGCAGGCATGAGCCTCTGAGGTGGGAGAGCTGAGTTCAGGACACTGGACCACCAGAGACCTCCCAACCCCACATAATATCAATCAACGAGAGCTCTCCCAGAGATCTCTGTCTCAATGCTGAGACACAGCTCCAACCGAAAGCCAGCAAGCTCCAGTGCTGGACGTCTCATGCCAATCAACTAGCAAGAAAGGAACACAACCCCACCCATTAGCAAAGAGGCTGCCTAAAATCATACTAAGTTCACAGACACCCCAAAACACACCAACCGACACGGTCCTGCCCACCAGAAAGACAAGATCCAGCCCCACCCACCAAAACAAAGGCACCAGTCCCCTCCACCAGGAAGCCTACACAAGCCGCTGAACCAACCTCACCCACTGGGAGCAGACACCAAAAACAACATGAACTACGCAATTTCAGCCAGCGAAAAGGAGACCCCAAACACAATAAGTTAAACAAAATGAGAAGACGGAGAAATATGCAGCACATGAAGGAACAAGGTAAAAACCAACCAGAGCAAATAAATGAAGAGGAAATAGGCTGTCTACCTGAAAAAGAATTCAGAGTAATGATCGTAAATATGATCCAAAATCTTGGAAACAGGATGGAGAAAATACAAGAAATGTTTAACAAGGACCTACAAGAACTAAAGAGCAAACAAACAATGATGAACAACACAATAAATGAAATTAAAAATTCTCTACAAGGAATCAATAGCAGAATAACTGTGCAGAAGAATGGATAAGTGACCTGGAAGATAAAATAGTGGAAATAACTACCACAGAGCAGAATAAAGAAAAAAGAATGAAAAGAATTGAGGACAGTCTCAGAGACCTCTGGGACAGCATTAAATGCACCAACATTCGAATTATAGGGGTCCCAGAAGAAGAGGAGAAAAAGAAACGGTCTGAGAAAATATTTGAAGAGACTATAGTTGAAAACTTCCAAAACATGGGAAAGGAAATAGTCAATCACATACAGGAAGCACAGAAAGTCCCATACAGGATAAATCCAAGGAGAAACACGCCAAGACACATATTAATCAAACTATGAAAAATTAAATACAAAGAAAAAATATTAAAAGCAGCAAAGGAAAAGCAACAAATAAAATACAAGGGAATCCCCAAAAGGTTAACAGCTCATCTGTCAGCAGAAACTCCGCAAGCCAGAAAGGAGTGGCAGGACATACTTAAAGTGATGAAAGGGAAAAAGCTACAACCAAGATTACTCTACCCAGCAAAGATCTCATTCAGATTCGATGGAGAAATTAAAACCTTTACAGAAAAGCAAAGTTAAGAAAATTCAGCACCACAAAACCAGCTTTACAACAAATGCTAGTGGAACTTCTCTAGGCAGGAAACACAAGAGAAGGAGAAGACCTGCAAAAACAAACACAAAACAATTAAGAAAATGGTAACAGGAACATACATATGGATAATTACCTTAAATGTAAATGGACTAAATGCTCCAACCAAAAGACACACTGGCTGAATGGATATAAAAACAAGACCCATACATATGCTGTCTACAAGAGACCCACTTCAGACCTAGGGACACATACAGACTGAAAGTGAGGGGATGGAAAAAGATATTTCATGCAAATTGAAATCAAAAGAAAGCTGGAGTAGCAATTCTCATATCAGGCAAAATGGACTTTAAAATAAAGGCTATTACAAGAGACAAAGAAAGACACTACATAATGATAAAGGGATCAATCCAAGAAGAAGATATAAAAATTGTAAATATTTATGCACCCAACATAGGAGCACCTCAATACATAAGACAAAGGCTAACAGCCATAAAAGGGGAAATCAACAGTAACGCAACCATAGTAGGGGTCTTTAACACCCCACTTTCACCAATGGACAGATCATCCAAAATGAAAATAAATAAGGAAACACAAGCTTTAAATGATACATTAAACAAGATGGACTTAATTGATATTAATAGGACATTCCATCCAAAAACAACAGAATACACTTTCTTCTCAAGTGCTTATCGAACATTCTCCAAGGTAGACCATATCTTGGGTCACAAGTCAAGCCCTGGTAAATTGAAGAAAATTGAAATTGTATCAAGTATCTTTTCTGACCACAATGCTATGAGACTAGATATCAATTACAGGGAAAAAACTGTAAAAAGTACAAACACATGGAGGCTAAACAATACGCTACTAAATAACCAAGAGATCACTGAAGAAATCAAAGAGGAAAATAAAAAACACCTAGAAACAAATGACAATGAAAACATGACAACCAAAAACCTACGGGATGCAGCAAAAGCAGGTCTAAGAGGGAATTTTATAGCAATACAATCCTATCACAAGAAACTTAAGAAAAATCTCAAATAAACAACCTAATCTTACACCTAAAGCAATTACAGAAAGAAGAAGAACAACAACAAAAAAACCAAAGTTAGTCAAAGGAAAGGAATCATAAAGATCAGAGCAGAAATAAATGAAAAAGAAATGAAGAAAACAACTGCAAAGATCAATAAAACTAAAAGCTGGTTCTTTGAGAAGATAAACAAAATTAATAAACCATTAGACAGACTCATCAAGAAAAAAAGGGAGAAGACTCAAATCAACAGAATCAGAAATGAAAAAGGAGAAGTAACAACTGACACTGCAGAAATACAAAGGATCATGAGAGATTACTACAAGCAACTCTATGCCAATAAAATGGACAACCTGGAAGAAATGGACAAATTCTTAGGAAAGCACAACCTTCCAAGACTGAACCAGGAAGAAATAGAAAATATAAACAGACCAATCACAAGCACTGAAATTGAGACGGTGATTAAATATCTTCCAACAAACAAAAGCCCAGGACCAGATGGCTTCACAGGCAAATTCTATCAAACATTTAGAGAAGAGCTAACACCTATCCTCAAACTCTTCCAAAATATAGCAGAGGGAGGAACTTTCCCAAACTCATTCTATGAGACCACCATCACCCTGATACCAAAACCAGACAAAGATGTCACGAAAAAAGAAAACTACAGGCCAATATCACTGATGAACATAGATGCCAAATTCCTCTAAAAAATACTAGCAAACAGAATCCAACAGCACATTAAAAGAATCATACACCATGATCAAGTGGGGTTTATCCCAGGAATGCAAGGATTCTCCAATATACGCAAATCAATCAATATGATACATGATATTAACAAATTGAAGGAGAAAAACCATATGATCATCTCAATAGATGCAGAAAAAGCTTTCAACAAAATTCAGCACCCATTTATGATGAACACTCTCCAAAAGTGGGAATAGAAGGAACCTACCTCAACATAAAAAAGGCCATAAATGACAAACCCACAGCCAACATCGTTCTCAATGGTGAAAAACTGAAACCATTTCCTCTAAGATCAGGAACAAGACAAGGTTGCCCGCTCTCACCACTATTATTCAACATAGTTTTGGAAGCTTTAGCCACAGCAATCAGAGAAGAAAAAGAAATAAAAGGAACCCAAATTGGAAGAGAAGAAGTAAAACTGTCACTGTTTGCAGATGACATGATACTATACATAGAGAATCCTAAAGATGTTACCAGAAAACTAGTAGAGCTAATCCATGAATTTGGTAAAGTAGCAGGATACAAAATTAATGCACAGAAATCTCTTGCATTCCTATACACTAAAGATGAAAAATCTGAAAGAGAAATTAAGGGAAAAAATCCCATTTACCATTGCAACAAAAAGAATACCTAGGAATAAACCTACCTAAGGAGACAAAAGACCTGTATGCAGAAAACTATAAGACACTGATGAAAGAAATTAAAGATGATACAAACAGATGGAGAGATATACCATGTTCTTGGATTGGAAGAATCAACATTGTGAAAATGACTATACTACCTAAAGCAATCTACAGATTCAATGCAACCCCTATCAAACTACCAATGGCATTTTTCACAGAACTAGAACAAAAAATTTCACAATTTGTATGGAGACACAAAAGACCCCGAATAGCCAAAGCAATCTTGAGAAGAAAAACGGAGCTGGAGGAATCAGGCTCCTTGACTTCAGACTATACTACAAAGCTACAGTAATCAAGACAGTATGGTACCGGCACAAAAACAGAAACACAGATCAATGGAACAGGATAGAAAGCCCAGAGATAAACCCACGCACATATGGTCGCCTTGTCTTTGATAAAGGAGGCAAGAATACACAATGGAGAAAAGACAGCCTCTTCAATAAGTGGTGCTGGGAAAACTGGACAGCTACATGTAAAAGAATGAAATTAGAACACTCCTTAACACCATACACAAAAATAAACTCAAAATGGATTAAAGACCTAAATGTAAGGCCAGACACTATCAAACTCTTAGAGGAAAACATAGGCAGAACACTCTATGACATACATCACAGCAAGATCCTTTTTGACCCACCACCTAAAGCAATGGAAATAAAATCAAAAATAAACAAATGGGACCTAATGAAACTTAAAAGCTTTTGCACAGCAAAGGAAACCTTAAACAAGACAAAAAGACAACCCTCAGAATGGAAGAAAATATTTGCAAATGAAGCAACTGACAGAGGATTAGTCTCCAAAATATACAAGCAGCTCATGCACCTCAGTATCAAAAAAACAAACAACCCAAGCCAAAAATGGGCAGAAGACCTAAATAGACATTTCTCCAAAGAAGATATACAGATTGCCAACAAACACATGAAAGAATGCTCAACATCACTAATCATTAGAGAAATGCAACTCAAAACTACAATGAGGTATCACCTCACACCGGTCAGTCAGAATGGCCATCATCAAAAAATCTACAAACAATAAATGCTGGAGAGGGTGTGGAGAAAAGGGAACTCTCTTGCACTGTTGGTGGGAATGTAAATTGATATAGCCACTATGGAGAACAGTATGGAGGTTCCTTAAAAAACTAAAAATAGAACTACCATATGACCCAGCTATCCCACTACTGGGCATATACCCTGAGAAAACCATAATTCAAAAAGAGTCATGTACCACAATGTTCACTGCAGCTCTATTTACAATAGCCAGGACATGGAACCAACCTAAATGTCCATCGTCAGATGAATGGATAAAGTAGAGGTGGTACATATATACAGTGGAATATTACCCAGCCATAAAAAGAAATGAAATTGAGTTATTTGTAGTGAGGTGGATGGACCTAGAGACTGCCATACAGAGTGAAGTAAGTCAGAAAGAGAAAAACAAATACCAAATACCATCTGCTAACACATAAAAATGGAATCTAAAAAAAAAGGTTCTGATGAACAGGGGCAGGACAGGAATAAAGACGCAGATGTAGAGAATGGATTTGAGGACACAGGGAGGCGGGAAAGGTAAGCTGGGACGAAGTGAGAGAGTAGCATGGACATATATACACTACCAAATGTAAAACAGATAGCTAGTAAAATACATAGCTAGTGGGAAGCAGCTGCATAGCACAGAGAGATAAGCTCGGTGCTTTGTGACCACCTTGAGCGGTGGGATAGGGAGGGTGGGAGGGAGACACAAGAGGGAGGGTAATTGGGATATATGTATACGTACAGCTGATTCAGTTTGTTATACAGCAGAAGTTAACACAGCATTGTAAAATATTTATACTCCAATAAAGACGTTAAAAATAATATTTGCAATGATCTATTCTTTTCACTACCCCCTAATTTTCTTTGTGAAGAAATAGCTAAATCTCCCTAGAGCAATTATATCTACCTAATTGTTCTTTAAAATATTTTAAAGTGTGCTTTAATGTTATTATTAATGAGCAATGGATCACATCAAGCATTTTCTGAATGAATGACTTTCATCTCTGTATTTTCATATGCAAAATTCTGGAGGATGAAAATGAATATTGTCTAGAAGGCTGAGCTGATAATATACAGGAATGAGGGTTGTACATCAGTAAAATGCTGATTCTTATTTAAAAAATGAAGTTTTCCAGGTTAAACACAGTTTCCTAGCTCAGTTCAGGTATTACTCATGAAGAAGGTACTCATTTTCATAGCTTTAATTTAACTTGTTCAACACTGAAGTATGGAAGGACAATAGCCCCTACAATCTATTTGTATTTATTGCGTGGAGTGTTTTGAATTCACTGTCCATTTTCTTCATTCACTACATAAAGTAGGAACTTAACCTTTTCTCAAGCAGTAGCTCATTCAATCATCCATTCAACAAACTGGGTACGACTTTGTCAGGCACCATGTTAGGTCCTAGTGACACCAACACTTGGTCACTACCTGGAGTTCATATTCTAGCAAAGAAGCAGGGATTACACCAATAGTGGCAGGGATTACACCAATAGTAAGTGTATTAAGAGCTATAAAAGGAGAAATACAAGGTGCTATGCAAGCACATAGGAGAGGCATCTAACCAAGGGTAGAAGGTCTGAGACGGCTACCGGGGCATCCTACAATTTGATCCCAAGAAACAGCACCATCATGCCCCAGTTTTTGTACAATTTAAGGTATAAATCCATGAAGTGGGAGAGGAGACGAAATCTCATATTTTACTGATAGAGCCTTAATTATAGGATATAAGTTAGCATGAAAGCCAAAAGGACCTGAATTAAATACACAGCCAGGCCAGGTGGTATTGGAACAGGTTAAGCAAGAAGGACAGAGCTGAGCTAGACATGCCCAGTTATTATTTCCAATTTTAACAATCAAGCAAATCAGTCATAACAAGACAAACGATAACAACAACAAAAACAGCAGAGCAAAGGGTCAGAAGTGTCACACCAGACCACTTGGAAGAAACCAACATGAGTGTGTAACAAGTACGAGCCTTATAGTCACAAGAGAAAGCCATTACCTCTTTCTCTAACAGGTTTCTTCTTGACCTTCTGTTCTCTTTAACAACAAAAGAAAAATCGCTACAACTCCTGATGGTTTCCACTAACAGCATAAATCTATCGCACAAACAGTTCTACATTTAATAAATACCTTTGATGTATAAAATGATCTTTTTGCTGATTTATCATATTGGATATTTTCCATTATCACCATATGTTTCCCAAGTGCAAGGCTGAGTGTCTAAGCCATTCCACTTAAAATGCAACAGATTTATGTCATAAATTGATAAGCTGCCAGCAAAAATTACGCTAATTTTTCTCTGTTCTACCTTCTGAAGAATATAAGAATATTTCCCTTTCTAAAAACTCAGGGAAAGAAAGATTAATGAAAATTAAGTATGACTATTCCCAGATATTTCACATTTTTATTTTCTGCCCTTACTCCAAACTCAAAATTTCATTTTATCCATCTTCTAGATAAGTAAACTTTTAGTGCCAAAAATATGCCAGAAACTAAGCTGGTACTTGGTAGAGTGTATAATGAAATCATGTATGTGAAAGTATGTTATAAACTACAAAGATTCAAAAGGGTTACCATCTTGTAAAAGTGATAGAATCCCTTTCATAAATTCATGAGTGCATTCATATTTCAAAGAAATAAAACGGAAAATGCGGATGATTTTAATATTATTGTTCATGTCCAGAAACTTCCTGGATGTCAGCAGTCATTATTTTTTTTTTAATAAATGGGTAATGGTGGTGGGCTAAGTGAAGTGGAGGTCCAAATTTCCTTATACTCCGAGTAATACTGCCTCTTCCCAGCCTCTACCCTCCATCAGCTTCAGTGAAGATGCGCAGCTGAGCTTGTGTCCTTGGCAACACCTCTATCCTACTCTCGGCACCATCACCCCAACACTCACAGCCTTGCCACCACTATCTGCCTTGGAGACCATGAGCACCAATTCCATATGCCTCCAAATCAGGAAGGCCCATAGCCCTTTGTATCCCTCATCCCCATACAGCTCTGCACAATCCTTAATCTAACCTGTCTACCCCTCCCCCAACCCTTTTCTGGAACTCCTGATGCAGCATCGGCAAAATCCCCTTCTCCAGATGTGTGCTGCTGGCGGGGAGAGCACAGTGCTGTGCACGCTCAGGTCGCAGGTGGGCCACCTGAGCTCCAGTCCCAGCTCCACAACTTACAACCCCTGATCCTGAGCAAGACACCCTACCTGTCTGTGCTCTAATTTCTCCATCTGTAAAATAAGGCTAAAGAGAGATTTTGTTTTGAGGATTAACTTTATAAAGCATCATGGGAAGAGTTCCTGGCACACAGTAAGTGCTTTGTAAGTTCCAACCCCTCCCCCATCTTTCCTGCTCCCAGTGAGCCCTGGCTCTCCCTGAGACCCTGCTTTCCTTAAAGCTCTACCAAAGGTATCTTCCTCTCCATCCCCCTCATGCTAATGTGACCAAAGGTTGAATGAAGGTGCTTCTTGCTCCATGTTACCCCTTCTGAACCATCAACCTTCCCGCCTCCGAACTACCCTCTCCAACTCCGAGGTCCATGCATCAAACCACACTACCATCACCAGACACCAGATCACCTTGCTCACTCCTCTGAGGACTTCAACTCCTGCATCATTACTACTGTAGCTCTGCTGTTACCATACTTTTTGGTGATTTCAATGTCTTTGGGGATTACCCTTTCAACTCCCTTGCTTTTTACTTTCCTGCTCACTTCACCTTCAGTTTCTCCTTAGCTTTAACTCAACAACTTACTGCCTTGGTTATACCGTACACAGACCTTGCTACTGCCAATAAATCCATCCCCTTCCCATGGTCTCATCCTCTGACCATTGCCTCCTATCCCTCAGCTCACTCCCTTTGTTAGACAGTTAGTCAGACATGAGTGGGTCCCGTCCCATCCTGGACGGGGTCATCTTTCCCTCCCCCACCTGGACACTGGTGACTGGAACACGTCCAGAGATCCTACCTTTTGTGGTTAAGGACCGCTAAGTTTTCATCCCTATCAGGACCAAGCAAGATAAAACCGCCAGCAGAGGTTGGCACAGACACATGGAGACCTAAGAGGTGACCCCAAATAACCTGGGGTTCATTATGCCCTATCTATAATAAATTAGCATCAGGGTTTTGCCTCCCCGCCCCCTATGGGTCTCACTTGGGTGCTTATGGGTAAGCTCCTGCACACTAGGAGAAAAGTGATATAACCTAAAGCTGTCAATCAACTTGTCAGTCAAATGACGCAGGACACAGGGAGGGACCACCACTCTAAAAAACCCAACCCGACCCCATAGCGAGGCTGCTTCTGGTTCCCAGACAGCCCACTCTCCTCCCTTCTCAAGAGTGTACTTTTGCTTTGCTTAATAAAACTCCTGCTGCTGGAAACTGCTCTATGTCTCTCGACTGAATTCTTTCCCTCGAGGGGACAAGAACCGAGGAATTGCCATTCCACCGGTGACACCTTCACTGCTCCTGACACCAACAGATTTGCCTTGCAAGTTCTCTCAGTGCATTGATCCTACGACCCATCCATTCACTAGCCTCACATCCAGACTTCCCTGCGTAGTATTAACCTAAAGACCACAGTCTGTTATTCTGTCTTTTCCTTCCATACAACTTCAACTCCTTTGTGCCTTCACCCTTAATTTTACTTGCCTGGCAAAACCCAACCCTGGTGAAATCCAACTCTGCCCATTCTGTACTTTCCTCCACACAGCTGAATATAGCTGGAGAAAACTTCAAAATCAGGCTGACATACCTCACTTTACATTCATAACCATTAACCTAAGAAAGCGCAAGTGGACCCAATAACCATATTCTCTTTCCCAACTCCTTTAACTCTCCTCCTCTGTTCAACAACTATTTTATACCTTTCCTTACCTCAAACTTCCAACACCTCCTCTGTAATACTTATTCTCTGCTGGGAATGACCCTTCCTATTTCATAGGAAAATGGAAGTGATCAGAAGACAACATTTCCACCATCAATACCCTGGACTTTTCAGTTTCCCTTTCAGATCCACCCTCCACCCTTCCCTCCTTTTCTGGGCCCAGGAGTCAGACCTCTCTGGACTGCACCAGCTTTATTGCCCTTGAGCACTGGTTGATTCAGCCAATGAGAGAACCAGAGAATGGAGGTCAGGAAGGGGGGGGGGGCTGGGCTTTATCCCCTGGACTCCCTCCCTTCTGGTCTATAGATTGACAGTGACTGCATTTCTTTTGTAAGGTCCCAGCCCCCATCACATGGCTCTCCTAAAGTTACACACAGCGGGAGCTCCACTGGGTTCCAATAGCAGCCCTGCCCCTGGACTCTTCAAGCCTAGGGTGGTGACAGCTCCCGGCCATGACTCACATGACGTGCTTCACCCACCAGCTCCTGTTAGTTTCCCCAAAGTGTCCACTCCTCTGTAAGTAATGACTTTATTAACCTCTCCTCGGTTACCCCACCCAAGCATGCTGCCAGGTCCTCCTAATATACCCTCACCCTCCTCCACTTGTGCCCTTACTCTGTGCCAGCACTCCCACCCCCACCCCGTAACCACGATGCATCATCTGGCTCTTTTCTAAGGCAAATCTCGTCACTTGTCCCCAGATTCCCTCACCTATGAAAGAATATCCCTCTAACAAGTAATCACTTTCACCTGTGTTATCATTTTTTTCTCTCTACTGGATCGTATCTATTAGCTGGCAAACATGCTAGAAGAGCTCCAATCAAAAATCTTCCATTTCTTCACATCATCCTCCAGCAGCTGCCCCACTTCTCTGTTCCACTTTAAAGCAAAAGCCCTCCAAACTGTGGTCTATTCTGTCTCCCATGCTTCTCTAACATTTCCTAAAATCCTCTCCAGATAACACTCCAATTAAAGTGCCTTCTCTAACACTTAACCAAAAAAGCCATTACCGAGGTTACTAGTGACCTCCCCATAGGTAGTCCAGTGGTCACTTCTCAGTCATCTCCCACATGACTCATCAGTAGCATCACACACGTGATGACTCCATTCTTCTTGGACCACTTTCTTCCCTTGTCTCCAGGGCAACACTTTCTCTTGGTTATTTGCTACCTCACTGACTACTCTTCTCCAATAGACTTTGCTGGCTGCCACCTGTCTAATGTTGGAATGCCTTAAGACTTAGTTCTCAGGGGACCTCCCTGGTGGTAGGGTGGTTAAGATTCCTCACTTCCACAGCAGGGGGCCCAGGCTGAATTCCTGGTTAGGGAACTAAGATCCCACATGCTGTGTGGTGAAAGAAAGAAAGAGAGAGAGAGAGAGAGAGAGAGAGAGAGAAAGAGAGAAAGAGAGAGAGAGGGAGGGAGGGAGGGAGGGAAGGAGGGAGGGGGAAAAAAAAGATTTAGTTCTCAGACCTCTACCTTTGTCTACTTCAGTGACTTCATCCCACCTCATGTCTTTAAATTTTATTTTTCTCTAGCCCAACCTCTCCTGCAAACTACAGGGTGCCTAATATACCTGTCTAGTCAACAAATTTGGAGGTATACTAGGCTCCTCAAATTTACCTCATCCAAAATGAAATCACTAAATCCTCCCCACCCACCTTTCAAGCTCTTCCTCCTAGACTTCCCCATCTCAGTGAATGCAACTCCATCCTTCCATCTGTTCAGGCATCAGAGCCACCTTTGACTCCTCTCCTCTGGCACATCCTATACCTTATTCATCAGCAAATCCCACGAACTACGCCTTCAGAATGTATCCAAACTCTTGCCCTTTCTCCCCATCTCCACATTTCTCCCCTCATCTAAGCCAACAGCATCTCTTGTCTGAAGACTGTTTTATACCCTCCTAACTGTTCCCCCACTCCATTGAGACTTCCCCTGGCATCCAATGTAATAGACCAATTTCCCTGTTTCCCTTACTCAGCTGTATTTTCTCACAAGGTAGTTATCAACATCTAACATAATCTATATTCACACATTTATTTTCTATCACCTCTTAAACTCTAGGAGAGTAAGGATCTCTGTTTTCATTTATTGTTGTATTCCATTGCCTGAAAGAATATGTAGTACCCAACAGTCACTCAATATATATTTGTCTAATGAATAGCTGAATAAGTATTGAAATAAGCCACAAATGATTTCATGATCTAAATTCATCATGTGACTAGAATGGGAGACCCATGTGACTAGGATACCATAGCGCGTGGGGCCATTGTTAATACTCATGTACTCCACAGGCGGACTTAAACCTTTGTAAAGTATCAACCAGTAAAGTCTTATCTCATTTCTTCATAGCTTAGTACTTAATACATTATTCCACAGTGAGCTTGGAAAACTAGTTCTTAAAGAAACTATACAATGTTTCTTAAGGAAAGAAAAAGAGAATCTGTTCCAGCTAGGATGAAGAGTGAGAACAGAGACTAAAGTAGAAGGTGCAGGCCTGTTGGTAAAACAGGGCCATGTTGGAAAAAATGAAAGATAAACGGGTACAGGGAGACTGACTGTGAAATGATATTCATCAAGGGTTTATTAAATGCCTATTCCTTGTAAGATACTGGGCTGGATGCCAGGACTGAGGCACATATAAGCATGAATAAGGCAGGTTTCTGTCTCCAGGTGTTTATAATCAAATATAGCAAATAAAACATATGCTTGAACAACTCTAATACAGGTAGAATATGAGGTGTCAGAAAGGAAGAGAAGGTGAGAAGAAAGAGGCTCCTGGGTGGTAGAGTGACTGATGGAAATAAAGCAGCAGGTGGAACCAAACACTACTGTAAAACTTTAAGCCTGAAGTTCCAGAAGAATTGTAATTACACAAACAGAAGTGAGGAAAATCCGTTTGTCAAAGTTACAGGATTAGTTTGAAATGGCACTGGGCCATTGGATAAGCCATCGGATAAGCCATCATCCAGGGGGTCCCAAACCTGGCTGTTCTTGGGACAGGATTGCCTAAGGAACTTCCAAAAAATACCAACTTCTAAGTCCTAGCCCATAACCACTGAATCAGAATCTCTAGAAGTGGAGCGTATTAGTATGTGTGTATTTTGTGTCTATGTATGTGGATGTTTATGTGATAGGTGTGTGTGTGTGTGTGTGCGTGCACATGTGGATTTCTTAGGTCCTGATACAGATAGCCTGTAGACCATTATTTAGAACCACTGCTACTGACAGCTAAAAATATAGGAGCGAAAAGAAGATGTGGAATCATTGGAGAAGTTATAATTCTTTCACCAATGATGACCTAATTCATATACTGAGGACTGGCAGCTCTGAGAAGGGAAGAAAATCTGGATTCACAAGAGCAGAATTAGACTGATATTCAGGGGACAAAAGGAAGACACAATTAAGAATTCTGAAAACAGACTAAAAATACTTCTTAGGAGAAATTATGAACTGTACCAATTCAATAAGCAAGAAAGTATTTCTTATGCATAATAAAATATGGAGTCAATTGCCAGGTATATCCATGCCCACATGCGTATTTTCCACTTTTTTGTGTTTTGAAACTCAGCGATGTAGTGTAGCAATTATTCATTTCCCTCTCCAAATATTTTTGAAAAAGAGAATTGCTATCTTAAAATAATGAATACTGAACTGAATGGTGCAGAACAGATGCAATGCCCAAAAAGACAGGTCTTGCTAATTAACTCAGTACTCATTAAAGATGAGCAGCTCATGAAGCTAAAACATAATTGTGCTCTGGTTTAAAATGTATAATTAATATGGAAGAGAATGTATTATTAAAATAAAATAATATGTTCATGCAATGTTTAGTCTGTGGCCTACTTGGGAAAGTATAGTCTTAACTTTTACCATGATCAACCTCATTTTTTTATTCAAGCATTTAACCAATATTTCATGGCAATTATTATATAATAACAATTTATATATTCTTCTGAGCACATTACAAACTTTAATTTATTTAATGCTCTAAGCAAACACTGAGGTATAGATTGTCTACCTGAGAGAGGAGTCTGAGGCACTGTGAGCCTAAGAGGCTTGCCCAAGGAGTACAACTAGAAAAGATTCAAACCCAGACCACCAATCTCCAGAATCCATGTTAAGACAAAGCAGTTGCCATAACAATATGAATTTTATTAATTTTGAAGAAATTTAATTTTTATCTGAAAATAGATACCAGAAGTTAGTTTGTAGTATTTCACCACTCTAGCTAATGAACATATTAAAATAAACAGATTTGGAAGATGAGCTGACTGAAATAGACAAGATTTATCCACATATCTGATTTTCGAGTGTCTCTTATCTTGGGATGGGTTTCCCCAGAAGCAGATGCTGGGACCAGGCTGTAAGAGGGAGCAGCCTGTCTGGGAAGTGACCTCAGGAAGCGCTGGAAGGGAAGTGCGCCCATGAGGCAGGAAAGGGGAAGAAGGTAACCCAGTGCGTTTCTGAGCAGGTGACCTCCATGGGTAACGCTGACTCAGTGCCACTGGGATTCTGGGGAGCACTGTGGAACACGCGCCTCCAAGGCACCAGGGAGCTACCAGACATCAGAGCTCTTTTGAAAATATATTTGCATAGTCAAGTACAAAGTATCCCAGACATTATATAAGATTAGTAAAATTTTATCAAGGTTGTAGCAAAGATAGATAGTGGTAAAGTGAATCCCCATAAAATTTTTCAGTGCACAGTTTTACACAAAGGAAAAACTGTGAGTAACATTTACAGTAAACTGCCTATGTACGAACCGTCGACTTGCGAACTTTCAAAGATGCAACGTGCGTTCACCTGTCCAATCACGTAAGTTAGTTCACATGTCTGGTGTACATTGTCAAGCGCATGCATCCTCTGAAAGTGGTTGTGCTTTAGTGTACTTTACTGTACAGTACTGTATACAGTAGTACAGTACCTTTATTTCAAGCCCAGGATGTCTGGAAGCAAGCGTAAAAGCAGCTGACATAGCTGGTCCTGCTAAGAAGCACCAAGGAATAATGATTATGTTATTCATAGTACCTAGACTAACTTTGTTGGACTTATGAACAAATTGGACTTATGAACACACTCTCACGACAGAACTCGTTCGCATGTAGGGGACTTATTTAAAACCCAGTTCTCTTGAGCTATGTGATCTAGGATAAGTGGCTTAACCTTTTTCAACCTGTGCTATTATGTGGAAAATAGAAATAATAATACTTGCCTCACAAAGGTGTCAACAGATGCGTATTCTTTTTCTTTGAATTACTTATCTCTTTGAAAAATTCACCCTCCTTTATTCCACGTGTCCATGAAGGAGCTGTCTACCATGATGACTGGTCACTCTCTAACAAGGACCAGCAGGTGACCCAAGCAGGGCCAGCCAGAGTTTTTACTGAAGTTAAAATAATAATGACTCTGAAAGAGGAAATTCCTCATCCACTGCTTTGCTGAAATGACAGGATGAAGTTACAGACGCAAGTGGCCTTCTTAGCAGATACACGGAGAGACCCTGCCTGCAAAGAAATCAAGCAACACCCCCAAAGAGGAGTATCAGCCTTTCTGAAGCATTCAGGGTTGTGTTTTCTAAGTGGTTCAAATGGGGATACAGGTGCTAACGGGACCATGATCCTTCTCTTTCTTCTTCCTCTTCTTAGTCTTGCACCCGTACAGCTGAAGCAGTCAACAAACTCGGGCTCCCTTGGAATCGGCCACACCAGGGTCTGGAACTGAGTTGGAAGTAGATACACTCTCTCTGGCAATGCCTTTCTTATTCCATTTTCTCTACTATTGACCATCATGGCTTTTGTCCTACAGATTTGGTGTTAGGTCCCACAGCGCTACTGGGATCTCCGGAAACAAAGTTAGTAAAGGGCAGATCCTGGATCCAGACTCACAACTTCTTAACCTAAGAGTCCTATTATTCCTATTATGCCCCAAGAATAGCGAAAATAATACAGAGAAAATAGTATGCAAACTTGAGGGTCTTCTTATAATTAAATGAATTTAGCACAGTCCCAGGGACTGTACTACTTTGTATATCTAACACAGTATTCCTAAGGAATTTAATAATAAATGCAATGTCTCAGTTGGAAACAGCAGCAATAATCTTTCAATAATTCATTGAGAAAAAAGTAGGTGGGAAGAAAATAAATTTGGTGTTAACACATTTAATAATGGCTCAAAATGGTAAAATTATGAAAGAAGCATGAAAAATAGATACGCTGTTGTTCAAATGACTAATTTTTTGAGAGCAGAAGTCTTTATATGAGAATAAAGAGATTTTTGTTTTAGGATGGAATTTTTATTTTTGCCAAATAACTTCTAACGCAATTAGAAGTAAAATATGATAAAGACATATATGTACCCCACATGTAATATTTTATACAGCACCAGTGAGTACCACAGAAATAGGTGTTGATATGAATAATTCATAAGAAGGAAATTACATATTACTTCAGTAACACTTATCTACAATTATTTCCAACCTCATTAAGGTGCCAAAACTCTTCAAAATGAACACAGAATGACAGTATAGCAGTGGCTGTATGACCAATCATAAAGGGATCGAAGAGAAAATAAGGAATCTGTGTCTTGGTCTAAGAAACACAGAACTCTTTTAGGGAGACGTATGGCTTTGTTAACATGCTTCAAGGCCGCCTCAGCTACATTCGAGCAACTGTCACTTACATGGGGGGTGATCACTGGGATCACGGTCCAGCCCACCTACTAAGTAGCACACAGTGAGAATTCAGCCACAGAAAACATCTGCCTGTCAAGTCAGAAACAAAGCCCGAGAAAGTCGGAGAATTTAGGTGCCATTAGCATCACCCATGCCGCATGAAGAAGACTGGACAATTACTAACTGAGATGTTGTATCCCTGTTCAAATTTTATCCCGTCAAACTCAGGATATGTAGCAACCAAGACCAGAGCTTTAATCTCCCTTTAAAAATAAAAATAAATAAGTAGCCCTGAAGCTATTTAATGCATGGAGTCCCTCTCATAACAAGCAGCCAACAACCCATCCCAGCAAAGATAAAGCAGGAAGAGCTGAGCACAAACAGCAGCATAGATTGTGCATCTTAGAAGGTCATGCCCTAAGTGACACTGCGATGAAGGTATACCTAGATTTTATACCTATGGGCACATGGCATGAGCTGGATTGAGGGCAAAGAGCAAACCAGAGTTTCCTTATCACCTGCCCTAGGTGGGTCTTTAGGATCATAAACTGGCGATGCACTCCAAATTGAATGCCTGACTTGGTACAGCATCATTCATTCCATGATTAATTAATTTCTGACAGCATGTTTATAAATGCTTGCCACTCCTACCTAATTCTCCCTTAATCTGTAAGTTAGAAGATGTGAGGGAATGATTTCCTATATCATGGCATTACTCAGAGATTGCCAAGATGTCACCATACCATTGGTGCAAATGTAGTCACAGTAATAATAATAAAATTCATTTTATTGGGACTTTCTACCACCTGCATAACTCAGTATCCCACACCCCTGCAGAATTTCCTCTCAAGAGTGTCTCGTGGTTTCCAGGAGGCATCTCACAGAAGGTTACCACTCATCTTCTTATGGAGCCCTTTATTAATGGAAACTGTCCATAAAGCCATCACACAGTGTTACTGTACCACATTATCCATGTTCTGAGTGGTCCTTCTATTAATACTCCCAGTGGTGAAAAGCCATATAGCCCTGAGCCAACTGGCAGAGAAGAGGTCAGTCTATAGGCTGAGGTGGTTGGTTCCAATTCCTAAGGTGAAATTGGGGTGGGTGCCGCTACAAAACAGGAGCAAAGAGGACTATGTTTGGAACCCAGGTGATACCCTGGGGTGGCCTTAGTATTCCCTTGACTAATGCTACTTCTCCTTAGAAGACTTCAGCAAGCAAATACTAATAGAACCACCAAGGGCTCAAATCCCTTGGATGGCCCACTAGGAAAGAATAGAGGCTAGCCAAGGTACCGGCAGAAGATGAGGAGAACAGGAATGGAGTATGGAGGATGGGAGCTATGATTATCAAATTAGACGTCATGGCCAGATCCAGAAGATGTGGCGGCTATGTGTATATTAAGTACTTTCCCTGCTACCTTATATGAAAGTCATGGTTAATATTTTAGATTTTAGGTGGAAGGGCAGCTGAATTGACATTATCCTGTGAGAATATGTATCTGATAGGACTTTCTTTCCCCGTGCATAGGAAACACATATTTTTTTTTACTCAAAGAATAGTGGTAGATGTTAGGGGCAAGAGCTAGAGAGTTTTTCTTTCCCTCTTGAATCTGCTCTTTACTCTTCTCCACCTTCTCCTGTGCTGGATCAAGGGCAACTGTCATTAAAGCATTAATGGTATCTCTTGCCCTCTGCCTTCTCATTAAGTTTGACCAAGAGGAGTCAGTGACAGAAAATCAGAATGGAAGGGGAAGAGTAAGGTCAGGGTGTTTAATCTTCCAGCACTTACTCTGCTGGGTTGCTGTCACTTAGCTGCATGTTTTCCATCAAAATCAAAGCTCCTGGAGGCAGCCCCTTCCCACAGCGTAGCTTCCACTCCAGGTCCAGCAACTGCTTCCACTCCTCACCCCTTCAAGTGTAAGGTTCAGCATCTTAACTACTGCTGGTCCTAGGATGCTGTGCCATCTTTCACTGGTTTCTATTTACCTTGTCCACTTCTTTGTAAACATTCCCTTTATCTGCTCATTACCCATTTGAGGAATGTACTTTTTTATTGTCAGGACTGAAACTGGTACAAAACCCGGTAACAAAAAAGAGCAAAAGCCCTGAACAAGCAGACATGAAATATTCTCCAGGGGATACCATATGCTGTGCCATGAAACAAGTCTCAATAAATTTCAAAGGATTGAAATTATATTAGGGTGTTACCTCTCCATAACAGAATTAACTTAAAGGTCCATAATGGAAAGAAATCTCAGAAAACCCGTAACAGTTGAAAATTAAACAAAACGCTTCCAAATAATCCATGAGTCAAAGGAAAGTTTTAAGAATACCTTAAGCTGAATGAAAACAAAAACACAACATATCAAAATTTGTGGGAGTTAATGTAGTGCTTTGAGGGGGAATTTATACCTTAAAGTACTTATCAAAGAAAAATATCTCAATTAGTAACCTAATAGTCCACCTTAAACTAGAAATAGAAGAACAAACTAAACTAATGCAAGTAAAGAAAGGAAATAGTAATGATCTTAGTGGAAATCAATGAACTAGAAAACAAAACAACAGAGAAAATCAATGAAATTAAAAATGTGTTCTTTGAAAAGATCAAAAAGATTGGCGAACCCTTCTCAAAACTAACCATAGAGGATCTTAGTAGACGTATAAGTTAAAAATTGAATTAATAATTAAAACTATTCCCACAAAAAAAGCCCAGGACCAGAAGTCTTTACTTGTGAATTCTATCAAATATGTAATGAAGAAATAATACCAATATTTCATAAACTCTTTCAGGAATTAAAGGAGGAGGAAACACTTCCAGCTCATCCTATGAAACCAACACCAGAGAAGACCTGGTGAGGGAATGTAAATTGGTACAACTGCTATGGAGAACTGTATGGAGGTTCCTTAAAAAACTAAAAATAGAACTACCATATCATCCAGCAATCCTACTCCTGGGCATATATCTGGAGAAAAACATACTTCAAAAAGATATGCACCCCAATGTTTATAAGAGCATTATTTACAATAGCTAAGACATGGAAACAACCTAAGTGTCCACTCACAGATGAATGGATAAAGAAGATGTGGTACATATATACAATGGAATACTACTTGGCCATAAAAAAGAATGAAATAATGCCATTTGTGGCAACATGGACGGACCTAGAGATTATCATACTGAATGAAGTTAAGTCAGACAGAAAAAGACAAATATCATATGATATCACTCATATATGGAATCTAATTAAAAATGATTTAAATGAACTTAGAAACAGACTCACAGATTTTGAAAACAATCTTATGGTTACCATAGGGGAAAGGTGAGGGGGAGGGATAAATTAGGAGGTTGGGATTAACATACACACACTACTGTATATAAAATAGATAACCAACAAGGTCTTACTGTATAGCACAGGGAACTCTGCTCAATATTCTGTAATGACCTATATGGGAAAAGGATCTGAAAAAGAATGAATATATATATATGTATAACTGAATCACCTTGCTGGACACCTGAAACTCACACAACATTGTAAATCAACTGTACTCCAATAAAATTTTTTTAAATATGCTAAGTAAAAGAAACCAGATGTGAAAATTACATATTGTATATGATTCCATTTTTATGAAATGTTCAGAAAATACCAATTTATAGGGACAGGAAACAGATTAGTGGTTGCCTGGAGCTGGGAGTGGTCCCAAAGACTGACTGCGAATGAACCCAGCAGAGTGTTTTCCAGTGATGGAAATGTCCCAAAGCTGTACTATAAGGATGATGTATTTACCAAAAAGCACTGTACTGTACACTTATAATGGGTAATTTTTATTGTATGTCAATATGTCCCATGAAAAATGGGGGTAAATTCATGTGACAAGGTTTCAGTCTCTTTCTTATAGGTGGGTTGTGGAGATTCAGAATTTGCTTACACTCCAACTACAAAATTATTTAAATGGTCAGGAGCATACCTTCAACATAATGGAGAAACAATTGGCAATTGCAATTAGGCACCATGCTGATAAGACTTCGTTCAATATGCTGATATTGGCATGTAAACTAGGTTGCCTACACTTACCATGATGTCCTTGAATGAACCAGGTATAACTGACAGCCTATTCTAAGCACTGCCTAGTTTTCTTCTTACCAGTAGAACAAGACAACCTAGAACAGCTTCCTTCCTTCCTAGTTGGTATCTCCCTAATATATCTTACACAGTAACTTGCTGAAAATTACCCAGTTTTCTAAGTAATTTTCAGGCTTGTACGGAAGACTAAGATAAATGTGCATTTCCTTTCCTTTGAAACCCCAAGCAATTTGTCATGCACTTCTGCTTCAGAGTTATAAGAACATATTCTTTTTGATGTACTCAGAGGTGCCCTTTCTTCATCAGATATACTACAGGTTACCTTGAAATGCATGCTCCTCTGTCCCTCCTCCCTGCTCCTACGGAACAAGGCGAGACCCGCCAGGACTATTCTTTCTCCTTGAAATCTTCAATCCACTTTTTAAAGCAATCCCCAAAGAATTCTATTTCCTGTTCTAGTTTCCTTTTCAGGATCCGTGTATCAAGAGCTTAATAATGATGTGTGCCCATTCTGTAAGTTTGCCCCACGTCACACATCCCACACAGTTAGAGGTAGGTCTGTGGGTTCTGCAACATGCAAGGTTCTGCAGGTTAACTCTGAGGAGTTATGAGGCCCAGCTCTGGCTCTGACAGTCATCATGATCTGATGGGGAAAACAAAATGCACATATAGAAAACCATAGAGAATCAAGTTTTTCAGCTGAGTGTCAGCAGTGGGAAGATGGTCAGTGTCTTAAATGATTTCTTGAAAAGGATAACCAAAGACAAAGTTTTGAGTGGAAGTAATTTATTTGGGCAGCAACCCAGGAAGCGTACCAGGTCAATAGGGAAGTGTGAGAAAAGGAAAGCACCATAAAAGCTTACCATCATGGGCAACTGACTTGTTCCTTCCTGGTTGGTAACTCTGGGAGACATCACAAGTACCACCTCACACTGGTCAGAATGGCCATCATCACAAAGTCTACAGACAATAAATGCTGGAGAGGGTGTGGAGAAAAGGAACCCTCCTACACTGTTGGTGAGAATGTAAGTTGGTGCAGTCACTATGGAAAACAGTATGGAGGGTCCTTAAACCAAAAATAGAGCTACCATATCATCCAGCAATCCCACTCCTGGGCATATATCCAGAGAAAAACATAATTTGAAAAGATACCTGCACCCCAATGTTTATTGCAGCACTGTATACAATAGCCAGGACATGGAAATAATCTAAATGTCCATCGATGGATGAATGGATAAAGAAGATGTGGTATATATATATATATACATACACACAATGGAATATTACTCAGCCATAAAATGAATGAAATAATGCCATTTACAACAACATGGATGGACCTAGAGATTGTCATACTGAGTGAAGTAAGTCAGACACAGAAAGACAAATATCATATGATATCACTCATATATGGAATCTAAAATAAATGATACAAATAAACTTATTTACAAAACAGAAACAGATTTACAGACTTAGAAAACAAACTTATGGTTACCAAAGAGGAAAGGTGTCGGGGAGGGATAAATTAGGAATTTGGGATTAACATACACACACTACTATATGTAAGATAGATAACCAAGAAGGACCTATGGTATAGCACAAGGAACTCTACTTAATGCTCTGTAATAACCAGAATCTGAAAAAGAGTGGATATATGTATATGTATAACTGAAATCACTTAGCTGTACACCTGAAACTAACACAACCTTGTAAATCAACTATACCCCAATATAAAATAAAAATTAAATTAAAAAAAAAAAAGAACCAACAAAACCAAAAACAAAATACACAGGCAAACTTGCCTCACTCACGCCCATCTGTCTTTGGCTGAGGAAGGCAGAAGGTGTTAATTCCACTGTATCTCCAGCCTTCCTTGCATGGGGGCAAGAGGAAGTCCTCGGTAGAGGGTCGAAGGTGCTGGTGGTAGGACATCATCTGCAGGAACTGGGAAGGTGAATGCCAGGGGGTTACAGGCAGAGCAACCCTGCAGCAACCAGCAGAGACTTTGTGGGGAATGGCTTTTCAAACCTTCTTAAAGAAGATACTGTGACTTGGTAGGGAAGAATAGAGTTCCCAAGAACATACAAAGAAAAGGGCATGAGTGTGAACATGCCGAGAAGAGGGAAATGGGAGATGGTGACAGCATGGGTCCCAGGAAGTGGCCTGTTCCATGGAGCTGTTATTTAAGGGGGAAGACATCACTTTTATCCTAGGATCTTTGTGTCTGCAGGTATTAATCATCTCATTGTACACAGATCTAATTAAACTCTCACTGGAAAATGAACAGCTCTTGGCTCAGAAAGCAGCAGACAACATGAGAAGTTAGAGGGAAATCCTAAATGAAACTCATGTGCTAGAAAGTAAAAACTTGAGCAAGGCTAACATTTAAAATTTTTCATTATACAGCAAAGGAATGAGCAACATTGGCCCTTAAGTCAAGTCAGACATCTACAAAGTACAAGGCACATAAAGCTTAATCCAAGGGTATATTTGCAGGGTGTCTCAGACAGTGACCTTCAAAGAATCACCTATGGCGTTTCTTTAAAAACACATATGCCTAAGCCAAATACCTGGATGTTTAGATTTAGAATCTCCTAAGTGTAGATCCTAAGTACTTGTATTTTAAGATCCATAGGTCATCCTAATACGCACCTTGGGTCATGAGCTGCTGATGGAGAACAGTCCTGTGTCTATGTAGTTGGACTGTGGAGAAAGGCTGGGGAAAAAGGAAGAAGACGGGAGTGCAAATAGAAATGACCTCTGGCCAGTAAATAAAACACTATAGAGGGAGAAAGAAAAGAATGTGGCAAAACTAAGAGAAAAGAAGTCCCCCACCCCACTCCCATGGTGCAACAAGGGAGCTTCACACGTGACCTGCTGGCTCTCCATAGCAGGCATGGCTTCCCACAAGCCTAAGTCAACAGTCAAGTTAGAAATGCCCCATAGACATTTCCCCCGTAGGAAGTGGGCCCAACTACAGCCTGAGTGTTAACCACTCAGGCCACAGAGTTAAGGAAGACTTAGTGGGAGCACATCCCATTTTTTCCTAAGTAAAGCAAACATGACCAGAAAGCAGCAACTTGGGAGCACACAGGATAGAGGATTAATCAGCTTTGTGTACCAGCCACTGATTGAATGTTGGGTACTGAGACCTTTGTTGATTAACAGCTATCATTTATTTCATCCACTAATGTGCAAGCTGGGCACAGCCCAGCAAGGACAACATGTCTCTGCTCAACATGGAATCACCCGAGACAGAGAATCTACTTCCCAGTTGCTTCACTCACAAGTGGCAAGTTGGTCTTGGCCGTCAGCTGGGAGTTCAGCCAGAGCTACTCGCCTGGGGACTCAGTTCCTCTCCCTGTAGGTGTCTCCTGGGGGCTGCGTGAGCTTCATTAGAGCATGACAGCTGGGTTTCAAGGGTGAGTTTTCTAAGAGATTGGGAGCTGTAGTTGACAATCTTTAAGGCATGGGCCTGGAAGCTGCTCACTTCCACCATGTTCTATTGGTCAAGCAATTGGACTCTGGGCGATCAAATTAACTACTCCCAATTTGGGGGTAGTTCTCTAAAAGGGGGTGGTAGAATGTGACCTACCAAGGAAGAGGACAGGAGTGTCCTTTTTCTATCTTCCAAGGAATAGGAAGAATAATAGGAATGGGGTAGTAGCAAGAGAATCTTGAAGGTGGTTCTGGCAGAGGACAATCACATATTAAGTGACTGACAGCTGGGTGTAGGGTGAGAGGTAAGAAAGGACAGGCAGTCCAGCATAATTTGTTATGGGTAAGTTAGTCCCCCACTAGATGTGTGTCCAAGAGATGTGACTCCCAGGTACTGTACCACAGGGAGGGCTGAAAATTGGGATAAGACAAAGATGATTGCTTGCCCATAAATTACCTCATATCCAAAAAGAGGGCCCAGACAGAGGAACTATAGGAAGAACAGAAGGAAGGGAGGGAGGGAGGGAGGAAGGAAGGAAGGGAGGGAGGGAAGAAGGGAGGGAGGGATGGAGGGAAGAAGGGAGGAAGGGAGGGAGGGAAGGAGGGAGAAAGGAAGGAAGGAAGGAAGGGGAAAGAGAGAGAAAGAGAGAAAGAAAGAAAGAAAGAAAGAAAGAAAGAAAGAAAGAAAGAAAGAAAGAAAGAAAGAAAGAAAGAAAGAAAGAAAGAAAGAAAGAAAGAAAGAAAGAAAGAAAGAAAGAAAGAAAGAAAGGAAGGAAGGAAGAAAGAGAGAGAGAGAGAGAGAAAGAAAGAAAGAGAAAGAAAGAAAGAAAGGAAGGAAGAAAGAAAGAAAAAGGAAGGAAGGAAGGAAGGAAAGAAAGAAAGAGGGAAGGAGGGAGGAAGAAAGAAGGGAGGGAGGGAGAGAGGGAAGAGAGAGACAGAGATAAATTTAAAATAAATTAAAAGTTCTAGGGAGTTCCCTGGCAGTCCAGCAGTTAGGATTCAGCGTTTTCACTGCCATGTCCTGGGTTCAATCCCTGATCAGGGAACTAAGATCTCACAAGCCATACAGTGCAACCAAAAAAAAAAAATTCTAAATTAAGGTAAGATTAAGACAAATTCAGTCATAAAGTTTAAGAATAACCAGAAACATTTAACAAATTTAAAACTTCATGACTCCTAAGTCAAATTCAAAAAGAATCTACAGCACACTGTTCTGTAATTCACAGAATAACGTGTCAGTGGCCAATGTATCATTAAATTCTTGACTAATCACTCTGTATTCACAGTTCCCACTGTGATACAAAAGCACCATTTATTTCACTTATTTCACATGAAATATAACTGACCTCAGTGAATTCCCATCACTCACGCCTTTTTTGTGGCGGAACTACATTTTTATTGATTCTGATTTTTGTAGCGCTTTGAAGATGATAAATTGTTTGTAGAGCTAAAACATTTCCTACAGGCCTTATTATCTTTGTAATAACCAAATTACTCCCTATTTCACAGGCTTATTTGTATTCCTGCCTTTTCCCCTTTTTTCTGATTTATTAGCACAGACTGTACATATTTTCCCCTCCAAATACCATAACTCTGCACAATCAAGCTGAAAGGACTATGTTATCATCACTACCATCAGTCATACTCTCAGAAACAAAACAAACTAAAATTGTTCCTGTTATAGATGCCATACAAGGAAGGGTAGCAAAGTACAGCAGTGTAAGGCATGGAGACACAGCCACTGAAGTCCTGTATGAGTCTGCCACCTACTAGAGGGGCCTTGAGATGTTACCTATCCCCTTGGAGCTTTATTCTCTTTATTGGACATTGGGGATTAATAATTCCTGTCTTACCGAGTCCACCATCTTGTCATTAAAAAATCACATAATTTTTATGAAGCATGTTATTAAAGTTGTAACATCCCACAGGAAATTGTTGACATACATTTTAGAGTCTAACGTGAAAAGAAAGGTGGTGTCTCTGGAGTTGGCTTTGTTGCTGAAACTCATACAGTGGGGTTAATGCTTGAGATTAAGAGTTGGACTCTGGAATCAGATAATCTGGGTTCAGATTTGAGCCCCTCCACTCACTAACATGGTATCTTATGGTAAATTTATTAATAAATGTTTTCAGTGTTTTGATAAATGTTTGATAAAAAGAGTCTCAGAGACTCTGTGTCTTACCTGTGAAACTGAAACAATAATACCATATGATTGTGATGATTGAATCATAAAATGTATGCAGTATTTTTCTATTTTCCCAAAGGTAAGAATAATGACAAGGGCAAATGGGTAATGTCAAGAGAATCTTGAAGATGCCTAGCACCCAATAATTCTTCAATGATTGGTAGCAAATATTAGTGCTGATAATTCATGTTATAACAAAAAAAATCTGTTCTTCTCCCTTCATTTCAGCCATGATCAAGTAAGACTTATTACTGGGATGCAAGGATACTTCAACATATGAAAATCAATCAATGTGATACATCACATTAAGAAAATGAGGGTAGGAGTCCGGAAAACCAGTCAAGCAGCCACTGGTCCTCTCGATCTAGCGCCACCTCCCTGAGGGGCCCCTGGTGATGAAAATGCCAGGAAAGATTTAAAGACATTACCAGCCTTTCCAACCAAAACTCCGCAGGAGCATCCCTCCCTTGCCTACTGTGAGGACAGGGAAATTGAGCACTATTTGAAAATCAAAGGTCTGACTCGGGGTCAACCTGTGGTTCAGTATATGAAAATAGTAGAAGCTCTACCGACCTATGGAGTCCATTATTATGCAGTAAAGGATAAACAAGGACTTCCTTGGTGGCTTGGAATCAGCTATAAAGGAATTGGCCAGTATGATTTGCAAGATAAGGTGAAACCTCAGAAAGAGGCAAAACAGATCCGCAAAACGTGCACAAGCCTCTCAGATAGCCTCATCCACCAGAGGGCAGACAGCAGAAGCAAGAAGAACTACAATCCTGCAGCCTGTGGAACAAAAACCACATTCACAGAAAGATAGACAAGATGAAAAGGCAGAGGACTATGTACCAGATGAAGGAACAAGAAAAAACCCCAGAAAAACAACTAAATGAAGTGGAGATAGGCAACCTTCCAGAAAAAGAATTCAGAATAATGACAGTGAAGATGATCCAGGACCTCGGAAAAAGAATGGAGGCAAAGATCGAGAAGACGCAAGAAATGTTTAACAAAGACCTAGAAGAATTAAAAAACAAACAAACAGAGATGAACAATACAATAACTGAAATGAAAACTACACTAGAAGGAATCAAGAGCAGAATAACTGAGGCAGAAAAACGGATAAGTGACCTGGAAGACAGAATGGTGGAATTCACTGCTGCAGAAGAGAATAAAGAAAAAAGAATGGGGGGCTTCCCTGGTGGCGCAGTGGTTGAGAGTCTGCCTGCCAGTGCAGGGGACGCGGGTTCGAGCCCTGCTCTGGGAGGATCCCACATGCCGCGAAGCAACTGAGCCCGTGAGTCACAACTGCTGAGCCTGCGCGTCTGGAGCCTGTGCTCCGCAACAGGAGAGGCCGCGATAGTGAGAGGCCCGCGCACCGCGATGAAGAGTGGCCCCTGCTGGCCACGGCTGGAGAGAGGCCTCGCACAGAAACGAAGACCCAACACAGCCAAAAAATAAATCAATTAATTAATTAATTTTTTTTAAAAAAAAGGCTCCACAAGGTTTAAAAAAAAAAAAAAAAGAAAAAGAAAAAAGAATGAAAAGAAATGAAGACAGCCTAAGAGACCTCTGGGGCAACATTAAAACGCAACAACATTCACATTATAGGGGTCCCAGGAGGAGAAGAGAGACAGAAAGGACCAGAGAAAATATTTGAAGTGATTATAGTCAAAAACTTCCCTAACATGGGAAAGGAAATAGCCACCCAAGTCCAGGAAGCGCAGCAAGTCCCATACAGGATAAACCCAAGGAGAAACACGCCGAGACACATAGTAATCAAATGGCAAAAATTAAAGACAAAGAAAAATTATTGAAAGTACAAGGGAAAAACGACAAATAACATACAAGGGAACTCCCATAAGGTTAACAGCTGATTTCTCAGCAGAAACTCTACAAGCCAGAAGGGAGCGGCATGATATACTTAAAGTGATGAAAGGGAAGAACCTACAGGCAAGATTACTCTACCCAGCAAGGATCTCATTCAGATTCAATGGAGAAATCAAAAGCTTTAGAGACAAGCAAAAGCTAAGAGAATTCAGCACCACCAAACCAGCTCTACAACAAATGCTAAAGGAACTTCTCTAAGTGGGAAACACAAGAGAAGAAAAGGACCTACAAAAACAAACCCAAAACAATTAAGAAAATGGTCAAAGGAACATACGTATCGATAATTACCTTAAACGTGAATGGATTAAATGCTCCAACCAAAAGACACAGGCTTGCTGAATGGATACAAAAACAAGACCCATATATATGCTGTCTGCAAGAGACCCACTTCAGACCTAGGGACACATACAGGTTGAAAGTGAGGGGATGGAAAAAGATATTCCATGCAAATGGAAATCAAAAGAAAGCTGGAGTAGCAATACTCATATCAGATAAAATAGACTTTAAAATGAAGAATGTTATAAGAGACAAGGAAGGACACTATATAATGATCAAGGGATCAATCCAAAAAGAAGATAAAGCAATTATAAATACATATGCACCCAACATAGGAGCACCTCAATACATAAGGCAACTGCTAACAGCTATAAAAGAGGAAATTGACAGTAACACAATAATAGCGGGGGACTTCAACACCTCACTTAGACCAATGGACAGATACACGATGGAATATTACTCAGCCATAAAAAGGAACGAAACTGGGTCATTTGTTGAGACGTGGATGGATCTAGAGACTGTCATACAGAGTGAAGTTAAGTCAGAAAGAGAAAAACAAATATCGCATATTAACGCATGTATATGTAACCTAGAAAAATGGTACAGATGAACCGGTTTGCAGGGCAGAAGTTGAGACACGGATGTAGAGAACAAACGTATGGACACCAAGGGAGGAAAGCTGCGGGGGTGTGGGGATGGTGGTGTGCTGAATTGGGCGATTTGGATTGACATGTATACAGTGATGTGTATAAAATTGATGACTAATAAGAACCTGCTGTATAAAAAAATAAAATTAAATTAAAAAAAAAAAAAAACAACATAGCCACTAGCTGGCTTGTGGGTACTAACAGTATATTCATCAAGTGTAACTTTTTTGAAATGAAAAAAGAATAAATCAAAAAAAAATAAAAAATAAAATTAAAAAATGAAGGGTAAAAAATCATATGATCATCTCAATGGATGCAGAAAAAAATTTGACAAAATTCAATGTTCTTATATGTTAAAAAACTATCAACAAATTGGGTACAGAAGGAATATACTTCAACACAATAAAGACCATGTATGAGAAGCCCACAACTAACATTGTCCTCAACGGTGAAAAGCTGAAAGCTTTTCCTCTAAGATCAAGAAAAAGATGCACACTCTCGCTACTTTAATTCAACATAGTATTGGAAGTCCTAGGGAGCACAATTAAGCAAGAAAAAGAAATAAAACACATCTAACCTGGAAAGAAAGAAGTTAAATTGTCTCTGTTTGCAGATGACATGATATTAAATACAGAAAACTCTAAAGGCTCCACAAAAAACTGTCAGAACTACACAATGAATTCAGTAAAATGGCAGGACACAAAACCAATATGTAAAAATCAGTTGCATTTATATAAACCAATAACAAGCTATCAAAAAGAGAAATTAAGAAAATAATCCAATTTACAATAGCATCAAAAAAGAAAGTACTTAAGAATAAATTTAACCAAGGAGGTAAAAAGATCTATACACTGAAAACTATAAAACACTGATGAAAGAAATTAAAGAAGACAAAAATAAATGGAAAGATATCAATGTTCATGGATTGAAAGAATTAATGTTGTTAAAACATCCATACTGCTCAAAGCAATCTACACAGTCAGTGCAATCCCTACCAAAATTCCATGGCATTTTTCAAATAAAGAGAAAAAAAAAATCTTAAAATTCATATGGAACCACAAAACACCCTGAATAGCCAAAGTAATCTTGAAAAAGAAGAACAAACCTGGAAGCATCATACTTCCTGATTACAAAGCTATACAGGCATACCTTGTTTTTTTGTGCTTTGCTTTACTGTGTTTCACAGATTGATTGTGTTTTTCACAAACTGAAAGTTTGGTGGCAACCCTGCACTGAGCACATCTATTCGAGCGATTTTTCCAACAATATTTGCTCCCTTCATGTCTCTGTCACATTTTGGTAATTCTTGCAATATATCAAACTTTTTCATTAATAATATATTTGTCATGGTGATCTGTGATCAGTGACCTTTGACTTTACTACTGTAATTGTTTTGCCGTGCCATGAACTGCACCCACGTAAGATGGCAAACTTAATGGATAAACGTTATATGTGTTCTGACTACTCTACCCACCAGCCATACCCTCATCTCTCTCTGTCTCCTCAGGCATCCCTATTCCCTGGGACACAACAATATTGAAATTAGGCCAGTTAATAATCCTACAATGGTTTCTAAGTGTTCAAATGAAAGGAAGAGTCGCACATCTCTCACTTTAAATCAAAAGCTAGAAATAATTAAGTTTAGTGAGGAGACAGGCTGAAAGATAGGTCTCTTGTGCCAAACAGTTAGCCAAATTGTAAATGCAAAGTAAAAGTGCTCTAAGGAAATTTAAAGTGCTACTCCAGTGAACATGAATAAGAAAGTGAAATAGCCTTATTGCTGAGGTTGAGTACATTTTAGTGGTCTGGATAGAAGATCAAACCAGCCACAACACTCCCTTAAACCAAAGCCTAATCCAGAGCAAGGACCTAACTCTCTTCAATTCTTTGAAGACAAAGAAAGGTGTGGAAACTGTAGAAGAAAAGTTTGAACGTAGCAGAGGTTGGTTCATGAGGTTTAGGGAAAGAAGCCATCTCTATAATATAAAAGTGCAAGGTGAAGCAGCAAGTGCTGATGCAGAATCTGCGGCAAGTTATCCAGAAGATCTAGCCAAGATAATTCATGAAGGTGGCTACACTGAAGAACAGATTGTTAATGTAGATACCATAGCCTTCTACTGGAAGCAGATGTCATCTAGGACTTTCATAGCTAGAGAGGAGAAGTCAATGCCTGGCTTCAAAGTATCAAAGGACAGGCTGACTCTCTTGTTAGGGGCTCATGCAGCTGGTGACTTTAAGTTGAAGCCAATGCTCATTTACCATGTGCAAGTCCAAGGGCCCTTAAGAGTGATGCTAATTCTACTCTGTGTTCTATAGATGGAACAACAAAGCCTGGATGACAGCACATCTGTTTACAACATGGTTTACTAAATATTTTAAGCCCACTGCTGAGGCTACTGCTCAGAAAAAAAGATTCCTTTCAAAACTTGACTGCTCACTGACAGTGCTGGTCTTGTAAGAGCTCTGAGGGAGATGTACAATGAAATTCATGTGGTTTTCATGCCTGCTAACACAGCATCCCTTCTGCAGCCCATGGATCAAGGAGTAATTTTGACTTTCAAGTCTTATTTAAGAAATACATTTCATAAGGCTATAGCTGCCATAGATAGTGATCCCTCTGATAGATCTGGACTAAGTCAATTGAAAACCTTCTGGAAAGATTCACTATTCTAGACGCTGTTAAGAACATTCATGATTCACAGGAAGAGGTCAGCATATCAACATTAACAGGAGTTTTGAAGAAGTTGATTCCAACCCTCATGTATGACTTTGAGGGGTTCAAAACTTCAGCGAAGGAAGTAATTGTAGATGTGGTGAAAATAGCAATCAAATCAGAATTAGAAGTGGGGCCCGAAGATGTGCCTGAATTGCTGCAATCTCATGATAAAATGTTAACAGATGAAGATTTACTTCTTACGGATGAACACAGGAAGTGGTTTCATGAGATGGAATCTACTCCTGGCGAAGATGCTGTGAAGATTGTTGAAATGACAACAAAGGATTTAGAATAGGACATAAACTTAGTTGATAAAGCAGGGGCAAGGTTTGAGAAGACTGACTCCAATTTTGAAATAAATTCTACCGTGGATAAAATGCTATCAAACAGCATTGCAGGCTACAGAGAAATTCTTGAAAGGAAGAGCCAATCAATGCAGCAAACTTCACTGCCGTCTTATTTTAAGAACTTGCCACGCCCACCCCCAACCTTCAGCAACCACGACCCTGGTCAGTCAGCAGCCATCAACACGGAGGCAAGACCCTCCACCAGCAAAGAGATTAGGACTCATTGAAGGCTCGGGTGATGGTTAGCATTTTTTAGCAATAAAGAATTTTTAATTAGGGTATATACATTTTTTAGACATAGTGCTACTGCACACTTAATAGACCACAGCATAGTGTAAACATACCTTTAATATGCACTAGAAAACCAAAAAACTCCTGTGAATTGCAATATTGTGATACTTGCTTTATTGTGGTGGTCTGGATCAGAACCCATAATACCTCCAAAGTATGACTTTAGTCATCAAAACAGCATGGAATTGGCACAAAAACAGACATAGATCAATGCAACAGAGTCAAGAGCCCAGAAATAAACCCATGTGTATGCGATCAATTAATTTTTTATAGAGGAGCCAAGAATACACAATGGGAAAAGAATAGTCTCTTCAATAAATGATGTTGGAGAAAACCGATTTCCAATGCAAAAGAATAAAACTGGACCTCTATCTTACACCATACACAAAAATCAACTCAAAATGCATTAAAGACTTGAACATAAGACCTGAAACCGTAAAACTCCTAGAACAAAACATAGGGAAGAAAACTCCTTGATATTGGACTTGGCAATATTTTTTTTTATTTGACACTAAAAGTGAAAGAATAACAACAAAACTAAACCAGTAGGACTACATTAAACTTAAAGGCTTCTGCAAAGCAAACAGCAGCAAAATGAAAAGGTAATCTGTGGAAAGGGAGAAAATATTTGCAAACCACATATCCAATAAGGAGTTAATATCTGAAATATTCAAGGAACTAGTATAATACAATAGCAAAAAACCAAATAATTCAATTAAAAAATGGGCAAAAACCTGAACAGACATTTTTCCAAAGAAGACATACAAATGGCCAACAGGTACGTAAAAAGATGCTCAACATCCTTACCATCAGGGAAACGCAAATCAAAACCACAGTGACACTCACCTCACACCTGTCAGAATGGCTCTCATCAAAATGACAAGAAATAACAAGTGCTTGTGAGATGTGGAGAAAAGGGAACGCTTGTGCACTGTTGGTGGGAATGTAAATTGGTGCAGCCACTATGGAAAACTGCGTGGAGGATCCTCAGAAAATTAAAACTAGAACGAACGAATGATGGACGAATCATTCATTGATGGACGAAATGAATAAAGAAAATGTGGTGTGTGTGTGTGTGTGTGTGTGTGGACGGATAGATAGATGATAGATAGATAGGTAAATAGACAGATAGATGATTGTATACTATTTAGATAATATGGTATAATAGCATAATAAAGGATAGTAAATGTGATATATCTGTAGTGATAATGTATAACAGATAAAATATATATATATATGCGGAATATTATTCAGCCTTTAAAATGAAGGGAAACCTGCCATTTGTGATACGGATGAACTTGGAAGGTATTATGGTACGTGGAAGAAACCTGACAGAGAAAAGCGAATACTACATGATGTCACTGATATTGTTACTGAACGCAAGTCCGTGTGCCCCACGCACAGTGAGACCAAACAATACCAAAACGCCCGCGTTTGGAGCAGAGAAAGGTTTATTACAGGGCCATGCAAGGAGACGGCTGGCTCATGCCTTAAGAAACCCTGAACTCCCTGAAAGCTTTCAGCAAAGCCCTTTTACAGGAAAGGTGAGGGAGGGGCATGGTTAGTTGTTGCAAACTTCTGGGCGTCAGATCTTTCGTTCTTGAGGTCGGGTCTCGGTCAGGTCACAACGTTCCTGTAAATCTCCACCAAAACAATGATTATTCTCTGCTCTGACAGAAAGGGCACTTTCACCCTCCGAGGCCCAGGCCCTGGCTAAGAGGAGGGGGTCCCAGTCTGGCCAGTTACCCTGCCCGGGAACGTCTGTCCAGCAGCCAGTCTGGGTCCTCCCGCCAGTGCCCAGGCCGGGCTAAAGAGGCAGATCTCAGCTGGCGGCGCCCTGAGGGCCAGGTCCCCAGACCCTGCCCAGCCGCCGTCACTGAGGGAGCCAGGCGCCCAGGACCCCGCCGGCCCTCAGGCGTTTCCTTTAAACAGGAGAGAATCATTTGTATCGGATCAACAGGAGTACCTGTGGTAGCAAACACCCATCAGGTGAATTCCCAGCTCACGACAACTGCCCTCCTTTGCGGACAGCCCCATCACAGAGGTGGACCTGAGGTAACGACGTGCAGTGTCCTGGCAACTTAACCCTGACCTCCGGCCACCTCCTAGGGGGAGACAACTGACCTAAGCGGGACCCAGTTTTGAAACGAACGGAGAGACTGAAGCTGGTGGAAGCTGGTACCTGAATGGCAGTGTCCGCATACGCCAGGTGCTGAGGCCTCCGTGGACCGAGGGAGCCGCGGAGACCGCCGCCATCAGGTCACGGAGCGGGAGAGGTTCGCGCTGCTTCCAGGCCTGGGTCCGGCCAGCATGCGGCCGCGGCGAGGGCTCTGGGGCTCCGCGGGACACAGCCCCCAGCCTGTCCCCGGGCCCCCAGCTCACCAGAGGGCCCGGGAGACCGGAGGAGAAGCCTGCACACGCCTCTCCCCACGTTCTCTGCCGCGAGGCCCCCTGGGAGCCTGACTGTGGGCGGAGCGGGGCCCCTAACCGCGCTCAGGGTCTCGCGATAACGGTTTTGCGCCCGCCCAGCCCCTAAAACAATATGTGGAATTTTAAAAAAAAAAAGTTGAACTCATGGGAACAGGAAACAGAATGGTGATTGCCACAGGCTGGGGATTGGGAGAAAGAGGGAGAGATTGGTAGAATGGAACAAACTTTCAGTTACAAGATGAATAAGGCCTGAGGATCTAATATAGAACATGGTGACCGTAGCCGATCATACTGAATCCTCATTTAAATTTGCTGAGAACAGAACTCGTGTTCTCCCCAAAGAAATAAAAGAAATAGGTGAGGCGACTGATGTGTTAATTAATTAACTCAATGACGGGACTCCTTTCACAATGTATGCATGTATCAAATCGCCATTTTGAACACATTAAATAGCTTACCATTTTTCTGTCAATCATACCTCAATAAACCCGAAAAAAAAGGAAGATGAAAAGAGGCACTTCACACAGGGGATATAACGACGGTCAGCTGCACTACTCATCAGGGTGAGTCATCTCACGACAATGGCATCCCAAAACATAACCATTATAATGGCTACAGTGAGAAAGCTAAACAATACCAAACGTTGGCAAGAATATGGGACAATCAGGATTCTCATCCTCCGCTGGTGAGAGATAAATGGGTAGAACCACTTTGGGAAACCTGAAGTACTCACTGCCTCCAAACCTGTGAGTACTGTATCACCGGGGACCATTACTCCCAAAAGATACCTGTATATATAGTCACCAAAAGATAGGTACAAAAATGTTCATAGCAGCACAATTTAATGTGGGCAAAAACTGCAAAGTACACAAACGCTGGTAAACAGTAAAATGGATACAGAAAACGTGGCATATTCCCCAAACTGGTTACTATAGAGCAAGGAGACTGAACTAACTGCCACTGCATACGACAGCACGAATGAATTTCACAACTTAATGTTGAGGGAAATTCCAGAACCAAAAGGAAATACACAGTATGATTCCATTCCTATAAAGTTCAAAACTAGGCTCAAGTAGTCGACGGTGTTATAAATCAGTTAACTTGAAAGTGGATGGTGGCGAGAGCTGCCATGACATGGGCTTGGGGAGTGCTCCAGGGTTCAGTTTCTCGATAGTGAGTGGGTTCATATTCAGAAAAATCATCAAGCTGTACACATGACTTGTGCACTTTTCGAAAAGTATGTTCCATTTCAATTACATTTGAAATAACAAATGAGGACATTTTAAGAGCTGGCTTTTTCAGGAAAGGTGGTGAAATGAAGCTCTATCACAGAGGTGCCCATCTCTAATACCAACAAATTTAACAACAGGCAGTAGAACCCAGACTCCTCCAAAAAATTCACCAGCAGAAATCCAAAAAAAAAAAAGGGGGTGGTGTCACAATTTAATGTCACAAAATTCTAAAGGGGAAATAGCTGTGAGCTGAATTTGGAGAATAATCTGAATATGCATCCTCAAGAGGTGGTGTGGTTTTTTAATAAAATTATCAGGAGACCAGAACTTGTTTTTCCTATGCATGGTTCTTCCCATCTCCCAACCCGCAAACCCACAGAAAAGTGGTGGAGACACAATTCCAAGCTCCAAAAATCTATTTCAGGAAAAATAAGTAAGTAGATGTGTGGTTAAAAAAAATAAAGTCAAAGACTCACAGACTTCAAAAACAAACTTATGGTTACCAAAGGGGAAAGGTGGGGGGAGGGATAAATTAGGAGTTTGGGATTAACAGATGCACACTACTATATATAAAATAAATAATCAACAGGGACCTACTGGGAAAAGAATCTGAAAAAGAATGGATATATATATATATATATGTATGACTGAATCCCTTTGCTGTACACCTGAAACCAAAACATTGTAAGTCAACTATACTCTAATATAAAATAAAAATTAAATTAAAAAATAAAGTCAAGAAGAATTCATTAGTACTATATCTGAGTAAAGAGAAACTCTGGTCAGGGTTGCACACACTAAATAGGAGGTTGACAAATCATCAGAATCTTATCAACAGACTAGAAACAGAAAAAAAGTAAAAGTAAGAGGAAAGAAGGAATGAAGAAATGGAAAGAATGAAAAAGGGGGAGAGAGAGAGAGTGGAAGGAAGGGAAGGAGGGAGGAGGTAAGAGAAGGAGAAGGGGAGAAAGGGAAGGAGGAAAGGAGGGAGGGAGGAAAGAAAGGTATGGAGTTCCAAGTCCAGAACCTCTAGCTGATGCACAGAGCCTTTACCTGATATCCAGATGTGACACCTCTTGATCCAGAGACCCAGGTACTAAAAGGACAAATTTCTGCCCCTCCACACACCCAACATACAGCAGTTGAACAAGAGCGAGACAATCATAATAAACATTTCATTCAGAAATAAACCCTCTTTTCTTTCAGAAAGGGGAAGAATGGGAGCACATGGCATTCTCCAGTCCATTGCAATCCGGAAATCCAACTGGGAAGGTGTGAGGGGTCAAGACCCTAGGGTGGGGAACATTCCTTCATCTGCCTCTGATTCCGTAACCTCTGGGTTGCTCACCTGTCCACCATTCTCCATGGAGCTTGGCTCAACCCTCTAGAAGGGCCATCCTTTTCAATTAAACTTCTTTATTATATCTGAAGAGGGCTTTGAAACAACAATTGAGGCCAAAGGATCAAGAGATTGGGGCAGTGAGCCAAATGGGTTATTAAACCTCTACCAAGTAGACATAAACACAGTTTAGTCAAATATCTTTGAGTGGATCCATTTGGCCAGAGTAAAAGTTTGTGCAGAGTAATGGTAGCAAAAGAAGGGTGTACGGAATCCTTCAATATGTCTCCCAACATCTACAGAATAAAGTCCTCTGAGCCTAATAGCCAAGATCCTTCATAGTCCAGCACCAACCTGACTCTCCAGTCTTATTTCCCTTAATTTATTTTCATAGATTCTATAGATGAGTCAAAATAAATAACCTGGTAAATTATTAAGAATCAATATGCTATTAAGAATGTCATCTCCAAGTTATGTGTGTATATTTCTTATTGAGACCTTAGTAAAAATGCTAAATAATGAAGTGTCTTTAGAACATTTCTGTATTCTGAGCATTTCTGCATGTAAAGGACATGAGGGTCTGAAAAAAGGATGTGGAGGGTTTTCTACTCCAGATTAAGCAGGTAAAGTTCCATGGTCAGAGTATTTGGGAAGGATGCACTGTTCCTTTAGCAATCATTCTCAAAAAAAGGTGATTTGTACCCTTGGAGATGTTTATTAATTCCTTGAGACATTTTTTGTTATCACAAATCAGAGGTTTGGGCCAAAACATGGAAACAATCTAAATGTCCATCGACAGAGGAGTGGATACAGAAGATGTGGTACATTGTATACAATGGAATATTACTCAGCCATAAAAAAAGAATGAAATAATGCCATTTGCAGCAACATGGATGGACCTAGAGATTATCATGCTAAGTGAAGTAAGTCAGACAGAGAAAGACAAATACCGTATGTTGTCACTTATATGTGGACTCTAAAATATGACACAAATGAACTTATCTACAAAACAGAAACGGACTCACAGGCATAGAGAACAGACCTGTGGTTGCCAAGGGGGAGGGGGGTGGGAGAGGGGTGGAGTGGGAGTTTGGGGTTGGTAGATGCAAACCATTACACTTAGAATGGATAAACAACAAGGTCCTACTGTATAGCACAGGGAACTATATCCAATCTCCTGGGATAAACCATAATGGAAAAGAATATTTTTTTAAAAAGAACATCTCTGTGTGTAAAACTGAGCCACTTTGCTATACAGCATAGATTGGCACAACATTGTAAATCAACTAAACTTTAATTAAAAAAACAAATCAGTGGCTTGGTGGGGGAGCAGGGAACAGGGGCTACTCATCTAACAGGTAGAGGCCAGAGATGCTGCTTAAACCCACCGCATTCCAGTAAAGAATTGTCTGGCCCCAAATGTCAATAGTGCCACTGGTGATAAATCTTGCACTACAGTTTGACCTACAAGTCCAAGAACTGGTCCAAAAGAAATATGGAGGGACTTCCCTGGTGGTACAGTGGTTAAGAATCTGCCTGCCAATGCAGGGGACACGGGTTCGAGCCCTGGTCCGGGAAGATCCCACATGCCACGGAGCAACTAATTCCGTGAGCCACAACTACTCAGCTTGCGCTCTACAGCCCACGAGCCACAACTACTGGGCCCGCGAGCCAAAACTACTGAAGCCCGTGTACCTAGAGCCCGTGCTCCGCAACAAGAGAAGCCACTGCAATGAGAAGCCCGCGCACCGCAAAGAAGAGTAGCCCCTGCTCGCCGCAACTAGAGAAAGCCCGCGCGCAGCAATGAAGACCCAATGCAGCCAAAATAAATAAATAAATAAATTTAAAGAAAGAAAAGAAAGATGGAGAGAGAGAGTTAGGAGAAAACCCAGCTCTCATCACCAGAGTGGAGGGGGTGTGCTATTGGCAGAGAGCCCAAAATATACCAAGGCAGGGCTGCACCTGCCTCTGTTTCTTCGGCCCGCACACTCTACCCACACTCCTCCCCATGTGTCCCCATCGGCTCTCCGGATCCTGAAGGGAGTGGGGCATAGCAGCCAGATGGCCTTGCCTCTCACCCTCTGCTTGGCCACTCGCTCTGCACTCACTGACTCAACACAAATCAGCTGAATTACCATTGCTATTTTCAGCAGCTTGAGGGCAGATAATCCTTGATGGAGCAGGGCATCCTTACTACAAAAAGAAAAAAAAAAAATGAAAAAAAATAAAGAAGGAAAGAAAACACTTGAAAAATCTCCAAACTTGAAGTCCTTGGCGGTAGGTGTTTCTGTTTCCTGTCAGGGAGCCTGGACTTGGCCCGCAGGTAAAATGCAACTGAGTGAGTGTGCCATCAAAATAACTAGGTCAGTTTTCAGCTTCTTCTTGCAAGGCTTTCTCCTCCTTCTCTCTCCTCCCTGCTGGGCCCTCAGCTGGTCTGGGCCAGCCACCTTCATTTCCAGTAATTGGCTTTCTCAGCCTACCTCTCACAGTCCAAAGGCCCCTGGGATTGAACAAATTGCCCACCCACTTTGAAACAAAGAATACAGTCCTGCTCCTTTGATTTGGGCATCTGGAATTGGTGACACCTACAGTGTACAAGCACTGGACCACCTGGCGGAGAATGAAATTTTACCTGATGCCTGCTGGCATTCTGGGCTTCGTCCACTGGCTCCATCAGAATGTGTCATTGGACCCCGGGAAGTGCCAAGTTTCATGCTGTACCCAGGGACATGGTTTTAGGCCTATGTCAGTGGAAAAGACATGATTTATCAGGTTTGGAAAAAAAAATCAAACAATAAAACCAAAAGTATACCCAAAGTATCAGGTTTAAGGAATCCAAAAGCCCTGGGGAAAAAACAGATGTCAGGAAAGATTCTTTTCAATAAAATCATCTCAGAACATGGCAGCTTTTAGATAAGAACATGGTATGAATAAAGACTTCTACTATAGAAATTCTCATAGTTCTTCAACTGCTTGTTTACACTTATCTTTCTTCCCTTAAACACCAATCTGTCCAAGAGATGGAGCTTATTGCATTCATCTTACATACTCACAATGCAGCAAAATGCCTCACACCTATTAGGTGCTTAATATATTAATTGATTCCTCAACCTTTTCTTGCACACTTTTTCCCAAGATGACCCTCAAACATTGGCCAAAGACACCCGTCTCCCATTCCCTGACCCCATGACCTTAGCTACTACTTACATCCAGTGCATGTTACTAGTTAGCTCTTCCCCACCTGGATACTATCTGTTCTTTACCAGCTGACTACCACTCAGACAATCAGTTGGCTAGTTTTACAAACTATGTGGGATTTGTGTCCTAATGAATGAAAAAAAAAAAAAAAACGCACTACTTTTTGAAGCTAGTATCTATGCTTATTGCCTTACTTATTGGTTGACATTGCAAGTTGCTGAATTCAACTCTTTCTACCATCGTGTTCTACATATTACAGATGCTTATAAATACTTGTTAGACAAATCCTGGCTTCCCCCCCGATCATCACAGAAGGGAGTAGTTAATTAAGTGTATATTCATGTTCTATTTACACATCAAACTAGCACATGATGATTCCCATGCAACTTCTTCCTGAGGAGAAAAATAAGGAAAAATGGGGATAAATCATATTTTAAAAAATCATAACTGCACCATCCACAACAACCTCCAAAAACATGGATGTTTCTGGACTGTAGTAAAATAAATATTTGCTCCTAATTGAAGGGCTTAGGTATAAATTTCTTACATTAAGAAAAAAAGAAAAAAATCCTAACTTGACATGCAGTCTGTCAGGGATGTGTTCTTGGGTAAATAAGGTTTCAGAGTTTTTTTTAGAAAAGAAAGATTGGCAAAGACTTAAGGAGGTTATTTCAAACGCCTAGAAGCTGAAAGGATGGCATCGAATCAAGACAGCAAGGTACCCCAGGGGCTGAACCATTAAGGAAAGGGATGGAACCTGCACAGAGCTGAGTAGGGAGAGAAAACAAAGGCAGAGTCAGAGACAAGGAAGCCAGGGCACCATGAGTGACATCTACCCAGTGGGAACATTGGTGAGTGGTCCCCATAGTCATTCCACAAACACGGGGACATTGTCACCAGCTTCTGCTCTCCGCTCTTCTATTAATTAGGGCATGCATCTCCCTTTGTTTGCTCCAAAAACATCTGGCACAAAGTCAAGCTATAATAGAGTAGAATATGATCATGACTTAGACAACAAACCTTTTGGTGTAAACCTAAAGTTCTCAGAGTGTAAGCAATTAGAAAATTGCTACTAGTAACCCACAGTGAAAGCTTTCAGACCTAAGTTTTAAAAGATATGTGATTGTAGTGAGAAAAATTATAGAAATGATACCAACATCATTTTCTTCACTTTATCTAATGGACATTTTTTAATGACTATATGGTGCTAAGTAATAACAAAGGGAAATGGAACCAGTGATCAACCAAATTATTGATTTGTATCTTACACAATCAATGTCCAAATGATTACTGTCTTCAATTTTGCCCTTTGTAGCAGGTACCTCTGGAGGAAACTATGTGCCAGCCATGTCTGGATGCTTTATGAGAGTATTTTATCTTCCTGGGAGAAATATTACCTTCTCTACTTTACAGCTGAAGAAAGGAAGATTCCGAGAAATTAAGAAGTTTCTCAAAATCTGTGGCAGCACCAGGATTTGAACTCTGATTCTTCTAATTCCAATCTCCCATGTCTAATACTAAGTCACTAGGTCCCAGACTTTGAAATTCCACAGACCAATAAATTTTCAAAAACATTTTGAAGGTCAACATAAGATTGACAACTCTTTATTTTTCTAGGTAAGGACATTAAGCACACACACACACAAACAAACACACACACCTGTCACCATCATTTCATAAAAGAACATTTTAACACCAAAAGAGTGAATAAACTCAGCTTTATAAATAACACGTTATATTTCCTTACTCTTATTACATTGCTTCAAGTGGGTAAATTTTAATCAGATGGTGAAAACTTCAGCTCAGCTCTGAACGCCCAAGGACCTGCATTTGAGAACTACTGCAGAAAATCAGGGAACTTCTTCAGGCAACAAAGTCCATCTGCCTGGAATTGGACTGGATCCTAAAACCTATTGGGGCCCACTTTGTTGACTTCCAGCCACCTACATGGATCAAGGTATTCCGGAGAATGTGGGAAAATGTAAATGTATGGAGGAGAACATATAGATAACTTCAACATGTATAGGGTACTTAGAGCCACTTTCAAGAGCAGATAATGCTATTTGTTTGCCACTGTTCCCTACAAACTGTTACTCTTCTGAAAGATATTTCTGTATTGTAAGTAAACATTCCTGAAGCTAGGGATGAATTAAGAAGCGCCTATGCCTTGCTTGGATTTAGGTATATACATTAAACTATGTAAATTTTGCACAAATTTTGCACTAATTGAAAAGGCACATAATTTAGTAGACAACCCATATGGACGGATCTGAGTTCTCTGCCTGGTTCTTTCACTCACTCACCATGACTTCCAGCAAACCACTAAATGTTTCTTGGCCTCACTTTCTCACCAGGAACAGGAGGGACTAAGAACATTGTTCCCCAAGCTTTCTTTCAGCTCCATGAAACTCCACTTGCCAACATCTGAGATAAGGGCTTGTTTATGAAGGACTATTTTATTCTTATTGCTTTTACTTTTCACTTTCCAATTATATTATCATTTTCCGAGTACCATACAAAAGTTGGAGAAATAGACACAAAGTATGAGGAAGAAAAAACAAATAATAATCCTACCACTCAGAAACAACAATGCTAACAATATGGTTAATATTTTCTGAGTAAATTTTTACAAATTTATAAAATTTTGCACATAAAATTTTGTATCTGTTTTCTCTTGATATTATATAAAGAATTTTCCCAATTTAATCAAACAGTTGATTATAAGCAAACATTTAAAATCACTTAAACATTATTTTCCCAATGTAATCAAACATTTAGTGTTCTGTACACTAATAATGAACTATCAGAAAAGAAAGGAAAAATACAATCCTGTTTAAAATTGCATCAAAAAGAATAAAATAGCTAAGAATAAACTTAACCAAGAAGGTGAAAGGTTTATCTCTGAAAACTATTGATATAAAACATTGATGAAGGAAATTGAAGATGATACCAAAAAATGGAAAGATAGCTCATGCTCTTGGACTGGAAGAATTAATATTTTTTAAATGGTCATAAGTACCCAAAGCAATCTACAGATTTAATGCAATCCCTAACAAAACACGCATGACATTTTTCACAGAACTAGAACAAACAATCCTAAAATCCATATGGAACAACAAAGACCCCAAATTGCCACAGCAATCTTGAGGAAAAAAAAAAAGAACAAGCTGGAGGTATCACCAGACTTCAGACTCTACTCCAAAGCTACAGTAACCAAAATAGCATGGTATTCACACACACACACACACACAAGACATAGATCAATGGAACAGAATACAGAAGCCAGAAATAAGCCCATGTACTATGGTCAAGTAATGTATGACAAAGGAGGCAAGAATATACAATGGAGAAAAGACAGTCTCTTCAATAAGTGGTGCTGGGAAAACTGGGCAGCTACATGTAAAAGAATGAAATTAGAACATTTCCTCACACCATATATGAAAATAAACTCAAAAGGGATTAAAGTCCTAAATGAAAGACCTGAAACCATAAAACTTCTAGAAGAGAAACACTCTTTGACAGAAGTCACAGCAATTTTTTTTGGATCTGCCTCCTAAGGCAAGAGAAATAAAAGCAAAAATAAACAAATGTGACCTATTTAAACTTAAAAGCTTTTTTACAGAAAAGGAAACCATCAGCAAAACAAAAAGACAACCTATGGAATGGTAGAAAATATTTGCAAATGATGCAATCGACGAAGGGTTAATATCCAAAATATACAAACAGCTTATACAACTCAATATCAAAAAAAAAAAAAAAAAAAAGAAAATGGGCAGAAGACCTGAATAGACATTTTTTCAAAGAAGATATACAGATGGCTAACAGGTACGTGAAAATATGCTCATCTCCTCTACTTATTAGATAATTGCAAATCGAAACAACGAGTGAGATATCACCTCACACCTGTAGAATGGCTTATCACCTCACACCTGTAGAACGGCTGTCATGAAAAAGTCTACAAAAAACAAATGTTGGAGAGGGTGTGGAGAAATGGAACCCTTGTACACTGTTGGTGGGAATGTAAATTGGTGCAGCCACTATGGAGAACAGTATGGAAGTTCCTCAAAAAACTAAAAATAGAGTTGTCATATGACCCAGCAATTCCACTCCTGGGTATACATCAGGAAAAAATGAAAACACTAATTCAAAAAGAGACACGCACCCCAATGTTCATAGCAGCACTGTTTACAATAGCCAAGATATGGAAGCAACCTAAATGCCCATCGACAGATGAATGGATAAAGAAGATGTAATATATATACAATGGAATATTACTCAGCAACATAGATGGACCTAGAGAATATTATGCTTAGTAAGAGAAAGACAAATACTGTATGATATCACTTATAGAGGAATCTAAAAAATAATACAAATAAATGTATATGCAAAACAGAAACTGACTCACAGATATAGACTACAAACTAGTGGTTACCAAACTAGAGGGGCAAAATAGGGATCTGGGACCATATGAACTACTATGTATAAAATAGATAAGTAATAAGGATACATTTTATAGCCCAGGAAATTACAGCCATTATCTTGTAATAACTTTTAATGGAGTATAACCTGTGAAAATATTGACTCACTATGCTGTACACCTGAAAGTAACATAATAGTGTAAATCAACTATACTTCAATTTAAAAAAACACTTTTTACCTGTGTAATCAAACATTTGTTGAAACATACCTTTTATAATACATTATCTTTTTATTGATTTTAAAGTAATATGTTTATTATAGAATACTTGGAAACTATCAGAAAAACATAAAGAAGAGAATGTTATATTTCCTAAGGGTTAATTCCTGTTAACACTTGGATGTAAATATTCCAGATGTATATTATAAAGTTTTACCATATTAACTGCCTCGCATGATGTAACGGCTGTGCAGCCTTTGATCATAGGAATCTACCAAATGTATTTATGAAATCCTTTACTGTTGTTCCATGTTTAGGCTTTTAATCCAGTCTAATATTTTAAAATGTTACTACTGCTCTTTCACTAATAATGCTAGTTGTATTAATGTACATTTTAACGTTTCAGATTTAAAGCTACTAGTTTGCTATAATAATTGTAACGAATATAACTGAGCTATCTGTGCCAGGAGTTGTCCCAAGTATTTTACACGTATTATTTCTTTTAACCCTCATGACAATGTCATGTGGGAGGTACTATTTTATCCCCATTTTACAGATGAGTGAACCAAAGCTTGGTGAGCTCAGTGACTTGCCTCAAGTTTGGTAAGTAAGACTGGTAAGTAACAGAGCCAGGAACGACATCTATTAGACATCAGAATCCAGGCTCTGAACCTGGAGACTGCCATTTCCTCAGTATGCCAGACAGTGGCATACTGTCTATTAACTTGTTTATATAAAGTCTCAGTCTTCCGAAACTCTGAGAAGTAGGTCTTACTATCCTCATTTAGCAGGTTAGGAAACCTAAGCTTAATGGAGTTAAGTAACGATGCTAAGAAACTGAAACCAGCAAGTGATAGAAAAGGATGGAGTCCCATGCTAATGATTCATGTTTTTTAACCATTTCACAAAGATTTTAATACACTTTATTTATTAGTTTAACTGATACATTTGGTTTATTTTGTTGATATGTTTTTCCCTTAATTTTTTAAGCTTTGTTGTTTCCTTTTTTCTTTTTATATTTTCTTTTTATATTTTAAATTTTTTATGTTTTCCTTTTTATATTTTCTTTACTTTCTTATGCTCTAGTGTATCAAAGGCATGTGTCCTATTTTTAATTTTGTTAATAGTTACCTTAAATTTTTTTCCAAAATCATCCTTGGATTTACATTCAAAAAGAATATCTTTTTGGAATTCCCTGGTGGTCCGGTGTTTAGGATTCCACACTCTCACTGCCAACGGACCGGGTTCAATCCCTGGTCAGGGAACTAAGATCCCACAAGCTGCATGGCACAGCCAAAAAAAAAGAATGCCTTTTTGAAGTAAGTCAGAAAGAGAAAGACAAATAGCATATGCTATCACTTATATGTGGAACCTAAAATATGACACAGATGAACTTATCTACGTAACAGAAACAGACACACAAACATAGAGAACAGACTTGTGGTTGCCAAGGGGGGTGGGTGGGAGAGGTATGGTTGGGGAGTTTGGGATTAGCAGAGGCAATTGTATAGAGAACGGATAAACAACAAGGTCCTACTGTACAGCACAGGGAACTATATTCAATATTCTGTGATAAACCATAATGGAAAAGAATATGAAAAAGAATATATATATGTATAACTGAGTCACTTCGCTGTACAGCAGAAATTAACACATTGTATTTCAACGATACTTCAATCAAAATATATAAAAAACAAAACAAAACAAACAAACAAAAAAGAATATGTTTTTAATTTCCTCTTGCACAGGGCATGGGGTTCTCTTTACCCCCACCTGCTCCTTCAGCACTGCTTCTCCATCATTACTGTAATCTAGTAATAAACTCTAAGCTATATTGTTATTACACTATCATTTATTAATCTGTGATTAAATGTATTACTTATTCATAATAGATATATAAAATAGTAAGTTTGTTACACTAAGGTCTTGTTTTTGCCCTACACATTTTTCAAAAAGCTAACTTAACACAAGTATTCCGTCACGTGGAAGATTTGCGGTCGTTTGTTGGATGGGTCTTGTTAAGTGAGTTGCAGCTACACTGCAGTCCTCCTTCACACAGAATCCTCATCCCTGAGCTCCAAGCTCTATCTTCCAAGCAGTCACACTGCAGCTCCAGTCATGGGGCCATCCAACGTTTATCCCCTGGTGGATTTCTTTCCTCGCTGGCTAGATGCTTATAAGATTGTTTTCCCTTGTCATTTAGTTCAGTATTTTTATCTGGAAAATTTGAATATGGCTCTCTTTTCAATTATTTCTCCAGGATCATAATGGAATCTTTCAATATTCATAAACTAGCCTTTTAATCTCATTTATTACATTTATGTTTATTTTGTTCTTCCAATATTCCTCTCATGAACACAAATAGCCATTTGCTGAGTCTTTATTCTGTCTTTCTTACAGTATCTTCTTTCTCATCATTTTAAGCAAATTTATCTTTTATTTCTACATTCTGGGAGAGTGTGTCTTCATTGATTTGATTTTCTGTAATGCTAAATCATCACTTTTTTGCCTTCAATGTAGACTTTAATTCTACTATTTAACATTTAATGTACTCGCAATCCTTTTTAACATTATCCATCTCTATTTTCATTCAACCCCTTGTCTTTTCATCAGAGCATTTATAAATTTTGGCTGCTATTCCATAGGGGCTATGCCTCCTTTCATCTTATTGAGAGTATCTGTTCCTTTATAGTTTATTCTACATCTACAGTAGGTCATTTTTAGAGATGTGGTTTTTTTCAAAGTCTTCGAGTCTGTTCTCTTCCCTTAATCTCTGTCATTTTTCCATTAGCTCCGTGTCGGTTGTGGGTTTGATTTTTGCTCTCTCTTCATCCTTGGTGAGGAAATATTGCTCCCCCATGACCACTGAAGTAGCCATCAAATTCCAGTCCAAGTGCAAGTACCACTTACAGACTGCACTGCCAAGACCTTTCACCTTCCTGCTGTCTTGGGTGCTTTCTTTCTGGAGACCACATCTCCCAGGATGCCCTTGGCCACTACCAAATACCCTGAACTTCTTTGCCTTTAGTTTCTAAGAGTGGCTGTCCCTGACCTTTCAAATAAAGTTGATGAGGGAAGGGGGAGGGGCTCTGAAATTTTAGCTGCCTCAGTTATGTGCAGGTGATTCTGGGCCTTCACCCTGAGTGTTTACTTCAGTAGCTCTGAGACGAGACATGAGAATTTGCATTTCTAACAAGTTTCCAAGTAATGCTGATGCTACAGGCCTGACGACCCTACGCTGAGATCCACAGCAGTAGAGGGATGTATGTCCTTTTCCCTGATTAGTAAGATGCCTATGAGTCACAGCAGACAGTAGTGAGGGGAGTGGGCCCTTTTTTTCCACTTGGGTTCTACACCATGAAGCCAAACTTGAACAGATTCTCTCTGGTTGGAAGGGATTAAAACTTCCAGCATCCATTTTTCTGTTGGTTTTGGTTTCTGGGAGAGGTCATTATAGATATTTTAGTGAGAAAAGATGTTTTAAGGGCCACTAGACAGATACATGTTTAAGCCAGAAGTTGGTAAATGTCATTTTTTAAAACGACATACTATTCCTTCAGAAGGATCGTGCATAACAGCTTCATCATTCTCTGAATGTTTAACTCTCAGGCTATTATCAATTTTTCAGTACTAGTAGGTAAAGCTACATTGAACACCTTTATAAATGAAGTCATTTATGCATTTTAGATTATTTCCCTTGATAAATTATGAAAAGAATAATTAACCCCTTTCGTGGCTCCAAATACAAATTGCCAAATTCTTTCCTCAAAACTGCGTTGCAGCAATAAATACTGGGTATTTTCACAGGGGGAAAACCCACTATTTTGTTAATCTAATATACAAAAAGGAGGAGTATCTCATTATTGTTTTAGTTTGCTTTTCTTAGTTTAATTTTATTTTATTTTTGGCAAGGAATGTATCTACCCACACCCTCCATATGCAAAACTTTCCTGGGACCAGGCACACACTAAAACCAGCCTAACAAAAGGGGTCTTTGGTAACGAAATTTTCATAGGGAAAAAAAGGCCAGAACCTCCTTCATCATAATAATGTGCAGAAGAGACATTGGCCGTAAGCTAATTCTGGCATGTGAGAGGCCTTTCTTCTACTCCATCGTAAGGGTGGGTCATGTTGAAGACCTGATCTTTCCTATTCTCCTCCAATCCAGCCCCAGTACCCAAAGCCCTGTGACACTCCCAGCAGCAGAAGTGAATCTAGAATAATCACCAAAACTTTCATGAGAGGCTAGACCCAAGAAAAAGCAGGTTCTTGAACAGGACATCTAGAAGGAGGAAAAAGGCGAAGGAAGCAAAGAGATTTTAAATGACCAAAGGCTGGGAGAAAAGGGAAAGAGCCTAGAGAGGACCAGAAGTGGCAGGTCCTTATTTCACTTTGAAAAGGTGAACAGTAAGATGCCCTAAGAGTAGGACACTCAGACCCCACTTCCACCCTTTGGAGAAGCCAGGGAGTGGCGCAAATAGGTTACAGACTCTCTTTCTGAATTCTTTCCCAAAACACACCAGTTCCCACACTGGACACCGCAGAGCAGTGGTTCTCAACCCTGGCTGCAATCAGAATCATCTAGGGAGTTTAAAAAAAAAGAAAAAAGAAACCTGATTCCCAGGACCATAATTGGGTACCAATATTGTTCCTCAGGTTATTTTTATGTGAAGCCATGGTTTAGAACAGCATGGGAAGTTTTGGAAAGACCATTCAAAGACAAAGTCAAGAACTGTTTGATGACTCTTCTGTAGGTCAGGAAGTTCCTGACCAGAGAATGAGAGGCCCATTTGGGAATAGACTGTATATCACTGCCTTCCACAATAAAGACTGCAGTGCCGGCTCAGGAAGTTAGTTTGAACATTTCTCCATAATTCAACCCTTAGTCATTTGGATGGTGGGTTCATATCTATAAATCTGGGTGGTCTCTTCTCACTCTCTGAGTCCACCAGCTCAGAGCTGATTGCTGGTCATTTGTGAAGTGCCATGGTGCAAGGCTTCTGGATGAGTTCTGAGTACAGTATTATTGTCTTTCTTATTCTACCACATGCTGAAGTATATGTTTAATGGTGTGAAAACAGAGCAGCTGAAATGTAAATGCTAACTTACAGAAACAAATTTTTTTAAATTTTCATCCTCTCAACACTTATACTTGAATGTCTACAATATTAGTAAAGCCTATGATGATGGATTTGAGATTAGATACTGTACTAACAAAGCTCTTTTGCTATTTTACATGTTAAATCATTGAGGTTGCAGAATGCTAAAAAGACTCTCTAAAGGACCCTTAAAATTTCCTAAAACAATCAAAGGATACGCATGTAGGACATATTAATAACTTCTTGAAATCAAGAAGCAAAAAGAGACAACCCAAAAGGAAAATAAAATGCAAATGATTTGAACAGGTACATCACAGAAGGTACGTCATATGTTGTCCAAATAACATATGAATAGATACTCAACTTCACTAGTCAGTAAGGGAAATGCAAATTCAAGACACAGTGAGATACCTATGCATGTCAACAAGAAAAATTGAAATTAAATATACAAATAAATGCCAAAATGTTGGCAACTGGCCTCTCATACACTGCTGGTGAGGGTGTAAATTGATACAACCGCTTGGGAAACTGTTGGAAAACTGAACACACATACCCTCCAGGACCTGGCAATAGGCACACTTGTGGCCCAGCAACGTGTAATCCCTATACCCCAACAGTTTCACTCCTAAGAGTTTCTCCAACAGAAAATTTGTCCAGACATGAACAAGAATGTTCATAGCAGCACTCCTCATAATAACAAAAATCTGAAAATGACTCAAGTATCTATCGAGTAGGATGAATAAATATATTATGTATATTCACACAATGGAAGACTATCAACAACGATAAAGTACTACTTATGAACTATACATAACAACATCGGGAAACCTTAAAAACAGAATAAAGAGTGAGAGAAGCCAGATACAAAATGATTTCAATTATATGAAGTTCAGAAACAGGCAAAATTAGTCTACAACGTGAGCAGTCAGGATAGTGCTTCTACTTGAGTAAGAGTTTGGGCAATGTCCAATTTCTTGACATGAGGTGGTTGGATTAACGGACTAATTTTGTAATAAATAAGCTGTTTACTAATGATTAGTATACTTTATTATACACATGTTACTCTGTAATAAAAAGTTTTTTAAGTAAACTGAAGTTTAGGACAACTGTATTCCATAATTGTGAATTATAAAAAGCTAATTTATTTATAGTCAAGAGGGCAGGAAGAGGAGGTGATAACTCTTGGTAAATTAAACACTGTCTCACAGATCCTGAAATTGAAGTTCTTATTATTTTATTTAACAAAGATTTATTAATGTTAAACATCAATGCATTTAAACAACCCTGTAAAGTAGGTGCTAGTGTGGTCCTTACTTTGTTGAGAAACCAAGGACTGGATAAGTAAAATAATTTGCCCAACACAGTGAGTGGTAGAGCTGGGTTTTCAATCCAGGTGGTCTGGTTTGGGATACTGAGTGGGGGACATTTTTTTAAAAATTGTTTTCCATTATAGGTTATTACAAGACATTGAATTTAATTCCCTGTGCTATACAGTAAGTACTCGTTACTTATCCATTTATGTATAGCACTTTTACAGTAGTGTGTATCTGTTAATGCCATAATCCTAATTTATTCCTCTCCCCTCCCTTTCCCTTTTGGTAACCATAAATTTGTTTGCTATGTCTGTGAGTCTGTTTCTGATTTGTATATGGATTCCTTTGTATTATTTTTTAGATTTCACATATAGGTGATATCATATAATATTTGTCTTTGACTTACATCATTTAGTATGATATTCTCTAGGTCCATCCATGTTGCTGCAAATGACACTATTTCATTCTTTTTATGGCTGAGTAATATTCCAGTGTATACATATACAACACATCTTAAACTACTCATCTGTCAATGGACATTAAGGTTGCTTCCATGTCTTGGCTATTGTAAATAGTGCCACTATGATCACTGGGGTGCATGTATCTTTTTGAATTAGTATTTTTGCTTTTTCCAGATATATACCCAGCAGTGGGATTTCAGCATCATATGGTAGCTCTATTTTTAGTTTTTTAAGGAAACTTCATACTGTTTTCTTTCTTTTTTTTTTTTTTTAACATCTTTATTGGAGTATAATTAGTTTACAATGGTGTGTCAGTTTCTGCTTTTTAACAAAGTGAATCAGCTATACATATACATATATCCCCATATCTCTTCTCTCTTGCGTCTCCCTCCCTCCCACCCTCCCTATCCCACCCCTCTAGGTGGTCACAAAGCACCAAGCTGATCTCCCTGTGCTATGCGGCTGCTTCCCACTAGCTATCTGTTTTACATTTGGTAGTGTATATATGTACATGCCACTCTCTCACTTCATCCCAGCTTACCCTTCCCCCTCCCCATGTCCTCAAGTCCCTTCTCTAGTAGGTCTGCATCTTTATTCCCGTCCTGCCCCTAGGTTCTTCATGACCTTTTTTTTTTTTTTTTAGATGCCATATATATGTGTTAGCATATGGTATATGTTTTTCTCTTTCTGACTTACTTCACTCTGTATGACAGACTCTAGGTCCATCCACCTCACTACAAATAACTCAATTTCAGTCCTTTTTCAGGCTGAGTAATATTCCATTGTATATATGTGCCACATCTTCTTTATCCATTCATCTGTCGTTGGACACTTAGGTTGCTTCCATGTCCTGGCTATTGTAAATAGTGCTGCATTGAACATTGTGGTACATGTATCCTTTTGAATTATGGTTTTCTCAGGGTATATGCCCAGTAGTGGGATTGCTGGGTCATATGGTAGTTCTATTTTTAGTTTTTTAAGGAACCTCTATACTGTTCCCCATAGTGGTTGTATCAATTTACATTCCCACCAACAGGGCAAGAGGGTTCCCTTTTCTCCACACCATCTCCAGCATTAATTGTTTGTAGATTTTGTTTGTTTGTTTGTTTGTTTGTTTGTTTGTAGATTTTTTGATGATGGCCATTCTGACCGGTGTGAGGTGATACCTCATTGTAGTTTTGATTTGCATTTCTCTAATGATTAATGATGTTGAGCATTCTTTCATGTGTTTGTTGGCAATCTGTATATCTTCTTTGGAGCAATGTCTGTTTAGGTCTTCTGCCCATTTTTGGATTGGGTTGTTTGTTTTTTTGATATTGAGCTGCATGAGCTGCTTATAAATTTTGGAGATGAAGCCTTTGTCAGCTGCTTCATTTGCAAATATTTTCTCCCATTCTGAGGGTTGTCTTTTGGTCTTGTTTATGGTTTCCTTTGCTGTGCAAAAGCTTTTAAGTTTCATTAGGTCCCATTTGTTTATTTTTGCTTTTATTTCCATTTCTCTAGGAGGTGGGTCAAAAGGATCTTGCTGTGATTTATGTCATAGAGTGTTCTGCCTATGTTTTCCTCTAAGAGTTTGATAGTTCCATACTGTTTTCCATAGTGGCTGCACCAACTTACATTCCAAGTAGGGGATATCTTAATCACTTCATGAATGGTTCTCAAATCCTTTGGTTAGAACCTCTTTCTACTCTTAAAAATTATTGAAGGCTTTAAAGAGTTTTGTTTATGTGGGCTATGTCTACCAATATTTACAGTATTAAATTTAAAACAAAAATTTTTCATCTAAGAGCACACAACCACACATTCCACTAGTCCTCAAATCAGTGTCATCACATATCATGTAGCCTCCAGAAAACTCCACGGTGTACATGTGAGAGAACTAGAGTGAAAAAGTCAAATAATGTCCTGGTATTATCAAGAAAATAGTTCTGATCTCACGTACCCTTGGAGATGGTCCACACTTTGAAAACCACTGTCCTACACTGGGCTTGCCTCTGTGTTAAGAGAAAGATTCCACCTGCTGTTTATCATACCAACAATTCAGATATCATATTGTAAATTTAAGCCCAGATTTCTAGGAATTCAAGACAGAATCAGAATATCTGAATTTGTTTTCTAATACCATCACTTGATAGCGAGGTAGCCTTGGGAAAATTATTTCATCTCTCTGATCCTCTGTACCTCCAAGGGTACACATTTAATTCTAGCAACAGTTACAGGAGCCAGAATTGAATGGCATACAAATTAAGAGAAAATGCCCACCATGGTTTCCAACAACAATAGGAGTTCCATCAATATATGTGGAATTTCTAAGTGTCATTTTACTCCCATGTGGAATGAACAAAGAAAATTAAAACTGTAAGAAAGAGCCTTAATCTACTTTCCTTAGCAGCTCCACACTGTTAAATGATTCAAATCTATCTGACCGCAATTCTTTCAACTTTTATGCCTGGTCTTATGTTCCCTAGAAGATAAGAGCTCTGAGGAACTTTTTTTTTGGTTCTTTCACCTTTGCTGAAATTCATCCAGCACTTTTACTAGCAAACTTATGCTGCCATCACAAAGTTGAGAACCCCACGTGTCTCCAGTTATCCCAAGGAATTTTCTAAGCAAGTCTGCTTCACTTTATTTTTTAATACATAATGACATGTTCTTAGCATCATTAGAAAGATGTATGGATAAGTCAAGGAGGTAATGTATGATATCATGAAATCAGATAAACAATGAAAAATCTTGGGAATCATGTCTTTAAACCAGGGGTTGGCGAACTTTCTCCACAACGGACCAGATGGTAAGTTTTTAGGCTTTGCAGGCCATATCATCTTTGTTGCAACTACTCAACTCTGCCATAGTATAAAAGTAGCCGTGGACAGTATATAAATAAATGAACACAGCTGTGTTCTAAAAAAACTTCATTTACAAAAACCTGTGGTGGGTGAGTTCTCATTTGCTGACCCCTGATTTAAATGATGACGCCAAAAGTGAAATTTTTCTTAAAGTACCGATCTATCTTCCAACTCTTTCAGGCTTGTTTTAAAATGGCCTGCTATATGGAAAAAGAATCTAAAAAAAAAAAAGAGTGGATATATGTATATGTATAACTGATTCACTTTGCTGTACACCTGAAACTAACACAGCATTGTAAATCAACTATACTCCAGAAAAAAAAATAATAAAATAAAATAAAGTAGATAACTGAAAAATAAAATAAAATAAATTTCAAAAATTAAAAAATAAAATAAAGTGGCCTGGATGAACCAAAAAAAAATCCTGTAGTGTTTCATTCTGAAATCAGTGTTCTTTTAGGAAAATGCCAAGACATTACAATTATATTCTTATTAAAACCCCTCAGATGTAGGTTTGTTTTCTCTACCTGAAGCTACTGTATGGTTATCGTCTTTGAGCATCTGAATTTCTTTGCTGGGTGTTTACAGTTATTCTAATTTCCTTGTTCTAAATCCCATATTAATAATGTTTGCAGAATATAAATGAACTATAATATATATCATACACAAAGCTCCTCAGAAAATGAAAAATGCTATATTAATGTGTTTATGTTTTTCCTTGAGATAAGTAGCTTTTGCATTTTTATTGTTAGCATAAACACAAATAAATATTTTTGAAATTAAAAAAATAAAAAATAAAATTAAATGGCTTGGAAAAATATCCAGGCAATTGAATTCAAACCAACTTGGGACTCAGATGTTGGAGAGCCTCTCTTCCAGCCCCGAACTAATCGAGGACTTGTTTCTCTCTGACCTAAACTCACTACAACTCCACAAGGATGAGGCATCATATTTCCATTTATCTTCTAGTTTTATCACAGCCGTGCCATTCCTGCCAGCAAAACTCTGAGGCTGTCAGCATTTTCATCATAATGCTAGCATCTCAGGAAGTTATAAACCTGCCTAAGAGAGGCTGAGCTAAAACTTGGCATGAGAGCTTCTGGACCACGAATTTTCTCAAGGATGAGCAAGCTGGCTCAACAAAAAGTAAGTTCATACTGACAGTAGACCAAAAAATTACTTCTGTAAACTTCAGAACAAGTTGTGGTTGTGAAGATCCTCAGACAATTCAATCTAACAAGCATTTATTGGGTTTCTACCATAGGTAGCCTCTGTTATTTTATCTGCCCCACTTTATTTCCCTCAGGGAATGCCTCTCCCCGTATTGATGTGAGCCTCTGATGGAGCTGTCAATCAGGGGGCTTGCCTTGCCTTCCCCCGAAGCAGTTCACGTGACCCATGTGAGCCAATTAGATTACTCCACCTCTCTAGGCATAGAATGGATCCAAGGACCCCTTGGGACTGTTCCCTTTTTCAAGGTTGATACAGTTTCTGGGGTCAAGAGACTCTCTCTTCTTCTCTGCTCTTTACAAAGTGGCCACATGGACCTGGACCTTCTGTGTGGGATGAATTTGATGGACCATGGGACATCTGGTTGGCGATATCCAGTAGGCAGCTGGATCCAGATGCTCTCATGGGTTTGGGAGCAATCAGTGTGCTTCAAGCATGTTGAAGAAAATTCTGGGATCCTACAGTTCTCTGGAACACCATTTAAGAGGAGTAAGAACACAACGAGAAAGGAAAAAAGTAAAAACAACTACTCAACAAATATACTGTGCTCTTACTACATGCTGCATTCTGGGCTAGGTGATAGGGATATAAATATGAGTGAGAATGATGTACAGTACTGGTAAAGAGATAGAAATTCAATGCACTTACTAGCTGGGGACTCCTAGTCCCTTAAGATTTAGGTAATATGACATTCAGTCCCTATACCGTGACCCACAGAATCTAAAGTTCTCCTGAAAGTTTCCATGGAGTCCCAGGGGCTAACCTGGGACTGACCTAGTCACCACTCTTTCCAGGTTCCTGCTTCTGCATAATGTTTCCATTGAGCAACAGCCTAGACTAGGAACACATTTATGAACCCCAAAAACACATATTACCCATTCATTTGGCATGTGTTTGTAGTCTATTAATTTACTCTGCACTTTTGAATATCATATTTCTTCAACTACGCAATGGACTTATTGTAAACAGAGATTATATCACGAGACCTCAGGAGCTCAGTAGTGGTGCCAATGTCTTTGTCGGTTAACCCTTATTCTACTCATCCTACCTGTACTTCCCTTGAGAGGCCTCACCTTCCTTTCTTTGTGCAAGTAACAGGGCAGTGCCCCCAATCACTAGCAACCCAAGTCAACCAGGAAAGCAGCCAGAGGATTCTTCTCTTGCAGCAGCACCAATCAAAAAGAGAGCCAAAATTATATCCATTCAGAAACATTAGGGTATTAGTTAGGTTAGGCTAAACAGCTGCGACCAATACATCCAAAAATGTTAAGTGGTACAAATAAAACTGAAGTTTATTTTTCAGTCACAAAACAGTTCAAGGAAGGTGTTCTTGATTGGCTATGACTCTCTTCTCAGAGTGATTTGGGGACCCAGGTTCCTTCTACCTCATGGCTCTAGAATACCTATAGCCTCATCATCATTGACATCAATGTGCCAGAAAGAAAGAAGAGTGAGGAGGAGGCTGACACACTTTCTTAAAAGCCCAGGCGCAGAGGTAGCCTACGTCACGTGCATTTAGTTCCACAGACACTTCACCACAAGAGCAGCTGGGAACGTTGTCCATCCAATATGTCTGGCCAAAATCCAATTGCTATATAAACAGATAACAGATGTTGGTGGACAGCACGTGGACCCAACCATCCTGGGTTTACCTGCTTTGGTTAAGATCATCCCAGCAGATAAAATAACAGGCAAGAGGTTCCATGCACTCTCTTTCATCCCTTTTTATTCATTACTGAGCCCTTTCTCTTACAGTCTCGGTTTCCCACTCTATAACCTCCTCCCAAACACCCCCTAATTCCACCCTCCCTCTTTGATTACAGTAAGGTAAGAATTCAATAATCTCTCCATTTAAACAGAATAGAGAGCCCAAAACAAAATCCACACATCTACGGTCAATTAATCTTTGACAAAAGAAGCAAGAACATACAACGGAGAAAAGAGAGTCTCTTCAGAAAATGGTGCTGGGGAAGTTGGACAGCCACATGCAAATCAATGAAGTTAGAACACTCCCTCCTACCATACACAAAAATAAACTCAAAATGGCTTAAAGACCTAAATATAAGACAAGACACCATAAAACTCCTAGAAGAGAACATGGGCAAAACAATCTCCAACATAGATCGTACCAGTGTTTTCTTAGGTCAGTCTCCCAAGGCAAAAGAAATAAAAGCAAAAATAAACAAGTAGGACCTAATCAAACTTACAAACTTTGGCACAGCAAAGGAAACCATAAACAAAACAAAAAGACAACCTACGGACTGAGAGAAAATATTTGCAAATGATGTGACTGACAAGGGCTTAATTTCCAAAATATACAGACACTTCATACAATTCAATAACCAAAAAAAAAAAAAACAAATCAAAAAATGGGCAGAAGACCTAAATAGACATTTCCCCAAAGAAGACATATAGATAGGCAATAGGCACATGAAAAGATGCTCGACATCACTAATTATTAGAGAAATGCAGATCAAAACTACAGTGAGGTATCACCTTACACCAGTCAGAATGGCCTTCATTAAAAAGTCCACAAATAATAAATGCTGGAGCGGGTGTGGAGAAACGGGAACCCTCTTGCAGTGTTGATGGGAATGTAAGTTGGTGCAGCCACTGTGGAAAACAGTATGGAGGTTCCTCAGAAAACTGAAAATAGAACTACCGTATGATCCAGCAACACCACACCTGGGCATATATCCAGACAAAACTCTAATTCGAAAAGATACATGCACCCCTATGTTCGTACCAGGAATATTCACAATAGCTAAGACATGGAAACAACCTAAATGTCCATCAACAGATGAACAGATAAAGAAGCTGTGGTATATATATATACGATGGAATATTACTCAGCCATCAAAATGAATGAAATAATGCCATTTGCAACAACATGGATGGACCTAGAGATTATCATACTAAGTGAAGTAAGTCAGAAAGAGAAAGACAAATACCATATGATATCACTTATATGTGGAATCTAAAATACAACACAAATGAACCTATCTATGAAACAGAAACAGACTCACAGATACAGAGAACAGACCTGTGGTTGCCAAGGGCAGGGGGGAGTCGGGGAGGGAAGGAGTGGGAGTTTGGGATTAGTAGATGTAAACTATTATATATAGAATGGATAAACAACAAGGTCCTACTGTATAGCACACGGAACTATATTCAGTATCCTGTAATAAACCACAGTGGAAAAGAATATGAAAAAGAATACATATATGTACAACTGAATCAGTTTGCTATACAGCAGAAATTAATACAACACTGTAAATCAACTATATATATATTTTTTATAAATTTATTTATTTATTTTTGGCCATGTTGGGTCTTCATTGTTGCACGCAGGCTTTCTCTAGTTGCGGCACGCAGGGGCTACTCTTCATTGTGCTGTGCAGGCTTCTCATTGCGGTGGCTTCTCTTGTTGTGGAGCACGGGCTCTAGGCACGCGGGCTTCGGTAGTTGTGGCTCGCGGGCTTCAGTAGTTGTGGCTCTCGGGCTCTAGAGCACAGGCTCAGTAGTTGTGGAGCACGGGCTTAGTTGCTCCGTGGCATGGGGGATCTTCCTGGACCAGGGCATGAACCCGTGTCCCCTTCATTGGCAGGCGGATTCTTAACCACTGTGCCACCAGGGAAGTCCCAACTATATATTTTTTAAAATACACATTTTCTAAAATTTCATAAAGTAAATTCCAAAAGATAGTCGGTCCAAAGAAAATCTCTTCATTGTGATCATGGCTTTATTTCTAAGCATTTTACAGACCAAGTCATGAATGTCCAATTTATTCATTATTTCTACAAACAAAATACAACATGCATAATATTCCCAACCCTGCAAGACCACACCTAAAAACTCTTACAAGACAACGTTTCCAAATATATTATTTATCCTGACACTTTCTCCCTTTTCAATACAGCAAACTTCTCTTATGATCAGAATTTTCAATGTCGTATACACTTCTACATCCTCAGCCTCTAGCACTGCAGATGTCACTTTATTAAGTGAATTGTCTTCCATGATCCTAGTTCACCTAACCTGACAAAAAAGTAGGGCACACGTTTGTCAACAAATATTTCCTAAGAGCCTACTATGTGCTTAGCAATGTAAAAGATGCCAGAGATATGAGGATGACAAGACTATACTTGTGGACCAGGGATTTACTGTCTAGTATGGGAAACAGGTTATAAACAGGTATTTATAGCCTGCTGTTCTAGTAGAGCTCTGAACAAGTCTTCATAAAGCAAGGACAAAGGAAGCACTGAACTCAGGTTGAAGATGTCAGGGAAGTATCACTCAGCAGACTTAACGGCTCCCCATTCTGTACTCGGTGCTCTGATGGGCAGCGTGAAGGCTACGAGAGAAATAAAGTGTTCTATCCTCGTCCTTGGTGAATACATCATCTCCATTCATAGAGCTATAATGTGCTCTGCATGGCTGCATACATGAATGTTGCAACTCAGTTGAGAAAGAATATTAATGATGCCCAAGACGAGGTACGCTTCCTGGGGGAGGTTAAGTCTGCAGCTGGACCTTGAAGATTTGTTTTGACTTGGACAGGAGTTGCGTGTGAAACAACTGGCTTTCCAGACAAAGGAAAGAAATAGAGTGAGATAGAACAGGGGAAAAGACAGCCAGGATGTGCCTGAAACAGTCAGTAAATTAATCTTTCTGGAGTGAAAGGAATTAGTAGAGAATATGGAAGAAAGCGTGAGAGGAGCTAGCTGGACGCAAACCTTACGAGCTGAACAGATGAGATAAGATTGAATGGGTATAAATTTTTTAATGAAATATTCCATGCCTCAGGGAGACTTCTGTAATTCCAAACTGGGATAACCTTTGATGTAAAATGTTGATATTAAGGAAACATGTCACTTCCTCAGATGGCAGAGCACAGAAATTCCTGTTTTTCAGTATTTGGGAGACACAAATAGTTCAACACTGTTCTTCTTTCCCTAGTAAAGGCAGATTACTTGTATATGTTAATGGCATTTTAAACAACTTTGGGAAATATTTTTACCTTTTCTCTAGAAATATTAAAGAAAATCAGAATCCTAGAAAAGGCATCTTGGAAATGACATTTATTAGTGATTCTCTTGTACACTTAAAATTACCAGTCCAAAGCTTAAAATCTTCAAATGGCCTTCTTTCAGTTAGTTGGCACCCCAAGATTGTTATTTTATATTTCACTGAATGCTGGTTTATTTTTCCATTTTATATTGTAATGTTGAAATTTATTGTTCAGATAGTCCCTGAGGAATTATGTTTAAAAACACATTTTTAAATGAAATGAATTACATAAAACCTGATGTAATAGTATGGGGGAAAAAAGATTTAATGCATATAAATGAATGGACTGTTGGAGCCTTATGAGGAGAGAGACAATTTGATAGAAGCAGAGACTCCTGTGCCTGTAATGGCCTGATCCCTAAACACTTGTGACTTTTTAACCTGTGCTCATTCTTCACTTCGAAGAGTTAGGAAGCATGGGTCCTGCCATGTGGTCTGTATTGAATGGTATCATTTTGATAATCTGGGTTTCTGAAGTGGATACGTAAATGAAAATCAGTTAGACACATGCAAAGAAGGGTGCAAGTAAAATCTCCCCAAGTTTATGATTTTGTTTTCTAAATTCTTTAATAAGGTTTTCATGTGGAAATCCATCACGGTCCTCCTGGAACCACTTATGTCATATTTTCCACTTCCTGCTCTCATATGAACAAGCTTGCTAACTCTTTTTTAAAAGAAATTTGATGGGGTTTTATTTTGTTTCAAAAGCTGTTTTTATTTTTTAACATCTTTTTTGGAGTATAATTGCTTTACAATGTTGTGTTAGTTTCTGCTTTACAACAAAGTGAATTAGCTATACGTATACATATATCCCCATATCCCCTCCCTCTTGCGTCTCCCTCCCACCCTCCCTATCCCACCCATCTAGGTGGTCACAAAGCACCGAGCTGATCTCCCTGTGCTATGCGGCTGCTTCCCACTAGCTATCTATTTTACATTTGGTAGTGTATATATGTCCATGCCACTCTCTCACTTCGTCCCAGCTTACCCTTCCCCTTCCCTGTGTCCTCAAGTCCATTCTCTACATCTGCATCTTTATTCCTGTCCTGCCCCTAGGTTCTTCAGAACCATTTTTTTTTTAGATGCCATATATATGTGTTAGCATATGGTATTTGTTTTTCTCTTTCTGACTTCCTTCACTCTGCATGACAGGCTCTAGGTCCATCCACCTCACTACAAGTAACTCAATTTCGTTTCTTTTTATGGCTGAGTAATATTCCATTGTATATATGTGCCACATCTTCTCTGTCCATTCATTTATTGATGGACATTTAGGTTGCTTCCATGTCCTGGCTATTGTAAATAGAGCTGCAATGAACATTGTGGCACATGACTCTTTTTGAATTATGGTTTTCTCAGGGTATATGCCCAGTAGTGGGATTGCTGGGAAGTATGGTAGTTCTATTTTTAGTTCTTAAGGAACCTCCATACTGTTCTCCATAGTGGCTGTATCAATTTACACTCCCACCAACAGTGAAAGAGGGTATCTGTTCTCCACACACTCTCCAGCATTTATTGTTTCTAGATTTTTTGATGATGGCCATTCTGACCGGTGTGAGGTGATACCTCATTATAGTTTTGATTTGCATTTCTCTAATGATTAGTGATGTTGATCATCCTTTCATGTGTTTGTTGGCAATCTGTATATCTTCCTTGGAGAAATGTCTATTTAGGCCTTCTGCCCATTTTTGGATTGGGTTGTTTGTTTTTTTGATATTGAGCTGCATGAGCTGCTTGTATATTTTGGAGATTAATCCTTTGTCAGTTGCTTCATTTGCAAATATTTTCTCCCATTCTGAGGGTTGTCTTTTGGTCTTGTTTCAGGTTTCCTTTGCTGTGCAAAAGCTTTTAAGTTTCATTAGGTCCCATTTGTTTATTTTGGTTTTTATTTCCATTGCTCTAGGAGGTGAGTCAAAAAGGATCTTGCTGTGATTTATGTCATAGAGTGTTCTGTTTATGTTTTCCTCTAAGAGTTTTATAGTGTCTGGCCTTACATTCAGGCCTTTAATCCATTTTGAGTTTATTTTTGTGTATGGTGTCAGGGAGTGTTCTAATTTCATTCTTTTACATGTAGCTGTCCAGTTTTCCCAGCACCACTTACTGAAGAGGCTGTCTTTTATGGTAGAGGGAGGGATAGAGTGAGAGTTTGGGATTGACATGTACACCTGCTATATTTAAAATAGATAACCAACAAGGACCTACTGTATAGCACAGGGAACTCTGCTCAATATTGTGATAACCTAAATGTGAAATGAATTGAAAAAGAATAGATTTATGTATATGTATAACTGAATCAACTTTGCTGTACACCTGCAACTAACACAGCATTGTAAATCAAGTATACGCCAATATAAGATAAAAATTAAATTTTCAAAAGAAAAAGAAAAGTAAAGAAAAGAAATGGCACTATGGCCATTTGAGATGAACACCATGCCAAGCGCTGCTCAGGGTCTGGAAGCAACAGATCTTTCCTGAGGAGGGTTATCTGTCTCTGGATACAAATACAGCCTCCGAAAGGCAAACCTTACACTGCTTCACCCTCTCCACCTAGATGATAAGCATAATTTAGCACACCTCAGCAGAAATAAGCCAACAGGAGATGGCATTCAGCAAGAAGGTGGGGGAGAGGGCTCCTGCTTCTACCCAGTCGGGGCACCAGACTTTTGAGGTAATAATCACTGGGCAATGCGTCCATATGCCTCTATCTGGAAAGAGTCTTCAACATGGACTTCTAAGTAAAGTTTTAGTGTTAGCAATTTGTCAGGACTGATTTTCTCTTTGATTTTTTAGGCCTAAAACGTGCACCTCTGTGTTGATTTATGTCATAAATGAATAGCAAGAATTTTATTGCAGCATTGGTACAAGCCAGACTCTGCTCATTGAAGCCAAGGAATCTGATGGGCAAAGTTCCCAAACTTATCTCGGCACAGCTGACCAGCCAAACGGTATGCGACTCTGTGGTAATCTGAACATTTTCGTTTTGGAAAGTTTATTATTCACAACAGTGTTTATCTAGCTTTTAATCTCTTGAACCTCAGATATCTTTTTTTAAGTAAGGAATATTTAGCAGTCCTGTTAAAAAATGGGAATGGTAGTCACTTTAGATCAAAAAAATATTAATTTTCACTAGTCATGCTTTTCTGAAGGAAAAATATATAAATGCTGAAATGTCTTCAAATATCTGGAGACCACTTCTGCTTGAGTTTATCAAATTTTATGCTGAGTATTTTGAGTTTGGCTAGTGATGAGAAAGATAAAGCCAATATGACAGTATGGTACTGGCACAAAAACAGAAACATAGATCAATGGAACAGGCTAGAAAGCCCAGAGATAAACCCACGCACATATGGTCACCTTAACTTTGATAAAGGAGGCAAGCATATACAGTGGAGAAAAGACAGCTTCTTCAATAAGTGGTGCTGGGAAAACTGGACAGGTATATGTAAAAGTATGAAATTAGAACACTCCCTAACACCATACACAAAAATAAACTCAAACTGGATTAAAGACCTAAATGTAAGGCCAGACACTATCAAACTCTTAGAGGAACACATAGGCAGAACACTCTATGACATACATCACAGCAAGATCCTTTTTGACCCAGCTCCTAGAGAAATGGAAATAAAAACCGAAATAAACAAATGGGACCTAATGAAACTTAAAAGCTTTTGCACAGCAAAGGAAACCTGAAACAAGACCAAAAGACAACCCTCAGAATGGGAGAAAATATTTGCAAATGAAGCAACTGACAAAGAATTAATCTCCAAAATTTACAAGCAGCTCATGCAGCTCAATATCAAAAAAACAAACAACCCAATCCAAAAATGGGCAGAAGACCTAAATAGACATTTCTCCAAAGAAGATATACAGATTGCCAACAGACACATGAAAGAATGCTCAACATCATTAATCATTAGAGAAATGCAAATCAAAACTACAATGAGATATCACCTCACACCGGTCAGCATGGCCATCATCAAAAAATCTAGAAACAATAAATGCTGGAGAGGGTGTGGAGAAAAGGGAACCCTCTTTCACTGTTGGTGGGAATGTAAATTGATACAGCCACTATGGAGAACAGTATGGAGGTTCCTTAAAAAACTAAAAATAGAACTACCATACTTCCCAGCAATCCCACTACTGGGCATATACCCCGAGAAAACCATAATTCAAAAAGAGTCATGTACCAAATGTTCATTGCAGCTCTATTTACAATAGCCAGGACATGGAAGCAACCTAAGTGTCCATCATCGGATGAATGGATAAAGAAGATGTGGCACATATATACAATGGAATATTACCCAGCCATAAGAAGAAACGAAATGGAGTTATTTGTAGTGAGGTGGATGGAGTTAGAGTCTGTCATACAGAGTGAAGTAAGTCAGAAAGAGAAAAACAAATACAGTGTGCTAACACATATATATGGAATCTAAGGGAAAAAAAAAAAAAAGGTCATGAAGAACCTAGTGGCAAGACGGGAATAAAGACACAGACCTACTAGAGAATGGACTTGAGGATATGGGGAGGGGGAAGGGTAAGATGTGATAAAGTGAGAGAGTGGCATGGACATATATAAACTACCAAACGTAAAATAGATAGCTAGTGGGAGGCAACCGCATAGCACAGGGAGATCAGCTCGGTGCTTTGTGACCACCTAGAGGGGTGGGATAGGGAGGGTAGGAGGGAGGGAGATGCAAGAAGGAAGAGATATGGGAACATATGTATATGTATAACTGATTCACTTTGTTATAAAGCAGAAACTAACACACCATTGTAAAGCAATTATACTCCAATAAAGATGTTAAAAAGAAAAAAGATAAAGCCAATAAAATCTGGGTGCTGTCACCCAGTAAAGGAAAACACTTCCTCCAAACTTTTCAAATAAGAGAGGGCCTTGGTTATAGCTTTCACTTTCTGTGGTGAGAAAATAATCTGCTAAATAAGAGAAGAAATTTCAGGAAAGAAATTACTACATGAAATGTGTTTAGGGAGGTCCCTGGTGGTCAGTGGTTAGAATTCGGTGCTTTCACTGCCATGGCCTGGGTTCAATCCCTGGTTGGTGAACTAAGAGCCTGCCAGCCATCCTGCAGGCCAAAAAAAAAAAAAAAAAAAAAACGTTTAAAGAAATGTGTTTAAACTGTCTTTGAGTCAGTGTTAAAGACATTTTGGTGTCACGTATGGGCCAATGAACACAACACTAAACACTGAGTGAACAAGAGCTAAACGATGCATTACCATGTCTTACGTATGCCTTTCAGTTGTGTGGAAGCAAAGATGACTTTGTGAAAAGTAATTCATTAAAGCCACACCATTTAAAGTGATACATAAGATATAGCCTGTTTCCAATAAACTTTTCATAGACCTTGGCCATCCAACAACAGTGCCCCAAGACTAGCTCGGTCTTCCTCTGATCTGTCCTGTGTGCCCATCTTTCACAATACCCCAGGACACACAGAAGTCCTAGAAAAAGAGAGTGGAAGCCTAGATTTTGACCTCCTCAGCTGGATTAGTGGTTGATGACATTCCAAGAGCTTTGTACTATGAAAGCCACTAAATAAAGTGAGTCCTCAAAGATGTGCCTGTCATTGGGATCAGGTAACAACATTGAAAAACATCCTTGCAGGGCTTCCCTAGTGGTGCAGTGGTTAAGAATCCGCCTGCCAATGCAGGGGACACGGGTTCAAGCCCCGGTCTGGGAAGATCCCACATGCCGTGGAGCAACTAAGCACGTGCACCACAACTACTGAGCCTGTGCTCTAGAGCCTGTGAGCCACAACTACTGAGCCCACGAGCCACAACTACTGAAGCCCGCACACCTAGAGCCCATGTTCTGCAGCAAGAGAAGCCACCACAATGAGAAGCCCGTGCACCACAACGAAGAGTAGCCCCCGCTCGCCGCAACTAGAGAAAGCCTGCATGCAGCAATGAAGACCCAACGCAGCCAAACAAAACAAAACATCCTTGCATGCTGGAATCTTGCTTGCTGCTCTCATCTCTGCTCTGCTAATCATTATTATCCATGCTTGTCATTGTTTCCTAGACTCTAAATGATCAATTCGACATCATGTGTATTGATGGGTTTATGAAACCCAAAATCAGTTAGCTTTTGCTGCATAACAAAGTATCCCAAAATTTAGTATTTTAAAATAACTCTTGGGAGTTCCTTGGTGGCCTAGTGGTTAGAATTCCGGGCTTTCACTGCCACGGACCGGGTTCAGTCCCTGGTCAGGGAACTGAGATCCCACAAACCGTGCAGTGCAGCCAATATATATATTACCCTTTATTATGACTCATGAGTCTACAGTCATCTAGGTGATTCTACTGGCCTGGGCCAAGCTTGACTGGTCTTGGCTAACACATGTCTGAGACGTTGCTTGGGAAACGGGGATGGCTCTGCTCTGGCCCACACAGCATCTATCCTCCATCTGGCTGTCCAGGCCTGCTCCCACTATGGCTGGCAGTGTCCCAAGAGAAAGAGGGGAGGCACACAAGGTCTCCTGAGGCCAGGCTCTTAACTCACACACAGTTACTTTGCTTCATTCTACTTGCCAAGGAAAGTCACAAGCGCAGCCCAGGTTCAAGGTTTGGCAAAACGGATTTTGCCTATTTATGGGAGAAGCTGCCAAGTCTTCCCATTGCAAAGGGAGAGGTCAGGAGTGCTGGCTATATTTGCAGTCTGCCTCAGAAACCAGTAACCCTTCTAAGCAAAAAATGTTTCTCTGTGGGGAGTTTAATTTGGGAGGAGGGGAAGAATTCTTTCCAACACTAAAAGGTTGGTACAAATCTAAGCATATTCACCAGGTAAAGCAGCACGCAGTTGACCCAAATCACCAGTTTTCCCCTCTGAGTTCTGCTGCTAGACCCTCGCACTCCATGAAACCATCTTTCAGTTCACACCCAGGAAGGAGAGTGTGCAGGACAGTGTTTACCGAAAAGTAATTTAGGCAGCCTCTGGCCTGGAAGGCATCCACTGAACTGCAAAGTTCAGGAACTACAAAAATAAAATGCTTGATGGACAAATGAATGCTTGGCTCCTTCGCACAGAGGGAACTGGAGAGCAGAGGAGCTGGCAGAGAAGGTCAGAAGAAGAACAGACTCACCAGAATCCTCGCCAACTTTCCGCCAACTCCCAGGGAGACCAAAGGAGGAGGAAAGGGAAGACCCCTCGCAGAGGGAAGCAGCAGAGCCGTGAAAGCCAAAGCGGAGAAGATGAGAAAACAAAGAGGCAACAGGAATCTGGAGGACCAAAAATAAAATGCCTCGAGTTTTAACAAGGTTCAAAAATACTAGTCTTTCTGGAAAATGAATCGCTAGCAGGCGTGCCAGTTTCCCTGACGGCATGTCTGTGATGTTTGGAAAGACAGCAACAAACACACTCAGATCCTTGATATTTAAAGGGTTTACTCCCAAGCTGTGGGTTATCCAGTTCCCTTGTTTTCCCTCTTTCCCATTTCCTTCAGCCTAGGGTACTTTGTCAGGTAAATGCAGATGTACAAAAACACTAATGCAAGAAGATAACAGGGAATAGTAAAAATTATTGGCTACTATAGAAGAGAAACTTTATAAATGTTAGCATCCTAACAACCCAGGGAGGAAGGTATCATTATAACCCTTAGACAATTATTTTTTAGCATCCTTATTGGAGTATAATTGCTTTACAATGGTGTGTCAGTTTCTGCTGTATAACAAAGTGAATCAGTTATACATATACATATGTTCCCATATCTCCTCCCTCTTGCGTCTCCCTCCCTCCCACCCTCCCTATCCCACCCCTCTAGGTGGTCACAAAGCACCGAGCTGATCTCCCTGTGCTATGCGGCTGCTTCCCACTAGCTATCTGTTTTACATTTGGCAGTGTATGTATGTCCATGCCACTCTCTCACTTCGTCCCAGCTCACCCTTCCCCCTCCCCGTGCCCTCAAGTCCATTCTCTACACCATCAGACAAATTTAAAACTGTAGGATTAGAACAGTAAACATGTCTTCAGCGTGCCAGGCTCCCATCCACCTCAGCCTGACTCCAAAGCCCAGGCCCTTAACATGGTCCTTACAACCCTGAGGCCAAGTAAAGGCCTTAGTTTGTGTCAGACAGCCAGGACCAGCGCGCTCGGCCGAGTTGCCAAGATGAAACCGCGTCCTGGGTTAATGACAGATTTCGGCTTGACTCAGTTCTGCCACCTTCTGGTCCAGGGCTCTCCCTCTCATCACACGCCTAAGGGGAAAAGTTCACAATCAGTGAGTTTTTATTCCAAAACTTGGCATGGAGCAGCCGCTATGTTCCAGATGTTGTGTGGAGAGTTCCTGGCCCTGGCGGAACTTACCGCCCAGCAGTTGCAGGATAAATGCTCAGTTAGGAGGAAGCCTCAAGCATAGGGCAGAGGAAAGTTTGGGGAGTCGATGATGCGCGGTATTCCTCCTTTCTCCTCCTCTCTCGTTCTGTTCTTCCCTCCCTAGTCACCATTCGCAGGGCTTGAGAGCAGCAGTACGTCACCTGCATTCTTCAATGACTCATAAAGGACAGACTGAGCTCCCCTTCCCCACGTGTGGGACTTTCTTCTATAATTAAAGGATTGGAAAAAACACTGAAGACAACAGCTCTGAAGCTTTAGAAGTTCTGAGTACATTGACTATCACCATGACAGCCTCTTAACCCCTCCAGTATGGTAAAACTGCCAGCAATTTTCTCCATAGGGTGCTTGCTGAAATATCCTTTTTTCTTTCTTTTTTTTTTTTTTTTGAAGAACAAGTATTTAATAAAGGTGAAAACAGAAATGAAGAAGTTAGAAAATGAAAAGTCAAGAGAAGCAGAAAAACACCAAAAGAGGAAACCATTAACAAAACTAAACAAAAATAAAAAGAAGAAAAACCAAATACACAAAATTAGCAATCACATGGGAGATATAATCATCAGAAGAACGTTAATTTAAACAAATCCTAAGAGACTGCTTTGTACAACTTAATGCGAAATCTAGATAAATTAACATCCATCAATAGGTGAATGAACAAATAAAATTATATATATTGCTTTCTTTTTTTTTTTTTAAAGATTTTATGAGCATGGCTTTTAATTAATTAATTTACTTATTTATTGTTGGCTGTGTTGGGTCTTCGTTTCTGTGCGAGGGCTTTCTCCAGTTGCGGCGAGCAGGGGCCACTCTTCATCACGGTGCGCGGGCCTCTCACTGTCACGGCCTCTCTTGTTGCAGAGCACAGGCTCCAGACGCACAGGCTCAGTAGTTGTGGCTCACGGGCTTAGTTGCTCCGCGGCATGTGGGATCTCCCCAGACCAGGGCTCGAACCCATGTCCCCTGCATTGGCAGGCAGATTCTCAACCACTGCGCCACCAGGGAAGCCCTATATTGCTTTCTTTTATATACATATTGCTTTCTTCATATATGGAGATGATCATATTATTAATTACATTAATGGACAGAAACATTTCCTTTTGCAGTAGTTTGGTGTCTTTTTTTCTTTAGCGTGACACTAAAATGTCTTAGAGGAAGTGAGGTTATGGTGATATCTCCAGAGAGCAAGGGCTGGGGTGCAGATAGTTCTATGGGAAAAGAAAGCAGAATTGAGGGAGTGGGAAATGCAAGACAGGACAGTGAGAAAAGACAGTAAGATGGTGTGCTGGTTCCCTCTGTGGGCAGCCAGAGCTCATGTCTGCTGAGAAGCCTGTGCGGAAATGTGTGGCCCACACGTCAGCCTTGTCTCACCAGAAGACAAGCAGCCCAGGACCTTTGTACACTGACTCCCATCAGCCGTGGGGCACTAATTCCCCCCCCCCCCCAACCCCGCCCCACTCCTGGACCATGTCTGTATGTGGCTGATCAGCCTTCTGTGGCTTCAAAGTAGAGAGACACAGCTTCCTCCCCTTGAGAAGGGATGCTGGTAACTCTGGAAATTCCTCCTGCAGCTGCATTTAAATCAGGTGAGCTAGCAGGATGTGGCACAGCGCATCGTAAGTATCAGCTAGAAGTAATGGTACTGGTTTTGAAATAGACATACTTATAGATACTATTTGGTACCTTGTAATTTACAAAGGGCTCTTCACATACACAATTTCGTTTAGGTCTCACAGTAGCCATCCTATGAAATTGATGCTATTACTACCACATTTTCCTCATGAAGTTCTGAGGACCAGAGACGTTGGCACCGGTAAGAATATCCCCTCTTACTGAGAGTTCTAGAGAGTAGGCTGCTTCCAGTTAGTATTGACTTAATCCAAACATCTTCACTTGAATAATCAATACACCCCACACCTTCTGACTTGGAAAGCCTAATAAGACTTTTATTTTCCAATCAGTTCAAAACCACAAACACCTGGCCTAATAATACTCCAGAGAACACCTGTCAACAACTTACATTTTTCTAATCCTCCAATACGTAAATCAGAACTACAGAGTCCAAGAAATAACAGGTTCCAGTTTATCTTAAAATAGTCCCAATATAACTCATATGGCAATTCCAGCAATACGAACGTTTATCCTTGTTGCCAAAAATCCTCCATAGAAATCTGTTGCTGAAAACATTATGTGGCCACATTCCCATCTGCAGAGATGCTCGTTTTTCTCTGTTCCATGCCAGAGTACTTAATCCAGTCATCATAATAAATTGCTGTTTTCTCTGCCCTCTTTATACAATCATTAGTGTATGTAACTGAAAGAATCTTGAGATCTTAACAATAGAGGAAACTCTACCAGGAACGTTAATAGAATCACTCCCACATTTCACTCCTCTGATCTTTGCTTTTTCAAAAAGTAGGCAGATAATTATATTTTTTATGAGATGTCACTGTGCGTTAAAAAAATATTTCAAATGATAGTTATTTTTATTTGTAGTCAAGTCTTACTCAGCAAATTTTATATTTTGGTGATGCAAACAAGCATAATTTCATCTGCTTTGCCTACTGGCAGGTAGACACATGTACTCATAGTGTCACAAAATGACACTATGACACACATAGTCATTGCAATAGGGCAGATGAATTAATATATGGAATGTGAGTTTATTTCAAAAACCAGTAAAATTACAATAAAATTGCTGAAAAAAATAGAAAATAGATACAGTCTATAGGTCTGCCTACTTGTCATAAAACTAAAAAATAAAACTATTCCTGGTTCTTCTTAATAATAAAATTTATTTATTACTCTTCCCAATCATTCTTGCTAAATGGTATAATGGTGTAATATTCCCACCAAAAGAGAAACATATCCATGCCACAATTTTCAGTTTTTAGCTTATAATTATTACTTCTTATTGCTCCTGTGTGATGTATTTTGTAAACCACATCAAGGCCAGAGAGCCTCCTACCAATTTCTTCTCAGTGTTTACAGAAGGGTTTACTATGTCTCTCTCTTCATCCTTTGATATGGGAAAGGTTCCGCCTACAAAACCAGGAGGATTAAAAGGCTGCTTATTAAGAAACTGTTAATAACAAAGTTCTGAGTCAAGTGAACACCGCAAGTGTGACAGATTTGTATATGCCTCTAATATATTTGCTCAACTGCAGAGAAATGTTCCACCCAAGCAACCAAGAAAATAACTCATTAAAATTTTCAAAAGATGAAATGGTTTTTATTTTAGACCAGCCTAATGAGAAACAGTTGTTTTCCCACAATGTGCATGAAAACTTCAGGTGTTACTTGAACAAGGCAGATTTGGATCTTCTGGTCTACCTCAAATCCTTCTGGGATAAGAAGCTTCCAATAGTGTGGCTAAGAATCAATTATCCTTTGCAACAAAAGTGTGAAACAAAAGTTACTTCTTAATCATTGCAAAAACAAAGATCTGAAATTGCCCTCCGGAAATTATAGCAATGGGTTTAGCATATTGTACTCCTCACGTTGTCATAAGACATTCTTCTTGAAACCACCAATTCCAGTGGGAAAATATACTTTGTACAGTCATATTTCTAATGTTTTCCAAGAAACAAAACTTCCTGGAAAGGGAAAAGGAAGCACCATTAATAGAGTCAAAACTATCCCTAGCCAGTATATTTTTGAAACACTATGTTTCTATAATAGATCACCCCTATCTCTATTTGCATTCATTTTTGCGGATGTAACGACTACCTACTCTGTGCCAGGTACTCTGTGATGCACGAGGAATAAGGAAATGAAGAACACATAGTATCTGAACTGGGGGTGGGGGTGAGGTGGGATTGCTCTCCAGCAGTGAAAGATGTAAACAGATGAAGACCTTAGCGGAAAAAACAAAAAAAACAAAACAAAACAAGATTTAATGAAGTTATACAGACTAGATGCTATGAGAGACCAAAGAAGACAATAATTCAGTCTCTGCCCAAGGGATTCAGGTTCACATGGGGAGTGATTTTTGTTCTCATTCTTAAATAAAGGTATTCACTGGGACCAGGGTGATGAGGAGAAGGTAAGGTGTCACTTACGGCATATATACATATAAAAACTCATATACTAAACCGAATTCAAGTGGTTAGAAAAAAAAAGCCCAGAGAAATGTATCATTTCACATAGATAATATATCCAGAGGTGTATAGCCTTCAGATACATCTAGATCCAGGCACCCAACAGATATTATTGCAAACTAGCCTCTCCTCACCTCTAAGCTCCACTTTCCTCTCTGCAGACACAATGCTTAGGCAAGCTTCCCCTTCATGGTGCAAGATGACTGGCTGCAGCTCTAGACTTACATCTTAGCTTCTAATAACCTCAATAGAAAGAAATGTTTCTTCCTTCCTGATAGTTCTGCAAAAGCCTTGAAATTGGGATTCATTGTGTCCAATCGAAACACCCAATCCTGTGATACTAGAGTCAAGAGGATGTGACACTCTGATTGGTCAGATCTAGATCACAAGTTCACTCCTGGAGCCAAAAGTAGAGGGATCTGCACTCAAACCAAATGGGCAGGGAGTGGAGAAGGTGTGGACCCTTGACACAAGTAAAGATTCACCATAGAATAACCAGAACAAAACTGAGCAGGTGGGTCTAGGGCATACCCAAAACACATGACCACTCCAAGGGTGTTTGGGATCTACAGTGGTTCCACATGGCTAGGGTGAAGCATGTAGGTCCAGGAAGGCAAGAGATCTGGTTGCAAAGATGGTGGCAGTAAATGGTGAAGAAGGTTTTATGCTGTACTACATAGGTGAGGAGATAGAAGATCAGAACTTCTCAGATTATTCATTAATGTCCTGATGACACAAAAGAATCAAATATTTTCCCTAGGGTTTAAGGCTGGAGATTAAAGCAACTTCCTGCTTGGGCCAAAATTTTTCGAAATTTGTTTTAACTTCAAAATTCTTGCTATACAGCACTATTCACAATAGCCAAGACATGGAAACCACCTAAATGTCCATAGACAGATGAATGGATAAAGAAGACATGGTACAAATATACAATGGAATACTACTCAGCCATAAAAAAGAATGAAATAATGCCATTTGCAGCAACATGGATGCAACTAGAGATTATCGTACTAAGTGAAGTAAGCCAGACACAGAAAGACAAATACCGTATGATATCACTTACACGTGGAATCTAAACTATGACACAAATGAACCTATCTATGAAACAGAAAAAGACTCACTGGCATAGGGAACAGACTTGTAGTTGCCAAGGGGGAGGGGGTTGGGGGAGGGATGGAGTGGGAGTTTGGGGTTAGCAGATGTAAGCTCATATATAGAGAATGGATAAACAACAAGGTCCTACTGTACAGCACAGAGAACTATATTCAGTATCCTGTGATAAACCATAATGGAAAAGAATATTTAAAAAAGAATGTTTATATATACATATATATGTGTAACTGAGTCACTTTCCTGTACAGCAGAAATTAACACAACATTGTAAATCAACTCTACTTCATTTTTAAAAAATCATGCTATAGTCTATAAGATACCCTTGTTTGCTTTAACATTTTTTAATGTTTTATTTCCACTGAGAAATTAATGCTCCAGGAATTGTCAGCTTTAGGGGAAGGGGCTGCTTTCCTCCTATTCATCCTGGAGCTTTGCACACCAACAGAACAAGTATTTATTGAGCCTCTATTGAGTGCCTGGCACTCTTTGGATTGGCACACCCTCATGGACACCAGTGAGAAGTTCTGTGGAAGCAGTGGGCAACTGTTGGAAGGATTAAAGATGGTGTTACAGGTTGGGTTCTCTGGAAGCACGTACTGAGACAGAGTTTGCGGGTGTTTATGAAGATGTTTGTGAAGGACCAGTACCTGGAAGGGAGAGGAGAGAGAGGAAGCGTGAATGGACGGAGGGAGAAGTTAAGCTAAGACACAGGCCCATCAGAGCCTTGGCCAGCCCAGTGCGAAGCTCCAGGGCAAGCCCTTCAGAGCTATCCTGGTTCTAGCCGAAACTGCCAGGCCATTACGTGTCCACTTCACTCAGCAGTGGGTGAAGGCCTCGGGGAAGGGTGTGACCTGGCGAGTGGAGAGAGCTGGGGGAGGTGCACCTCTCTGCAGCCGGGCAGGCCCTGGGGAGATGGGAACTGAGGCTGCCGCCCCCTCCCGGCTGTGGGGAGCGAGCTCTTCCTGAAGGCGGATCTGGGTAGCGCAGCTCCACGTCTGCAACGGGAGGACAGAGAGGTGAGCGAATCTGCTTTAGAAGGACGACTCCGGGAACCACCGGAGGGAGGGGCTGTTGCCGCCGCGGAGGTGGGGCTGATAAGGGCTGCTCTTCTCGCTTTCTTTCTCTTTGGGCTTCCTTTTTAGCCCTGGACGTGCAGAGAGAGGAGCAGGCTGGTGCAACGGAGACGAGACGTGCTTCAGTGTTTCGCTCCCGCGCACCCACACCTCTCTCATTAAGCGGCATTTGCGTCATTTTCTGTGGTTCCTCGGGCACCATCACATACAGCATCTCACTTGTTTGCTCCTCACAGCAAACCTGCATAACTAGGTTGCAACAGAAATAAGTCCGATTGCACTGGCCCTAAGAGTGGGCTGGTGTGTCCTCAGAGCAAACCCCCCTCTTCCCGCCTTCACCAAGCACCATCTCTCCCAGCTGACCATCGCTCCTCTCTTGCCTTTCTCTTTTCTTTTCTTTTAATTGAAGTCTAGTTGATTTACAATGTTGTGTTAATTACTGCTGTACAGCAAAGTGATTCAGCTATACATATGTATGTATATTCTTTTTCATATTCTTTTCTATTATTTTTTATCACAGGATATTGACTATACTTCCCTGTGCTTTACCGTAGGACCTTGTTGTGTATCCATTCTCTACATACTAGTTTGCAACTGCTAATCCCAAACTCCCAATCCATCCCTCCCCCAACCCCGTCCCCCTTGGCAACCACCGGTCTGTTCTCTATGCCTCTGAGTCTGTTTTTGTTTTGTAGATAAGTTCTTCTGTGTCGTATTTTAGACTCCACACCGAAGTGGTATTGTATGGTATTTGTCTTTCTCTGTCTGACTTAGTGTAATAACCTCTAGTTCCCGTGTTGCTACAAATTCTTGCCTTTCTCTTATATCTCCTCCTTGAAACTTCCAATTCCTAGAGCATCACACAAGTTTGAAGCAGGGAAGTACCCCAGCCCATTTTTCCTGACTTAAGTCCTCTTCCTTTTGTGTCTTCCCCCTAGTCTATTTCTAATACTAGCCAGGAAGATTCAATGACTGTATAGGAATTGCTTGGACTGCCTAAATCTCTTCTAATATGGAACCACTGTGAACCTCTTACCACCAGGCAAGCGCATCCCCGGAGGGCCAACCTTGGCTTGTGAGGTTGCTGTCGCTGATGCAGCGCCCCCTGGTGGGTTTGAAAGTCTTGGTCCAGGAGACACCACTGGGGGCTCCATATAGGTTAATATTCCCTGACCAAGCACTAAAGAGATCTACTCTAGACCCTCTGGGAAGCCGCATTAGGCAGGAAATGCATCTGCTCTCTGTTGTACTAGGAGCTCCTTCTCCCACAAGAACCTTTGCCTAATCCAACAAGGGGGTGGAGCTACATAACTGCACCAAAGAGTGAGTATTACACAGCTATTTAGCACACAGAACAGAGATCTGTGCCCATCATTGGGTAGTATGCTTGAGTATTGTATTAGTCAGGATTCTCCAGAGAAACAGAACCAACAAAATATTAGAGAGAGAAAAAGATTTATTTTCAGAAATTGGCTCATGTGACTGCAGAAGCTGGCAAGTTCTAACTCTACAGGGTAAGCTGGCAGGCTGGAGACCCAGGGAAGAATGGCAGTTTGAGTTCAAAGACCATCTGCTGACAGAATTTCCTCTTCCTCGGGGAAGGTCAGTCTTTTTCTTAAGGCTTTCAACTGACTGGATGGCCTTCAGCTCACTCACATTGTGGAAGATAATCTGCTTTATTCAAAGTCTGCTGATTTACATATTAATTTTATCCTAGAAAATACCTTACAGAAACATCTAGAATAATATTTGACCAAGAATCTGGGTACAGTGGCCTAGCCAAGTTGGCACACAAAATTAACTATCACTACTATTAAGATATAAAAGATACTATATCCAGAGAAAAACATGGTTCAAAAGGATACATGCACCCCAATGTTCATAGCAGCATTATTTACAATAGCCAAGACATGGAAGCCACCTAAATGTCCATCAAGAGAGGAATGGATAAAGAAGATGTGCTACATATATATACAATAGAATATTACTCAACCAGAAAAAGGAATGAATAATGCCATTTGCAACAGCATGGATGGACGTAGGGATTGTCATACTAAGATGAGTAAGTCAGACAGGGAAAGACAAATATCATATGATATCACTTATATGTGGAATCTAAAAAAAGTGATACAAATGAACTTATTTACAAAACAGAAACAGACTCACAGAGAATGAACTTATGGTTACCAAAGGGGGAAGGTAGTGGGGAAGGATAAATTAGGAGTTTGGGATTGACATGTACACACTATTATATATAAAATAGATAACTAATAAGGATCTACTGTATAGCACAGGGAACCCTGCTCAATATTCTGTAATGACCTAAATGGGAAAAGAGTTTGAAAAAGAATAGATACATGTATATGTATAACTGAATCACTTTGCTGTACACCTGGAACTAACACAAAATTGTTAATCAACTATACTCCAATATAAAGTAAAAAAAATTTTTAATTAACTATCACTACTATTAAGATATAAAAGATACTGTATCAAAATAGTCACAATCATACCGTGTATATTAATTTTCGTATGATAGAAAGTTAATATAAACGTTATCATGTTGTTTCCGTACAAGGGTTGGTTCGGTTTTGGGTTTGGTTTTGGTTTTGGTTTTAGCCTTTCAGTATCAGTTGGAGTTCTTGAATGCAAGCAACAGAAACTAACTCTGGTTGTCTGAATCAGAAGATAATTTATTGGAAGGACACGAAGATCTGACAGAATCAACAAAAACTTGGAAGACCAGGCCTGGAAAATGGAAAGGAAGCAAGGTAGCTGCAGAAGTTATGACAACCGGGAGACCACCGCCCCTGTAAGACAGTGCCACTGCCCACCCCTAGGTGTCGCTGCTCCTGCATGAATATTGAATTAGTGAATTCAATTGAATTGAATTATTGGTGCCATTATCTTTGTGCCATTCAACAGAGATTTCAAGTCATGGGGAAACATTAGATTGCCCAAGACTTGGTCACATGCTCACCCTTCAGCCTCCACCCCAGGTCGAGAGAATAGTGGACCTTTCTGGCTTCCACCATGTGAGATGACCCCCTGCATTCAACAAGATCTACAGCTTGTGGATTCCCACAAAATGAGAAGACTGTTCAGTGTTGTAGCAAAAGGATAAAAAATAACTATGAAGCCAGAAGCACCAGGGCTACTTAAACGGTCTATTCTCAATTTGTATGCATCCTCTGTCCTGCTCTGAAAAAATTCCAGGGAAATCATGGAGATTCCAAAGGGATTCCAAGTGGATGGCTGTGGGCCAGTCTGCCTGGCTCTCACGTCTGTCCCTTTATCCCTGCCCCAAATGTGGACCGTGGTGAGGCCAGAAAATCCACTCAAGAGTACGGGCAGGCTAGGGCCAAGAATACAGACATACAGAGCAGGTAACTTCCATGGCTTTGTAAGTGGATACTCCCGGCTTTCTCATTGGATACATGCCACCACCAGAGTAACTTATAAAAATAGAAACCCTCTTTCCCTACTAACTTTGTTACACAGAGTGAAATTTCGCCCTCCACACCAGTGGGAATTACACAACCCTGAAACAGAAGAATGAAACAGAAGAAGTCCTTGCTGTTCGCTTGGGGCAGACTCCTTAATCTTTTTAAGCACTTTTAAAAAACCTAGATGGACTTGTCCAAACTTGAATCCAGACTGGACTTGGACACCTGGAGTTCATACGGTGCACTGGCTTATCTGTTCCAAACATACTTTGTGGGGACCCCCAGCAAAGCAAACATAGACATGAGCTTGCTCCAGTGAAAGCAAGAGTGGGAGCCTGGGGCCCTACTTACTGGGTTTTCCATTTATCCATGTGCAGGGGAGGAAAAAGCGTTCCTACAGGTCCCTGGCTGGGTCTGAAAAGTAAACTGACAAAGACAGATTAACAGAAGCAAAGCATGCACATTTATTTAACATGACGTTTGCTTGACGTGGGAACCTTCATAAGGAAATGAAGGCCTGAAGAAACGACTAAACCAGATCGTTTTTCTGTTGTATCTGATGAAGAGTCAAGCATCGTGCAGAAATATGAGTGAGGAAAGTGCAGTAAACTGGGGAAGCTTTGCAAGTCCTGCCTGTTAGCTTCTTCTCAGCAACCCTTTGTCTTCAGAGATAAGGATGCTTCTTTCCTCCAGGTGTAGGGAGGGCGCTTCTCACGTGAGGGTTTTCTGACCCGTTTCCAGGTCATAAAAAAGATGTGGGGGAGGGAGAAGGGCAGCGTGGCCTTTCTACCTCTGCCCTTTTCTCAAAATTCTTCAGCTTAAAATATTCAATATGCCAATATTCAATACGTCAATATTTCAATATTGAAATAATATTCAATATTCAAAATATTCAATATTCAAGGTGGCATATTCTCAGGTAGCATTTCCTGAGCCTCATCACACTTTGGTGGCCACTGAGGACACCCACTCAAGGGACCACAGTTTGAAAATAAAGATCAAGTTCAACACAACTATATACAAAATAGATAACTAATAAGAACCTACTGTATAGCACAGGGAGCTCTACTCAATACTCCGTAATGACCTATATGGGAATAGAATCTAAAAAACAGTGGCTATATGTATATGCATAACTGATTCACTTTGCTGTACACCTGAAACTAACACAACATCGTAAATCAACTCTACTCCAATAAAAATTAATTTTATTATTATTTTTTAATCTTTATTGAATTCGTTACAATTTTGCTTCTGTTTTATGTTTTGGTTTTTTGGCCGCAAGGCATGTGGGATCTTAGCTCCCTGACCAGTGACAGAACCTGCACCCCCTGCATTGGAAGGTGAAGTCTTAACCACTGGACCACCAGGGAAGTCCCCAAAATTAATTTTAAAAAAAATAAATAAAAGTGGGAAAAAAAAAAAGATCAAGTTCAGTCTTCATTCTGAATGATGACCTGCCTGACCCAAGTCCACACATTCAGTTTATGGCACATCTAAGACCTAAACTAAAATGGTTTTTAAAATAGCTACGTATTTTACGTATGGATCTATTATGACGGATATTCATTTATTTGCTTATTTTTGCATTTAATGGTGTGTTTAAGAGATAAGGAAATGGAGAAAAGACAGAAAGATGCAAATCCTTACTCTCCTTGACCTGTTCTTTGTAGCTGTGACTGTCCTCCTTGCAGAAACCTGCAGAAATCTCAGGAAAAAAACACAGAAGGTATTTTCAAAGAAATTTAAACTGTAATTGTTAGAGATTAATTCTGAAGAAAGTTAGGAGCAATTAAAAGAGACTAGTAAAATCATATGACAACCTCTCTGAAAATTATCCTGTTCCCCACATCTTTTTCATTTTGTTGTATCCACTCTTAGAGGTAACCTAGTTAACTGATCCAAGTTTTACCACTGAAGAAAAGGTCCCAGGTCACTGAGGAGTATAGGGTCTTAAAGTTTAGAATCCATTAGAATCATGGTGAAATGCAGATTTCTGGGTCATGCTACCCTGGGAGTCTGATCAATGGGTTTAGACACAGCCCCAGAATCTGCATTCTTAACAAGCAGGTTTGGTAAACAAGACCGTTCCCCACAGTCTTCGAATGCCCTGATCATGAATGTTATCTGAAGGCACATTATCTTGAGAGGTGGAAATAAGACCACCTCTATAAACAAAAGCATAAGGATCCGTCTTACTGGATTATTTACTTATAAATTCTTTTTTAACTACCAGTATTGAACGTCTCCCAGTATGCCAGACTTAGTGCTAGAGTATTTCACATTTATGGTCTCATAAAAGTCTGTGTCAGTGAGGCTGACCCCTTGAGGCCTTTGTAGAGCTGAGAGTATTTTCACTGGTTTGAGGCATGATGCCATCATAAAGGGTAACACGTCAGCTTTCTAACAGTGTATACAAATTTCTTCGAATCACTGCCATCTTGGGGAATACAGAATGAAACAAGGGATAGATGTGCTTTATTAAAGGGAAGAATGACAGAGCGTATAAAAATATCAGGAGCATAACTCCTCTAAGAAAACCAAAGGAAGTACTGAAGGGAAGCTAAAAACAAACCTGGCCGAGTGTACAAGACTCTGTAGCCTTGGGAGGCCTGACTGGCTGGTTTGCTCATTGATAAGCTAATGGGGTCCCCAGCTTGACCTGACTCCTTACAATCAGTGATCACTCTCTCCCTACACACACGGAACCCTCCATTTCCATTCTCATATCTCACACAGGATTTCATTTACTTCAGGTCAGGGGAGAAAGAAAATTGAATGTATTCTTAATGCAGTCATCTTAATCATACAAATACACTTGATCTTACCCAAAAGGCCAAGAAGCGATTACCCACTCCTGGGCATATATCCACAGAAAATTCTAATCCAAAAAGATACATGCACCCCAGTGTTCACTGCAGCAGTATTCACAATAGCCAAGACTTGGAAGCAACCTAAATGTCCATCGACGGATGAACGGATAAAGAAGATGTGGTACATATATATATATATATATATATATATATATATATACACAATGGAATATTACTCAGCCATAAAAAAGAATGAAATAATGCTATTTGTAGCAACATGGATGCACCTAGAGATTATCATACTAAGTGAAGTAAGTCAGACAGAGAAAGACAAATAACATATAATATCACTTATATGTGGAATCTAAACAAATGATACAAATGAACTTATTTACAAAATAAGTTGCATGATAATGTTGTTCCTTTAGTTTGTGAAAATACAACAGAAAATATTTCCTTTGTATCAGCAATATTTTGGACGGCAATTCAATTTTTAAACAGGCAAACTTATGTTTTTGAGATTCAAGAAGAAAAAAATTTTAATGGATTATTGTTAACATTTATACAGCAGAAATTATATCATTTCCATTTCTCAAACAGTTTTCTTTTTAAATTCAAACCAAGGTACACACATAGGTGTCTAGTCCTCTTTGCCAATAGATTGCTCTAATTCCACCAGACCTTATACCCAGTCATGATGCAGGTAAGGCCAGCTGTTTTGAATTTTGAATATGATTATATTATATTCAGAAAACTCAATATGGAATTAAACCATTTCTGAGAAAAGCTCTATCTAGATGTGGTATATTTTAACTTCATCATTTTAACCAGTTGGTTTAGCTAGCAAAATGTAAAATGATCTATCTAGGTTACAAATTAGCTACATTGTGGAGTAATTTGAGGTTTAAAAGAATCTTATACCTATTAAATTACAGAGGAAGTTGGGCAGAGTGTGATAATTACTAAGTACCAATTCTATTTCCTCTGTCATTTAACTGGTTATAGGAAAAAACACTATAATTGCTTTTTGTGTAAACTTTTTGCAAAAAAGTTTCATTCCCAAATCACACACTTAGCTCTCAGCTAGAGTTTAATTGGCAGCAAATGCAGGGATATTGTTTGCTGGAAATTAACTCTCATTTAGATGTTTCTCTGAATACTCCGTGACTTTGGGGACCAAAGGAAGGAACTTCCACATAGGCCTTCAGACTCATTAAAACTCAAGGGAACCATTTAAGAGATGCCAACTGCTTGTATAGCCAAGTGAAACAGAATTGTACTGTCTTTGGTGCCATGGAGTCCCATAGAACAGTCATCAAGATGTTGAAATATTTAGGAAGTGTAAACAGTATGAGAGAAGGAAAGAAAGAGAGGAAGGAAGGAAGGAAAGAAGGAAGGAAGGAAGGGAGGGAGGGAGGGAGGAAGAAAGGAGGGAGGGAGGGAGGAAGAAAGGAGGGAGGGAGGGAAGGAAAGAAGGAAGGAAGATAGAAAAAAGAAAAGAAAATCTAGAATATTCTGAGGAATCTACTAGCTTGTGTTCCAGTGTCCATCATCACAGACTTGCATTTAAGCTACAGATGACGTGAGATGAAATACTGTAATTAGTGTGTCCCTCTTCCTCACTTGGAAGCCACGAATGCTTTCAGTATTCCACTTGATTCAAACTGTCCTAAGCCAATTTTCCACTCAACAATTGTTCAACACTTTGTTGGTAGATACCAATAGCTTCCACTTATTAAATATAGGTGAGGACCTATCTTGCTTCCTCTCCCCTAGCCTCTTTGCCAGGGGATAAGTTACAAAGAAAGTTAAGTCTTGGGCTAAACTCTGCCACTCACACATTTATTTAGAAGCAGCAGCAACAAACCAAGCCATCAACCTGTGGTAGTCATGTGCTGTTACCCAGATATTTCCAACTATCTGCCCTCTTGGTACCGGTAACACTGTATTCGCCAATACGAGACCCTCCAGAGGGAGCTCCCTCTTCCTTCTTCCAAGACAGTCAACGAGGTTCCAGCCGGCGGCTGCCCTGCCAGTCAGGGTCTGAGTGATGACAGCACAGGGCACACCCTCAACAGCATAGAGTGAGGAAGAAGTAAACCTTTGTCAAGCTGTGGGGATTCTAGCTGTTGTTTGTTACTGCAGCACAACCTAGCTATCCTGACTGAGGCACAGTGGTCATTGTAAGCTCAGTGAAATCCCCACCCCCTTTTTTTTTTTTTTTGGTCCTTTTTTCATTTCAACAAGTATTTTGAATGCAAGTTTCAATCTGAAGTAAATACAATAATATTTAGAGTAGGATCAACTAATCTTCTAAACCTATAGAAGATGGAATCCTCCATATTCAATCCTCCATCCCCAAGGAAGTGGGGATGAGCTAAGTGTATCTAGGAAACTATTCTGGAGTTAAGAGGTGAGGCTCACCAGATTTCCACCCGTTCATGCAACGACAAGGTGCCCATACAATCGTTTTTACCAACCACATATATTTAAAATTGTTTTTCATTAATAAAAACGTATTTCTAGCATCGCTTAATGGGCTCAATAGTGAGCCTGTTGTGCAGACTCAAATAGCTATTGCTTGTTCTGGAGTTTGGATTTCCAACTAGGGTACCTTCAAATATCAATTAGCCTCAAATATTAATTTAACCTTAGGGTATAAAGTAATCTACATGTACATATATATCACAAACTATAGAAATACTATATTTAAAGTTAATTACAGACAATATAACATCAGTAAAATAACTCAAGTCCTCACTCACCTCACCTATTTACAAAAAAAATAGCCTCTCTCTTCTCCAGGGACATATCTCCCATCAAGATCCTCAAAACTCTGTAGAATGCTTACTCACAACTAAAGGGTTAATTCAGATGTTCCACCACCTTTTGGGAGGTGCTGGAACTCCAGATGTGCCACCTTGATGCTGGACAAACCCGCCACAAGAAGCAAGTTGCTTTAGAAACAGCTACAAATCTGTCACACCAGGTTTCCAGTGTCGCGCCTTTCATTTACTCAGCCTATTTTTCAAAGTCCCCACAAATATTTTAAAACAAATAGTTATTGTTTAAAAGAGACTGTTTTCAAAAGTATGGGCATGCCGCAGGGAAACCTCAGGGGTGGCCCAATACTCCAGAGCATGTGGAGGACCAGAGAAGGACTCTGTAGGAGGTGCTTGGTGAGAGCTGTGACCTTTGTTTGAAGGATCCAACCCACAGGAAGGGAACTGGGGAGGTGCGTGCAAGCTTTACTCTTCAGTATCCTGCTGCTTTGTCCCATTGGCAAACCCAGTTGGAAACAAGAGGGCAAGGGAGCCATGACGTAAGCCCAGAGGAGAGAAGGGTAACCAGCGCCTCTGGAGAGGCAAGTGGAAAATACCCAGCAGCTCCTTCATAAGGCAGGAGCTTGCCCGGGAGGCTGGGCCAGAACTAACCACTTCATCGATCCAGAACCACCTTTGCCTCTGGTCTATGTTCCTACCTTCATGATTAATTTATTTTAGGGACTTCCCTGACTTTCCCTATGTCAGGTCCTCAGGTGGGGACACACACATTCTCCCCAAAAAGTTCCAAACTCTGATTCTCAAGAAGGAATCGGGAGTGTAGAATAAAATGTGTGTTTCAACGAAAACCTGTACGTGGTTACACAGAGCACATCCTTTCGGGTGTCACATTCTAACACACTGTTGCTTTGTCTGTTTTGTAATTTTACACGTTAGTAGACTAGACATGCAAACTCTGTGTCTCCCTGTAGAGTTTCTATCAACTTCCTTCCCTCCTGTAGAAAAACAGATTTACCTCCATTTGCAATTCAATTCCTTTACTCCATATCAATTTTTTTACTTTTTCTTTGAATTAGGTTATAAGATATTCCTGGTTCTCTCCTATATGAATAAAATAAAACTGTAACGTAAGTTCATTTTTATATCTGTAGGAGAGTCACGATTTTACCTTTGTCTGAAAATTATCTTTTAACAAGAGTCTCATCCTTTCCTTATCAGAAAGTACTTGGGATCCTTAAACAAATTTGCCCGAGCAAACTGTAATTTAGCATATCAATGATTTATCCCAAAAGATCCTTTAAAAATGAATGCACTGTTATATACAAGGTTTATAGAAAACAAGCAAGTCGATGGCATGCTAAGGAAATGAAGACTCTGGCTAACTTGTGAAATGTTGAAATGTTAATCCCTTAATAGTATTTTATAATCCTATCCTTTTGATTCATTTTGTTTATGTGACCATGACTCAGAACCACAATGAGTGGCCAAATTTGATAGCACTGGCGTTTGGTTTCACAGTGTGATTACTGCATTATTTTTCACCTCTTCTCAAATATCTGTTGGAGACAGCAGGAAGCTGGCTTTACTGTGTGTGAAAGCCACTGGATGGGCATTAGATGAAAAGCTCTGAACTCTTCTAAAAGAATTCTAAGTCCATGGGTGGGGGGCTGGGGGGAGTGCACAAGTGCCCTACTTTCAGTGAGCAACCAGAGAAAACAAACGAGCAAAACAATCCAAGATTCCAGAAATCATTGTTTTTAAATGACCTCCTAGTTGCAGGTTTGAAGAAGTATTTCCAGTTTCATAAGTTACCATTTCAAAATTGTGCCTTTCATTATTAAAATGCTAGCACGAGCTAAATCTAGCTCCCACCCACTTTTCCTGGCCTAACTCTCACTACATCCTAACAAAACCCTTCCACAGCGTCAGACTTGACTACTCCCTGGGGCTGAACATTCTGGGCCTTCTCCGGAGACTCACTATCGCTCCCATCAGGCCCCTCCTGAACTGCCAACTTACTTCTGAATCCTCCTTACACTTTTTCGCCTGTATAAGTAAATTGTTCCCCCAAGATTAACTCAAATATTACCTCTTCCATGAAGTTTTTCCTGACCGTTCCAGCTGGAAGTGACAACATCTGTACCTCTTTGACACTTGTAGCTTGTCTGTGTCATCCATTTGGTGATGCAAGATGGGCTGACTCAAGTATTACAGGCAGGCTGGATCTGCTGTGGGAATAGATAAAACCAGCAATCACATCTCTTCACTCTGTAGATTCTAAAACAATTAAGAAACAGACAGGGGAGTTGGGAAGGTGTCAAAATGTCAGCTTTATGGCTGGCAAAGTAGAATTAGAAGGCATGGTTGGGACCTGACGATGAAACCAGCCTTCCTATTACCTCGCCCCCTGAGTTGGATCAATTTGGCCATCCATTACTGGGGCAAGAAGCCCCACCAGTGGGAATGTAAATTGGTACAATCACTATGGAGAACAGTATGGACGTTCCTTAAAAAACTAAAAATAGAACTATCATATGATCCAGCAATCCCACTCCAGGGCATATATCCAGAGAATACCATACTTCAAAAAGATATCTGCACCCATATGTTCATCGCAGCGCTATTTAAAGCACCTAAGACATGGAAGAAACCTAAATGTCCATCGACAGATGAATGGATAAAGAAGATGTGGCACATATATACAATGGAATATTACACAGCCATAAAAAAGAACAAAATAATACCATTTGCAGCAACATGGGTGGACCTAGAAACTATCATACTAAGTGAAATAAGTCAGACAGAGAAAGACAAATCATATGATATCACTTATATGTGGAATGTAAAAAAATGATACAAATGAACTTATTTACAAAACAGAAACAGACTCACAGACTTTGAAAACAAACTTATGGTTACCAGGGGGGAAATGTTGGGAGGAGGGATAAATTAGGAGTTTGAGATTGACATATACACACTACTATCAATATTTATAAAATTGATAACCAACAAGGACCTACTGTATAGCACAGGGAACTGTACTCAATATTCTGTAACATCCTACATGGGAAAAGAATTTGAAAAAGAATAGATACATGTATACGTATAACTGAATCACTTTGCTGTACACCTGAAACTAACACAACATTGTAAATCAACTATACTCCAATATAAAATAAAAATTAAATTAAAAGTTAAAAAGAAAGGAAGAAGCCCCAACAGGGCTTTTATCCCCACCAATCAGCAGCGGAAATGGAGAGAACACATGCATCTCTTCAACAGGCTGAGCTAACATGCCCAGAAACTGTGCTGCCCCCAAGGGGAGTAAGAAAGGGGGTGAAGCATGGGACCAAAGCTACTCGGTAAGGGGTGGATATCTTTCATGTATGAGCTTGTAAGAACAGGCCATGAATGAGTGATCGTGCCTGCAGGCAAAAAGCATAATTATGTCATTTATGTCTGGGAGTAACCGGTTTATCATCACCCTGTCCCTCCCCCGAAAAAAACCATCACAGCCTGGTGATAGATAAAGCCGAGTCCATTGTCCTCCATGGCAAGAGACAGAACTCCCCCCGCAGAGCTTTGACAATGTCGGGGTGCAGGCTGGTCACAGAAAGCAATGTCAGAATTCTTGAGAACTAGAAGTTTGACTTAAGGAGGATCTTTCAAAGTGGGGACTTTTTCTTTTTTAAATTTTGTTGACATATAGTTGGTTTACAATGTTGGGTTGAATTTCTGCTGTACAGCAAAATGACTCAGTTATACATATATTCGGTGTGAGGACCTGATTGGGGTCGAGTAAGGATTGTGCTACAACAGTCCAGGATTGATGGAAACAGCAAGGGGAGGATTTTGAAGTGAGGGATTCAAAGAATCTCAGGGTGTAAACTATGCTTTGATGCGTCCCACAGAAGAGTTCATGAGACTCTGGGGGATGTTCCTGTATGGACCAATCAAGCCATTTGCCTAGAAAGACGTTCCTACTAAAATAAAGTCTTGTTAATTAAGACAGGGGAATAGGACAACCCGCAGTCAAGCGAGCGGGGTGCATCGGGATCCCTGCGTTACCAGAACCCCTGACGCACAGCCTGGTCCGGCCCTCCTGGTGCTCATTTCTCTGCTCAGGGCCAGGACCGGGGCTGGGGACTGGGGGCTGGGGATCGAGGACTGCAGACTGGGAACCAAGGACTGAAGACCCAGCAACTTTTTTTTTTCCAACGTGAGCACATAGAGAAATTTTTCCTGTCATCTTGGGTCAATATCACACTCTTTGTGCATGCATGAAGAAAGTTTCCCTTTTCTTTCCCCACTGCCACCGCAACGAAGGGACATCCACGGAAGAGACTAATAAAAAATTCAGTAATATTTAAAATTAAATAAATAAATAAATAAAGACAGCAGAATCACAAAATCATGTTAATACAGACATTAAGTAGTGGTTTTGGGTCTCAGTGTCTGCACTGAGTATGGGGGTAGATGATTTTTTTTTTTTTAATTCTTACTAGGGCATAGTTGATTTACAATGTTGTGTTAGTTTCATGCGTACAGCAAAGTGAATCAGTTATACATATGCATATAGCCACTCTTTTTTACATTCTTTTCCCATATAGGCCATTACAGAGTAGAGTTCCCTGCGCTCTACAGCAGGTCCTTATTAGTTATCTATTCTCTATATAGAGTAGTGTGTATGTGTCAATCTTGGGTAGATGATTTTGGTTCTTGCTGTATTCTGAGAAGAAAGCTGAGCATTTCTGGAGCAGGACTTTAGATTCTCAAACCTCAACACTTTCTCCTTGAAGTTTAATGCAGGAAAGCTACCATATGCGAAAGGCACTCAAATCTGACTCCAGGAAATGTGACCTTGACACGCCTCAGCTAAACTTTCTCAAAGCCTCTCAGATCCCACTTCTCCCTAAAGACGTCTCGGTAGCTGTATCAGTCAAGGCTCTACAGAGAAGCAAACAATAGGAGAAAAAGAGAGACAGAGATTAAGAGAGAGACAGATTAAGAGAGAGAGAGAGAATTATTTTAAGGAATTGGCTCACAGGACCATGGGGGCTGGCAAGTCCAAAGCTCATAGGCAAGCTAGCAGTCTGGAAACTCAGGAAGTTTTGAACTTGATGCTGTAGTCTTCAGGCAGAATTTCTTCTTCAAGAAACCTCTGTTTTTTTTTGTTTTTTTTTTTTTTTTGCTCTTAAGGCTTTCAACTGATTGGATAAAGCCTGCCCAGAGCCTTTGGGACCCTGACTCTGCCCACCAGTGAGCCAGCACTAGCCCCAGACACCCTAGGGTTCTGCAGCCAGCTGCTTCCTGACCAAGCCCCACTAAGCAGCAGCCAGCAGCATCTGTACAAGGCAGGGCCTGGCAACCAACCAGACTACGGGTCAACCAAACCTACCAGACCACCCACATAGTTAGCCTACCACAACAGAAGGACCCTCGCAGCTCACATAGGGGGCACACTAGAGCATGCAGCTCAGGTGATGAGAGGGGAGCGCAGTGCTGGTATACATAGGATGCCTCCTACAGGGGGTCACTTCTCCAAGGTCAGGAAACATAACTAACCTACTACAGACATAAAAATACAAACAACAACTTAGACAAAATGAGGCAGCAGAAGAATATGCTCCAGACGAAGGAACAAAATAAAACCCCAGAAGAAGAACTAAGTGAAGGGGAGATAGGTAATCTACCCAGAAAAGAGTTCAGAGTAATGACCATAAAGATGATCAAGGAAGTAGGGAGGAGAATGGAGGCACAGAGTGACAAGTTAGAGGTTTTTCACAAAGAGTTTGAAAATATAAAGAACCACCAAACAGAGATGAAGAATACAATAATTGCAATGAAAAATACACTAGAAGGAATCAGTAGTAGACTAAATGATAGAGAAGAACAAATCAGTGAGCTGGAATACAGAGTGGTGGAAATCACTGCCACGAAAGAGAAAAGAGAAAAAAAAATGAAAAGAAATGAGGACAGTTTAAAAGACCCCCTGGGACAACATCGAGTGCACTAATATTCACATTATAGGGGTCCCAGAAGGCGAAGAGAGAGAAAAAAGGCCTGAGAAAATATTAGAAGTGATAATAGCTGAAGCCTCCCTAACATGGGAAAGGAAACAGTCACCAAGTCCAAGAAGTGCAGAGAGTCCCATACGGGATTGACTCTAAGAGGATCACACCAAACGGATTAAAGTCCTGAAGGTAAGACTTGGAGCCATAAAACTCCTAGAAGATAACATCGGCAGAACACTCTTGCACATAAATCATAGCAAGATTTTTCTGGATCTGTTTCCTAAGGCAAAAGAAATAAATGGGACCTAATGAAACTTAAAAGCTTTTGCACAGCAAAGGAAACCATCAACAAAACAAAAAGACAACCTACTGACTGGGAGAAAATATTTACAAATGATGTAACTGATAAGGGGTTAACATCCAAAATATATAAACACCTCATACAAGTCAATATCAAACAAACAAACAACACAATTAAACCTGGGCAGAAAACCCAAATAGACATTTTCCCAAGAAGATACACAGATGGCCAACAGGCACATGAAGAGATGATCAAGATTGCTAATCATTAGGGAAATGCAAATCAAAACCACAGCGAGATATCACCTCACACTTGTCAGAATGGCTGTCATCAAAAATTCTACAAATAACAAATGTTGGTGAGAATGTGGAGAAAAGGGAACCCTTGTGCACTTGGTGGGAATGGGTATTGGTACAGCACTATGGAAAACAGTATGGAGGTTCCTTATAAAACTAAAAATTGAATTGTTATATGATCCAGCAATTCTACTCCTGGGTATATAGCAGAAGAAAACAACAACACTAATTTGAAAATATATACGCACCTCAATGTTCATAACAGCATTATTTACAATAGCCAGATATGGAAGCAACCGAAATGTCCACCAACAGATGAATGGATAAAGAAGATGTGAAGAAGATATATATATAAGAAGATACACACACACACACACACACACACAAAAATGGAATATTACTCGGCCATTAAAAAAAAAAGAAAGAAATTTTGCCATTTGCAAGAACATGGATGAAACTGGAGGCTATTATGCTTAGTGAAATAAGTCAGACAGAGAAAGACAAATACTGTATGTTATCACTTTATATGTGGAATCTAAAAAAATAAAACGAATGAATATAACAAAACAGAAGCAGATTCACAGATGTAGAGAACAAACTAGTGTTTATCAGTGGAGAGAGGGAAGAGGGGAAAGATAGGGATGTGGGATTAAGAGGTACAAACTACTATGTATAAAACAAATAAGCAACAAGGATATATTGTACAACAGAGGAAACATAGCCATTATTTTGTAATAACTTTAAATGGAATATAATCTATAAAAATATTGAATCACTATGTTGTACACCTGAAACTAATATAGTATTATAAATCAACTGTACTCTGATCAAAAATAATAAAATAAGAATAAACGTAACATATTCACACATAGTTAGTGGTTACTCTATTAGACAACACAGATCTAAAGAGTGCAGAAATAAAGGTACGTCCTGATCTTCTGATTTTTCAAGAGGAACCAAAAAAATTCATGCTCCTTTGTGAAATACCTTGGCTTTTGCATGTTGGATCAAATTTTCTTTTTTTAAAACAACCTTATTGAGGTATAATTGATAAAAAATTGCACATATAAACATTATACAATTTGATGAATTTGCACATATGCACACACCAGTGAAACCATCAGCACAACCAAGGGAATAGATTCATCACCTCCAAACATTTCCTCATGTCTCTTCGTTTTTTGTTTTGTGGTATTAACACTTCACACGAGATCTACCCTCTTAACACATTTTTAAATGCATAATACGGTATTGGTGACTAGAGGTGGCTCCCATTTTCTTTTAAGCTGTATATAGGTCAAAGATATTGAGAGTCTGTATCCTGCCAGCAGACCAAACAGTGCTGTCTGCTTTAGATTTAAACAATCCTTCTTAGTCTCAGATCACACTCCATATTCACCAGCTGTCTCTGTGAGGCACATCCCCTAGATACCAAAGAGACCCTGGGGATCCAGATGTCTTGTAGGCTCAAGACACAAGCTCCCAATCTCCTTGTCACTGTTCTCTCCTGAAGTGCTTTCACAGTGTCTGATTACAAGATGTGAAGCCGAATCCAGCCTCTGTACCCCGACACAGAATTAAATCTCAGAGAGTTTTGGATGAAGTATAAAAGAATAGCTTCATTGCTTTGCCAGGCAAGGGGGGCCACAGCAGGCTAATGCCCTCAAAACTGGGGGGGGTGGGGGGGAGGTGTTGTGAGGAGTTTTAAAGTCAAGGGGGTGGGGTTGCTGATAAGGAGCAGGGTGCGTGCAGGGCCTGCATTCCTTCAATCCAGAGATCATCTTGCTCAGGTGATGATGGGTGAACTGTGACCTTCTCCGGAATGAAGAATGCTTCATCAAGTAGTTAACATCTTCCATTTGTTGGGGGTTTAGTTCTGCAGAAGAGCTCAAAGATATTGTTATGTGTATCCCTTGAGGGGGAACCAGGACCTGCCCCAAGGCTGCACTATTGTTTCTTGGCTGTTCCTCCCTTGTACCTGCATCCCCTCCCTTCCCTGATTAGCAACTGTTTGAACCTGCCCTTTGGAACTCAGGGAAGGTCATGGAGGCTGAACTAAGCCTATTTCCTGTAATCAAGAAACAGGAGATACAGAAAGGCTTTTGTGCCCAGGAGCCCTACAGGGTCCTGCTTGGTTCCAAATGTACCACATATCAAGATTTTAAACTCCATAAGACAGAAACCAAATCTTATAGTCTTTTGAAGCTCTCATTGGTGCCTGCAATAGTGATTCCATCTTCAAAGATTCTTGATATTTGTTGTTATTATTATTGTATCTGAGAAGGAAATCTTATTTTATCATGGGCACATTCCAGTTAGAGTAAAATTAATGTACAGAATTGCAGGTTTACAACAGATAAATTAGTAGGTAATTTTATGTCTACCTAGAGAATTATTTAAATGGCAACTTTCTCTACCATATTTAAGATACGATTCTGGTAAAAAAAAAAAGTAATACTTTATGCTATTATTTGTGGACATATCAATTGTACCAAGCAGTGATGCTAAGTTGATATTCTCAAAATGATTATCAATAAGACAGAAACATATCTGACAATCAAGCCTTCTTTCAGAATGAAAAAATAAATAATAAATTTTTTTTCAAATGTTAGGTAAGAAACTTATTGAATACAACACCACTGTTTTCACATGTATGGTGTCACTTGGTCAACAAGATAATTCTACAGACAAAGGAATCCCAACATACAATCCAAATCAAGTTAATAATTTATTAGAAAGTGTTTGCCCATTTCAAAAATGGGCAAAGAACTTGAATAGATATTTCTCCAAAGAAGAAAGACTAATGGCCAAAAAGCACATGAAAAGGTACTCAACATCATTAGCCATTAGGGAAATAAAATTAAAATCACAATGAGATACTACTTCACATCTATTAGGAAAATAACAAGTGTTAGCAAGGATATAGGGAAATAGAGCCCCTATGCATTGCTGGTGGGGATGTAAAACAGTACAGCCACTATGGAGACAATTTGGCAGTTTCTCAAAAAGTTAAACATGGAATTACCATATAATCCACCAATGCAACTTCTAGTTATATACCCAAAAGAATTAAAAGCAGAAATCCAAACAGATGTGTATGACAGTGTTCATCACAGCATGCTCACAATAGCCAAAAGGTGGAAACAATTCAAGTGTCCGTCAACAGATGAATGAATAAACCAAAGGTGGCATATACACACAATAGAATATTATTTATCCTTAAAAAGGAATGAAATTCTTATACGGGCTACAACATGGTTGAAGCTTAAAATCATTATGCTAAGTGAAATAAACCAGACACAAAAGAATAAATATTGTGTAATTCCAGTTATATGCATATCTTAGTCAGTTTGGGCAGCTTTAACAAAATACCATAGACTGGGTGATTTAAACAACAGAAACGTATTTCTCATAGTTCTGGAGGTTGGGAAGACAAAGATCAGGTCAGGTTCTGGTGAGAACCCTCTTCCTGATTTGCAGACTGCTGTCTTCTTGCTGTGTCTTCATGTGCTGGAAAAAGAACGTCTCTCTCACACCTCTTCCCATAGGGGCACTAATTCCTCTACTGAAGCCTCCACCCTCATGACCTAATCACCTCCCAAAGGCCCCATGTCCAAATGGCATCACACTGGGATTTAGGGCTTCAACATATGAATCTGCGGGGACACGAACATTCAGTCCGTAGCAGTGTGGTACCTAGAACAGTCAAATCATTAAGAGAGAAAGTAGAAAGAAGTTATCAGGGGCTAGGGCGAGAGGGGAGTGGGGAGTTATTTCTTAATGGACACAGAGTTCTGTTGGGGATAATAAAAACTTTCTAGAAATGGAAAGTGGTATTGGATGTAAAACATTTTAAATGTATCTACTGTCACTGAATTTAAAAAGTAGGAGTGGTTAAAATGGTAAATTTTGTGTTATGTATATTTTACCACAATTAAAATGAAAACTACTTGCTCTTTGAAGTCTCTAGATCACTGCCTCCCATCCACTCCCAATTTATGCTGATCAGAACACATAAAATTAAACAGATGTTCTGAGTTCTGAAATAGCATACAAAGTTGTCAATCACAGTCATTACATTATGTTGTCACAGGCATTAGAGTGTGTAAGAACATAGGATTTAAATAACAAGGCAAGTCATGTAAAACTGTGTTATTCCTTTCACTGGTAAAAGGCACCCAAAATTTCATAAGTCTAAGGATAGAAAAGAACATTACTTAATCATTTAAAGAAAGTCTACAAATGTGACCCCAGGGGAACCCATAGAAATTTGAAGGTTGCTTTAAAGCTCAGCGCAAACCTCTAATACATGGCTGAGATCATGCAACATTTCAAAAATACAATGGCATCTTAGAGAAACCGTGTCCATCTTGAAATCCAATAGAAAAACAGGTAAACCTTAATTAGGCCCCACAATTTTCCTGCAATGAGAGCAGATTAAGCTGGTCTATCACAGACCCCTTCCAAAAAGTTTTAGCTAAAGAAGTGCTGAAACAAAGCAGGATCCTGCAGGGCCGTCCCGGGTACAAAAGCATTTCCGTGTCCACCGTTTCTTGTTTGTAGGGCTTCCCTGAGTTCCAAAGGGCAGAGTCAAGCAGTTACTAATTATGAGAGGGGGAGAATGCAGAAACAAAGGAAAGGCAGTCAAGAAACAATAGCGCAGCCATGGGGCAAGATCCTGGTTCCTCCTCAAGGAATATACATAACAATAACTTTGAGCTTTTCTGCAGGAACTAATGCCCCCACCCAGGTGAAGGATGGTAACTTCAGGCTGAGCACAAGATTCCTGTTACCTCACTGCCAACCCATCAGAAGAACGTCATGAACCCTGCAGCCCTCACCCCAGATTTTGCCTATAAAAAACATTTCCCTGAAAACCATCAAGGAGTTTGGGTCTTTTGAGCACGAGCCACCCACTCTCCTTGAGTGGCCGTTCAATAAACCTTTCTCTGTTCCAGAGTCCGACCTTTTGGTTTGTTTGGCCTCACTGTGCGTCGGGCACATTGAACTGGAGTTCAACAACAGTGCCAGAAGAAGCGCATTCTATGACAGGTTCAGTACTCAAGGTGGTGCCCCTGTATGGACTCCAAGAGCAGCCGTGTTCAATACAGTTGTGTCAAGCTCTACCTGAGTCACATTTGGTCTAACAACCCATAGTACAAAGGCCAAGGTCACAATTTCTTTGGGTTTAATTCAGCAACTTAAATTGTGATGGGAATGACTGCTGTTGGACTGGCCTGATCAAAGCAAAACTGGTCTAGTTGAATAATGCTTACCCTCCAAGCTCCCTCACAGTTCCACCGTATTTTAATTCTGTTATTGTTGTTGAATCCAATTTCCTTTGACCGACACACAGTGAGGCCAAATAAACCAAAACATCAGAGTTTGGAGCAGAGAAAAGTTTATTGCAAGGGCCAGGGAAGGAGTACAGGCAGGTGGCTCGTGCTCAAAAGACCTGAACTCCCCGACAGGTTTCAGGGAAGGGTTTTTAAAGGCCAGGTGAGGGAGGGGAGTTGCAGGGTGTGTGACCAGCTCAGGCACAGTTCTCTGATTGGTTGATGGTGAGGGAATAGGGTGGTATCACAGGGGTCAGCATCATCAACCTCAGGCTCCAGTAGGGCTATGTGCTCATGGTCATCAAGTAGGTAGTATCTTCTGTTTGGTGGGGGGTTTAGTATCTGCAAAACAACTCAGGACATGTGCATCAGACACTGTTATCCATGTCTTTCAAGGAGGAACTAAAGAGTGTGTGACTGCTACATGGCTGATCTACAGTTTAAATGGCCACCAGTGCTCCTGGCCCAAGTGCTATTTTTTGTTACTACATGTTCACATCCCTTCAATCATTAATTCTTTTTTTTTTTTAATATCTATTTATTTATTTACTTATTTAGCTGCACCGGGTCTCAGTTGCGGCATGCAGGATCTTCATTACCACTTACGGGATCTTCATTGTGGCATGCGGGATCTTTAGTTGCAGCACGTAGGATCTCGTTCCCTGAGCAGGGATCGAACACAGGCCCCTGCACTGGGAGCACGGAGTCTTAACCACTGGACCACCAGGAAAGTCCCTCAATCATTAATTCTTGAGCCAGGTTTTTGTGACTCAGGGGAGGCCTGGGAGACCACAGATTTTCTACAAACAAGAGGCAGGCAGAGGACATGGCAGGGGGGAGGGTCTGTCCCCAAAGGGCCCCATAGGGTCCTGCTCAGTTATATTACTGCAAAAATTGCTGAAATATCCAGCTCTTCCCATCTAAAGAATATTAATTTGGGGACTACAAGTACCCACAGTCTTGAGTTGATGATGACCGCCTACTTCACTGTTTAATAAGGCATTAGCAACGGTCAGTTAAGCTTTAGTGATAGTATTAAAATGCAAACCAGAATAATTCATATACTTTTCCATGACTTGGAAACAGAGCTTTTGTTCTACAGAACAAAATCTATTAAAACAGCCTTTGCACATCAATCGAAACAGAATAATTTGCATGAAACTGATAATAATTAACTCACAGTTGCATAGGGCTTTAAAATTTACAAAGTGTTTTAACATACATTCCCTCATTTAATCCTCATTACTGTGTTGTTTTGTGGGCTGTAAGCTGAATATTCAAATTTCCCATTACACAATCTGAAACAAGAACAATGCAAACAGCAGTGGCCCTAAGAGTTAGCCGAGGAGTAACTTAAATTTACAAAAGAGACCTCACAATTTTTTTTTTCTGGATTAAACTAGCAACAATTTCCCTGGGACTAGAATTATAATGTTTAAATGATTCTTGAGCTTAAACTACACGTTTGAACTGTCCGACAACATTACATTATATGAGCCAGTGAAGTTCAAACACAGAGATAGAAAGGAATAAGTAGATATAAGACAAGTCAACGCCTTAATCACCACTAAAAGACAAACAAGTGAGAAAGGTTAAAAATCTGCTCTTCGAAATAAGTGTGAGTTAACCTTAAATAGTTTTAGAAGGATTTTAGTTTTTAAAGTTAGTTTGTTCTCCTTATGTTTATGTTTTGAGGACTTCTTGGTTTCAAATATATAACGACCATAAGCAAAATATTTTAAAAGAGCATTTAAAAATATGACATATTCAAAACTGAGATAAACCACTCCAAGGAGCAAATAGAAACTTTCCATAATGTGCAGGACACCTGAGTGCCTATGGTTCTCTGCATACACACGCAGGCGGAGGATTCTGGGAATCTGGGTCCTGACGGAGAACAGGTTGGTGTGGGATCACTGCACTCTGGAAAGGAGGGGGAATAGACGCTGTCGCCCATCACCTGTGGCTGCTACTTATATGAGCCTCATGCCTAGAGAGGCAGATGAACACTCACGTCACCTGGCAACAAGATGCTGAGCCAAGCCAGCCCCATCATCACTGAGGGACAAGAGCTGGGAACCACCAATAGGAGACATGGTTCTGGATCAGAGCCCCAAGGTGGTCAGGTGGATGCAACTTCAAAACGACTAAACAGGGAGAAGGAAGTCAGAAAAAAAGATAACCACCTTTAACACGAGATAAGCCTCCAAAATACCAAAATATATAAATAAAGCTATGGCTAAGAGAGATAACGCATAACTCAGAACGTGAATTGGTGCCAATCAAATTGTTTGGTACGCTCAAAGAGATAAATAAAGGAATAATACTCATAGAAATAAACAAGAAATCCAAAACAGTTAACAATAAAATAAGAAGTTGATGGCAAATACAAATTAGTAGAATTAAACCTATGAGCATTGAAATTAAAACTCAATAAATAGACAAGATAAAGGTCTGTTTGGACCCAGACAGAAAAAGGAATTAGTACCTTGGAAAGCAATCTAAAGAATGTACTCAGAATGCAGCACAGAGAGACAAAAAGATTTTAAAGATATCTACATCTATATGGATAGGGAGAGAGAAAAAGAGAAAGAAACAGAGAGAAGCTCAAGAAACATCTCATATTAGCGCCGTAAGAATAGAATAAAGGAGATGGATGGCAGGGAAGTAATATTTTCAAAAAGATAACTGCTCAAATTTTCCAGAATTGACAAGAATAGGAACAATAATATGCCAATGAATTTTAAAAAGTTAGATAAAATGGATGATTTTCTAGAGCTGCATAAAAATCTCAAATTTGACTTAAGAAAAAAATGGAATTCTTGAATAAACAGCCATTAACGAAAGTGAATTAATCTTTTAAAATCTTTACCAAAATAGGACCCCAATTCCCCACAATTTTACAGGTACATTTACCTCATGTTCAAGGAATAAATTCTCTTATATAAAATGATAAGTTAATGTAGAAACTATTATTAAGCTTTAGTAATTAAAATGGTGTGGTGTTCATGCAGGAATGGAAAAATTTATGAAACAGACACATCAATATATTGAAACAGAGATGTCCTTATAAATCAATAGAGAAAGGGCAGGCTAATTAATAAATGTTCTGGGACAAAAACCATGGAAACAAATAGTTAACCATATGGCAAAAAATGCGACCCTTACCTTATGTCGTACACAAAATACATTTCAGGTGCATTAAGCATCAAAAAAGGGAAATGATTTTAACATTAAAACTTTCAGAAGGATATTTTTATAATTTCAGATAGAGTATAAACCCCTGGGGATAAAATTAATTTAAAAATTCCAAGTTAAAACTTAAAGGGTCAAAAAAAATAAAAACTTAAAGTGTCTATGTCTCAAGCAGCATCCTTTTAAAAAGTTAAAATTTGAGACATAGACTGGGAGAAGATAACATGGAACCAATAAAAGCTCAATATCCAGAGTATCAAAGGAAGTCCTCCAAATCAATAAGAAAGAGACAAACCACCCAGTGGCAAAGAATATAAACAGATAATTTACAAAGAACCACATATTTGAAAGGATGCTCAGGCTCATGGATAGTGAAGGTAATACACAGCAAAACATCGAGACCATCCCACACCCATCAAACTAGCAGAAAGTGACAAGTCTAGAAATACCAGGTGTTGGAGATCAAGAGGAAAACCAGGAATTCTCAAACACACAGCTGGTAGAGGGGAAAATAGTGCAGTGACTTGAAAAGTAATTTGGCAACATCTAGTAATACTGAAGATGTGATCACCCTTATCAAGCATCCCTACATAGAGGCATTGAAAATTTGGTACATATGCACAAGAAGAGATAGAAGGATAGGTGTGTGTGTGTGTGTGTGTGTGTGTGTGTACACGTGTGTACATAGCCATTCACTGCATTACAACTTGTAATAGAAAAAAAATTTAAGGGCTTCCCTGGTGGCGCAGTGGTTGAGAATCTGCCTGCCAATGCAGGGGACACGGGTTCGAGCCCTGGTCTGGGAAGATCCCACATGCCACGGAGCAACTGGGCCCGTGAGCCACAATTACTGAGCCTGCACATCTGGAGCCTGTGCTCCGCAACAAGAGAGGCCGCGATGGTGAGAGGCCCGCGCACCGCGATGAAGAGTGGCCCCCACTTGCCGCAACTAGAGAAAGCCCTCGCACAGAAACGAAGACTCAACACAGTCATAAATAAATAAATAAATAAATAAAAGAACGTGAATTTCTTTAAAAGAAAAAAAATTTAAGACAGAAACAATCTAAATATCCATAATTGAAAAATGGACAAATAAGGCATTGTTTAGTAATAATATGGAACACTGTAGAACAGTCTAAGTGGATAAACAAGAGCTAAGAGTATTGTAATGTATAAATCTGGAAAATAAATTTGAGAGAAAGAAATCTAGTTGTAGAATTACACATACAGTTCAACCTAATATATTTAAAAACAAACAAAATAGTAGTATTTGTAAGGAGACATATTTGTTCTGGGGATTTTGCTTGTTTGTTTGTTTGTTTGTTTTTGGCCACACTGCGCAGTATGTGGGATCTTAGTTCCCTGATCAGGGATGGAACCTGTGCCCCCTGAAGTGGAAGTATGGAGTCCTAACCACCGGACCACCAGGGAATTCCCAGGAGACATATATTTTTAATGAAAGTTGCACAAAAGCTAATGATGAACGTAAGAGTAGAGTGTATCTCTGGGGAGGGGAAGGGAGTGACAGGATTAAGGAGGGGTGCAACATGTATTAAAGAAAAAGAACTAAAGTAAATGTGGAAGATATTTACTAGAATTGAGTTGTTGATGCAAACCTCTTTGTTACGTAATTGTAAATGTATTTGAATATTTTCTGATAAAAATATTTTTCCAATAATTTTTACCAGGAAACGCCAAAGGAAAGCTAATTGACTAAAAGTCAGTTGGTTTGAAGAAAGCAGAACTCTTAAATTCACAAATAGTAGCAATAAAAATGTCTAAGACTTTCGGGCCAAGTGTCATTTTTAAAATAAAAATAAATAAAATTTTGTAATAAATTAATAGAGTCTGTCTTTGGTGAAAAATGTCTATGGATGACTCTCTGAGCATCAACTAGAAAATGCTGAGGCAAGGCACAAAATGAGGTACTATTTTCTTAGAAACGTACTCAGTAAATTCGTGCAGCCAGCTATAAACACTGACAAGTATCATTACATAATTTCAAGGTTTTATTTTATATCTCTCTTATAGAAATCACTCTTTGTCCTTGAAAACGTGTTCCAACATCTGTGGAGCTACAGAAAGAACAGCTAAGCGGCCGCTCAAAGCCTGAGCCTGGGGTCTGCTGGGTGCCGGTCCTTGCATTACCTGGTCCCGTACAGGTACTGGGGCTCTTCAAACCCTGCCCAGCCCTGAGTCAATTGTAACCAAGTTTCCAGTGTATGACTCGTCTAAGAATCATCAGCCCATGGACTCTAAGTTCCATCTTACGGCCCTAAACAATCCGGCTTTCCGGTCCAGCCCATGCTGTGTCCCTAAAGTTCAGCTGTTCCCTACACTGACCACATATGGAAACCCCACCGGCGCCATGAGCAAGAACATGACATGCGTGCTGCATCTCTGGCTGTTTTCTAGCTTTACCCTCCTAACCACGGAGGGTCCCAGCCTTGCTCCAGCTGGGACATTTCTGAGTCTTCACCCAACGTTGACACTTCACGGGGAAGCTCCTCTAGGACTGGTTACTCCCCCCTGCATTCTGGTCCTTACTTTTTTGCCTTTGCCTGGTCCTCTGTTTCGGACACTTCCAATTGTCTTCGGTAAACGTTCCCTCCATGCTTTGGACACGTTCTTCCCATGCTCTAGCCTCTCACCAAGCAGCTCAGACTGTGGTGAGTTTGTAGGGTGCTGAGCAGAGGTGAACACCGAGGACCTCCCCGTCCACTAAAACTTAGGCCCGTGACCCGAGCCTCTGACCTGTGACCAAGCTTCCATTCAGGTTTACTAATTTGCTCTCCAATTTCCCTTTCTGGAGTAAGAGCCCTGCCTTGCAAAATGAATAATAATAACAATAGTTACTTATACCTGCCGAGGTTGAGTCAGGAAAACAGAAGCTACTCCGAATATCCAGGAAGAAGTATTTTAATACAAGGATTTAGAGGTTTCCGTACCTGTTGGAAGAGCCCGGGGAGAGAGGGTTGGGGAGTGCCCACCAGCCGTCTTGGCCTGAAGCACTGATGTGGTTGATTTTTGGGGGCTCCCTGGGAAGCTCTGGGAAGCTCTCTGCCCATGTGTCCCGCTGCAACTGCCTCTAAAGAATAGGGCCTCCCTCTCTTAGCTTCCAAATCTCACCCAAGTGTTTCTCTTGGAAGCACCCTCAGCCAGATCTAGACAGAGAAGGTGAGGGAAGGAAGTGCAGCCCAGCCTCTCCTCTGGCAGGCAGAGACCTCAAGGTGGGGAGTACTGATGTTTCTTTGACAGCACACTAACCATTTACTGAAAGCTTGGAATGTACCAGGTACCTCGCTAAATTATATCATTTAATCCTCACAATAATTCTATGACATGGGCACTTCTTCCATGAGCAGGAGGAGAAACAAAATTCAGAACAGTGAAGGAATACCTTCAAGGTTACATAGCTAAAAAAACGGCTCAATTAAGATTTGAACCTAGGTCACCTGACTGCAAAATCCCATCACTTAACCACCATGCTGTGTGGTCCCTGAACTCTATCCTTTTGATTAGAACCCTTCAATGAACTAATCCTTGCTAGAACCCTCCACCCCTGCTTGAAGACAGATCCGGCACCTCCAGCCTCAGGCTGGGGTCTTATTTCAAGTTGGATTAACCTTTCAGAAACAAGGTAGTTCCTCCCAATTGATCCAGTTTTCCTGCTGCCTGAAGTTTTCTAGAACTAAGGCTCTCGAGGACCAAGACATGCAAACTAAGACATGCATTGGCCACTTCCCTTTGACTGCTGCGATTCTCTCAAGGGCAACTTTATTTCCACACTAGTTCACTTAGACCTAGGCTGTCTCCTTCTCCCACTTCTTACCCTTTCCTACTGACCCAGCATCCCTCAAGCTCAAACCATACATGTGAAAATAGCAAGGCAATTCTGCACTATTCTTGTCTCTAACTGGAACTCTTGAACTCCCCACCACGTGTACTGAGAACACCCTTCCCAATTCGAGTTTATTAGACAACAGGCTTACCATGGCACAAAATTTTCAGTAGCCATTATGGCCTACAGAATAACATAGACACTCCCAAAGCACGTAAGCCGTTCCCAAAAGGCTCAAACCTACCTCTCTAGTCTCACAGCCCATTATTTCCCTAAATATACCTTTCATCTTGTCAAAACTCCTCTAACTATCATTTCTCTAAAGGACCCTGCGTGAACCTTTATTCCAGGTGTTCTTTCCACTTAGAATGCCCCACTTACTTTCCAGCCATTCCTGGCAAATTACAGCCTATTTCTCCAGGCACATCACAAATGGTACCTAACAAAAATTATACTTCTCAATAACAAGCACCACACAGTGTTTGTATCCCAGTATTTGGGTGAGCATGTCATCTCTTCCATCAGATAAAAATCACTGAGGGCAAGGATTATTTATCTTGATGATGTCCCACATGTTCACAGACACCTACAGTGGCCTAAGAACACAATGGATAATCAATTAAAAACTTTCACATTCAATTTAGGAGTTGAAAGAAGGTCAAGGAAAATGTTACCTATTAAATTAGAATGTTTCCTGCTTTCCCAGATTGGAAAAAACATATTCCATATTCTATGCAATATATTCTATGCAATTATTTCTAGGTCTACAAAATAGAGACTTTAGATTATATAAATATAAGGAATTTAATAAGAAACCACCAAAGGGAAAATTTCCAGGGAGGGGGGGGGGGAATCTAGTTTCCAATTACCAATGGATTTTAACGATCATCCCATCCCAAGGTTGGCAATCCATGAGGAGTCAATACAGATGACAACTTCTGGCTGTTTATCTAATTATGTTCCACTTGCCTCCGTTACTTTCAGTCCATTAAAACACGTATTCAAACCCCCGGGGTTTCCCCTACCTCCCTTCCGAAAAGTATTTCCTTCAATACGTTAAGTGTGTAACAGAAGCTTTTGCTGAATCCTTGCCAAAACACACTCAATGATGGAGACTGGAGCAAATACACCTCCTGAGTGAAGCACAGGGGTATCCAATATCCAGAGAGAATAACAGCCTAATAATATAGGGGATGTCAAAGATTGAAGGCACTGGGAAGTCTGGAGGTACTGATACTAAAGGTTGTGTGGCAAGGATTTTTTTTTTTTCCACTGAAGGGAAAAAATCAGGTTGTAAGCATAAATCTTCCTCCACCCTGACGGAGGTAGACACCAATGGGACCAGGCGTATAAAATTCAAAACCTGAAGAGGCCTGGGTAAAAACAGGGCTGAGATAGGAAAGCTGAATATTTAAGGTTTCCACTACATCAAAGGCAAGTATCTGTAAGCCAGGAGGTAAAGGCAGAAGCTACATAACCTAAGCTAGCAGTTGTCAGGCGTAATCCACAGGCCTGAAAGCCAAACTTGGAAGACAGGGGTGATGAGTCTTGGGTATCAGCGATCAGGAGCAAGTCAAGCATTGGAAACACAAAAAGGTCAAAGCAGAGGTAAGGAGGACAACAGGATTTAAATGACCAAGGCAGATACAAATATAGAATTCTGAATATCACATTGCTCAAGACATGGGCACCAAGAATAAGAATGCAAGCGTACGATCTGTGAAATAAACGTGACTGATTTCTGAAACCGATACTCTCTGACTTCCTTTATGCATTTTACTAATTGTGAATCGTTCTGAGTCCACAGGTAAATGAAGAAAATAATTAAACTAGCTGGAGCCCAGGACCCTTGCAGATACAGGTGAATTCTCCTGACAGCTGGAACAGGAGTAGGTGAGCTGGGTTTGGCAGATTGCATTTTCCAAAGATGGTCATGACAGCATCTCCCAACGAACTTGCTCTTCTGTAGTGTGAGCTTGCCATTTCCCCACCAAGAAGTCAAGTCTCAATACCCTACCTGAGTGGCTTCCTTGACCTATAAAATAAATGTGGCAGGAGTGACACTCTGGGACTTTTGAGAGAGGATCATAAGAAACCTTGCAGCTTCCACCAGGACCTCTTAGAAAGTCGCAAGTTGCTCTTGGACTGCTCCCTCTGAGACCCGCTCTCTGCTAGGAGAGCTCTAAGCCACATGGAAAGGCCATGCGTAGCATTCGGGGGCGGGGGGACGGCGGCGGCCGTGGCGGACTCTCAAGCAGTCAGCATCGGCGGCCAGCCAGGGGACGTCCCAACGCAACGGAAGCTTCAGGTCAGTGCAGCCTTAGCCTCTATCTAACTTCAGCTGCAAGAGAGACCTCAAGCAGAGCCCAGTCAAGCCACAAATCTGTGGGCGAGAATAAATTGTAGCTTTCAGACATACGTTGCAATGGAGCAATAGAAAATCAGTCGCTGGAGTTTCAGGGATGATTTTGAAAATGGCTCCATCTCTAGCTGGTGATATTGGGGCCATGTCATTTACAATGATCACCTCTAGCAGACTCTGAAGCTCACTCCGTCTCCCCCATCCCACCTCTTTTGATGTTCTAATGAAAAGTTTGGTGGAGGAAGAATTTGAAAGTTAAAACGAGATTTGGGGTTATCTGGGGAGTTTGATTTACACTGTCTCCATAATGCCCACTGCTGCACATACCGGAGTATTTGGCTAGAGCCTGGAACAACTGAAAATGTGAAACAGCCTATACTAAAAGGCCAGGATGGAAAGTAAGCGCTGGAGGTAACTGAGTGATTTCTGAACAACTTAGAGAATCCACACTCTGGTAAGCAATAGCATTTGCACGGGGGAGTTTTCCAGAGAGATATATCTGATGTTTCTCAAAAAATGAATACCAGTGACTGTGCCACTGGTTACTTTGTTGTATTTCCTCCTGAAATATTACAGGCGATAAGCTATCTCACTTACCTCCAGACCTTCAATCGTTCAGTCCCTGTTAATGCAGGGACATAATGCAGAACAGAAAGTGATTCTCAGTTTAGAGTCAAATTTTCAATTATCCGAGGCTTATGGAGTCACAGGTCAGTCCTTGGGGCTCTGTTTAAATACTGGCTTCATTGACATTTGGGCACATCTGGAAATTCAATCTGTCTAATTATAATTGTCAAACATCACAACTAAGTTCTTTGAAATCTAAATATTCAGTCACCTCCCGTGAAGGTTTGGGCTAGATGGAAGGAGGACAAAGGAAACTTTTATAGATTGTCCTTGTGTATGCATTGCTTTACATATGTTATCTAATTTAATCCCTAAAGCAACTCTATGAGGTGTTGTTATCTTCACTTTATAGGAAAAGAAACTGAGGCTCAGAGAGGTCAGCTTAGGTTTGCTTCCTTCCCCTACTTTGCTCCTTAACATTAGAAATAATAGTACAAATTCTAGAATCAAACAGGTTGGAATTAATGCTCTGTTTTCATCAGATATGTTTCCATTAGAATTGGGTTTTTTTAATGTAGAGCTCATCTCTGTTTTTATATATGGCAGTTTCTCTATGATTTAGCTTTCAGGAAAGTTATGTTTTTCTTAAATGACCTAGCATCTACTTTATTTAACGCACCACTTCACCGAGCTGGTAAACAGCTAGCCTTACAGGTAAACAGGTGACCATTTAACTCAGATAGTAGCAGCGTCATGCACTAAAACAGAATGGGGAGTGGAAAGAATAGAAAGGGTCATTTTAAAAAGTACAGAGACCACATGAGCTGGTATGTTTTTTTGACAAGTTTTCTCCTTGTTCTTGTAACTGAGCAGGACCCTAGGAGGCCTTCCCAGAATAGACCCCGACCCATGTCCTCCGCTTGCCTTTTGTCTGTAGAAAAACTTTAGTCAAAGAATAAATTTAATCCGAGAAGTGAGCAAATGCAGACAGAAAGGAAAAACAGTCAAGCAAGACAAGATAATAATACTTTAGCCATTGAACAGAGTCAAGGACCTTTAGTTCTTCCTCCAGGACTATAGAGAATATTCTGAGCCACATCCTTTGAGCTGCTTTGCAGATACTGAAAACGCCACCAGGGGGAGGAAGTTAACTGTCTGCTGCCCACAGGCATGTAGACCGCAGACCGGTTGGAACCAGAAGGTTGACGATGCCGACTCCCCATTACCTCACCACCAGCCAATCAGGAGAATGTCCTCTGGCTGACCACGCCCTGCTCCTTGAACACCGTAAGACTCCTCACTACCCCCTCCAGGGCGGGGCACACCGTCTTGAGGGCCTGAGCCCGCTGCGTTCTCCTTTGCCTGGCAAAGCAATTAAGCCATTTCTTTCTACTTCACCCAAAACTCTGTCTCCGAGATTTAATCTGGCACCAGTGTACAGAGGCCGAATTTCGGCAACATCCTCAAAACTACAATTCTACCAGCCAGTGTGTCCTCAGTTTTGTTTGGAAAACATGGTCACTCTCAGTACAGAGAGGAAAAGTAGCCCTAGAATAACAGTGCTGACTATTAGGGGTTTTTTGGTGGCCTTTTGCCAAAGATAGGTCTTTAATGTGGACTTATAACTCCCTGCCAATTTTGCTTCATATTTTACATGCAACACAAGATGGAAATAAAAATGGTCTGCAATTCAGCTTGTAATTTCTACCTACTAAAAAAACTTTGTGGTGGTGACTTATCCATTTACAAAGGGACCTTAACTCTAGGCCGATGGTTCTAATTCTCTTTCAGTAATGTGTTTTTTGCCTGGTTCCCAACTGACAGCTGGAATTAAGCGAAGAATTGAGTTTCATTCTACAGTATGACAATCTTATGGGAACACTAAGAGGTAAATAAAAAATTAGTCTACAAGCTCTAATATACTGAAATTATAAAAGCATTTGCAGGCATCACGAAGATGCAACAATAGAATGCAGAGGATGGTAAATCATAGAGCACACAAACTATGCTGAAGATTAAGTAATGACAAAGCACAAATTAACTTCAGCAATAATTCTGGAGGAACACTTTTTCCTGGGGGTAATATCAATCTTAGCATAAGCAAGCAGGAAGGGAAGAAGCAAGCAGAAAGATCCAAAGAGAGTCCCTCGCAAATAGATACAATTTCTAAAATGTAAGATAAAGGAACACAGTATTAGATCTAACCTTTTTTTAATCTAAATGAAAGTAGGAAGAAATTAAAACTTTCTGTCACTGATAACTAATCAGCCAGAATTGTTCGTCAACCCAAAGACAAATAAAAACCCAAGTGAAGACAGCAGATTGTTTGATATCGATAATCAAATAAATATGAATGAAAGAAAAAGTAAGATGTTTGAAAAATTGGGAAAAGCCATTTAGGAAATAAGATCCATTGAAGAAAACTTATCAGAGACATGTCTAGATACATAGTAGACTGAGCTGATATGGACCACTTTCCCATTGCAGGATAAAACTGAGCAGGACCCTGTGGGGCCCTCGGCAGTACAAAAGCCTTTCCATGTCCCCCATTTCTTGCTTGTAGGAAAAAGTTCAGCCTCCTAGACCTTCCCTGTGTTCCAAAGAGCAGATTCAAACTGTTACTAATTAAAGGAGTAAGGAAATGCAGAAAGAAAGGAAAGGCAGTCAAGAAACAGTAATGCACTGATGGGCAGGGTCCTGATTCCTCCTCAGGGGATACACATAACAATCTGATACACATCTCTGAGTCCTTCTCCTGGAACCAACGCCCCCGCCAGGTGGAGGATGGTAACTTCAGGCTGAGCACAAGCATGGGGATCTCAGACTGGTTGGAACGCTGATAACTGAGGCTCCTGAAACACCACCCCGTTACCTCCCCACCAACCAATCAGAGAAAGGTCACATATTTGCTGCCCTCCCCCCGAAATTTTGCCTATGGAAACTGTTCCAAAAATACCACTGGGGAGTTTGGGGGTTTTGAGCATTAGTTGCCTCAGACTCCTTGTCTGGTACCTTACAATAAATGTCGCACTTTCCTTCACTACAACCTGGTGTCAGTAGATTAGCTGTACTGTACGAGCGTGCGTACCCAAGTTTGGTTTGGTAAAAAAAACTATGAAATTTCAGGGCATGGGTAAAAAATTGTTAGCTTGATCTGACACTCCAGCAGCCCAGAGTGGTATTGAAACAGGAGGGGCACAAGCCTCTTAGATAGCCTCATCCATAAGAGGGCAGACAGCAGAAGCAAGAAGAACTACATCCTGCAGCCTGTGGAAAAAAAACACATTCACAGAAAGATAGACAAGATGAAAAGGCAGAGGACTATGTACCAGATGAAGGAACAAGATAAAACCCCAGAAAAACACCTAAATGAAATGGAAATAGGCAGTCTTCCAGAAAGAGAATTCAGAATAATGATAGTGAAGATGATCCAGGACCTCGGAAAAAGAACGGAGGCAAAGATCGAGAAGATGCAAGAAATGTTTAACAAAGATATAGAAGAATTAAAGAACAAACAAACAGAGATGAACAATACAATAACTGAAATGAAAACTACACTAGAAGGCATCAATAGCAAAATAACTGAGGCAGAAAAACGGATAAGTGACCTGGCAGACAGAATGGTGGAATTCACTGCTGCGGAACAGAATAAAGAAAAAAAGAATGAAAAGAAATGAAAACAGCCTAAGAGACCTCTGGGACAACATTAAATGCAATAACATTCGTGTTATAGGGGTCCCAGAAGGAGAAGAGAGAGAGAAAGGACAGAGAAAATATTTGAAGAGATTATACTTGAAAACTTCCCTAACATGGGAAAGGTAATAGCCACCCAAGTCCAGGAAGCATAGAGAGTCCCATACAGGATAAACCCAAGGAGAAACATGCCAAGACACATAGTAATCAAACTGGCAAAAATTAAAGACAAAGAAAAATTATTGAAAGCAGCAAGGGAAAAACGACAAATAACACACAAGGGAACTCCCATAAAGTTAACGCTGATTTCTCAGCAGAAACTCTACAAGCCAGAAGGGAGTGGCATGATATACTTAAAGTGATGAAAGCGAAGAACCTACAGTCAAGATTACGCTACCCAGCAAGGATCTCATTCAGATTTGATGGAGAAATCAAAAGCTTTACAGACAAGTAAAAGCTAAGAGAATTCAGCACCACCAAACCAACTCTACAACAAATGCTAAAGGAACTTCTCTAAGTGGGAAACACAAGAGAAGAAAAGGACCTACAAAAACAAACCCAAAACAATTAAGAAAATGGTCATAGGAACATACATATCGATAATTACTTTAAACGTGAATGGATTAAATGCTCCAACCAAAAGGCACAGGCTTGCTAAATGGATACAAAAACAAGACCCATGTATATGCTGTCTACAAGAGATCCACTTCAGACCTAGGGACACATACAGACTGAAAATGAGGGGATGGAAAAAGATATTCCATGCAAATGGAAATCAAAAGAAAGCTGGAGTAGCAATTCTCGTACCAGACAAAATAGACTTTAAAATAAAGAATGCTACAAGAGACAAGGAAGGACACTACATAATGATCAAGGGATCAATCAAAGAAGAAGATATAACAATTAGAAATATATATGCACCCAACATAGGAGCACCTCAATACATAAAGCAACTGCTAACAGCTATAAAAGAGGAAATCGACAGTAACACAATAATAGTGGGGCACTTTAACACCTCACTTACACCAATGGACAGATCATCCAAACAGAAAATTAATAAGGAAACACAAGCTTTAAATGACACAATAGACCAGATAGATTTAATTGATATTTATAGGACATTCCATCCAAAAACAGCAGATTATACTTTCTTCTCAAGTGCTCATGGAACATTCTCCAGGATAGATCATATCTTGGGTCACAAATCAAGCCTCAGTAAACTTAAGAAAATTGAAATCATATCAAGCGTATTTTCTGACCACAATGCTATGAGGTTAGAAATCAATTACAGGGAGAAAAACGTAAAAAACAAAAACACATGGAGGCTAAACAATACGTTACTAAATAACCAAGAGATCACTGAAGAAATCAAAAAATACCTAGAGACAAATGACAATGAAAACATGATGATCCAAAACCTATGGGATGCAGCAAAAGCAGTTCTAAGAGGGAAGTTTAAAGCTATAAAAGCCTACCTCAAGAAACAAGAAGTGGGGCTTCCCTGGTGGTGCAGTGGTTGAGAATCTGCCTGCCAATGCAGGGAACATGGGTTCGAGCCGAATAAAAATCCTCAACAACATACTAGCAAACAGAATCCAACAACACATTAAAAGGATCATACACCACGATCAAGTGGGATTTAACCCAGGGATGCAAGGATTCTTCAACATACGCAAATCAATCAATGTGATACACCATATTAACCAATTGAAGAATAAAAACCATATGATCATCTCAATAGATGCAGGAAAAGCTTTTGACAAAATTCAACACCCATTTATTATAAAAACTCTCCAGAAAGTGGGCATAGAGGGAACCTACCTCAATATAATAAAGGCCATATATGACAAACCCACAGCAAACATCATTCTCAATGGTGAAAAACTGAAAGCTTTTCCTCTAAGATCAGGAACAAGACAAGGATGTCCACTCTCACCACTATTATTCAACATAGTTTTGGAAGTCCTAGCCACGGCAATCAGAGAAGAAAAAGAAATAAAAGGAATGCAAATCGGAAAAGAAGAAGTAAAACTGTCACTGGGGGCTTCCCTGGTGGCGCAGTGGTTGAGAATCTGCCTGCCAATGCAGGGGACGCAGGTTCGCGCCCTGGTCTGGGAGGATCCCATATGCCACGGAGCAACTGGGCCCGTGAGCCACAACTACTGAGCCTGCGCGTCTGGAGCCTGTGCTCCGCAACAAGAGAGGCCGCGATAGCGAGAGGCCCGCGCACCGCGATGAAGAGTGGCCCCCGCTTGCCGCAACTGGAGAAAGCCCTCGCACAAAAACGAAGACCCAACACAGCCAAAAATAAATAAATAAATAAAATGCTGGCTTAACTCCTAGAGAGTTTCATTATAAAAACAAAAACAAAAAACTGTCACTGTTTGCAGATGACATGATACTATACATAGAGAATCCTAATGATGCCACAGAATACTACTAGAGCTAATCAATGAATTTGGTAAAGTTGCAGGATACAAAATTAATGCACAGAAATCACTTGCATTCCTATACCCTAATGCTGAAAAATCTGAAAGAGAAATTAAGGAAACACTCCCATTTACCATTGCAACAAGAAGAATAAAATACCTAGGAATAAACCTACCTAGGGAGACAAAAGACCTGTATGCAGAAAACTATAAGACACTGATGAAAGAAATTAAAGATGATACCAACAGATGGAGAGATATACCATATTCTTGGATTGGAAGAATCAATATTGTGAAAATGACTATACTACCCAAAGCAATCTATAGATTTAATGCAATCCCTATCAAATTACCAATGGCATTTTTTACGGAACTAGAACGAAAAATCTTAAAATTTGTATGGAGACACAAAAAGACCCCAATAGCCAAAGCAGTCTTGAGGGGAAAAAAATGGAGCTGGAGGAATCAGATTCCCTTACTTCAGACTACACTAGAAACCTACAGTAATTAAGACAATATGGTACTGGCACAAAAACAGGAATATAGATCAATAGAACAGGATAGAAAGCCCAGAGGTAAACCCACGCACCTATGGTCAACTAATCTATGACAAAGGAGGCAAGGCTATACAATGGAGAAAAGACAGTCTCTTCAATAAGTGGTGCTGGGAAAACTGGACAGCTACATGTAAAAGAATGAAATTAGAACATTTCCTCACACCATACACAAAAATAAACTCAAAATGGATTAGAGACCTAAATGTAAGACTGGGCACTATAAAACTCTTAGAGGAAAATATAGGAAGAACACTCTTTGACATAAATCACAGCAAGATCTTTTTTGATCCATCTCCTAGAGTAATGGAAATAACAAAAATAAACAAATGGGACCTAATGAAGCTTCAAAGCTTTTGCACAGCAAAGGAAACCATAAACAAGATGAAAAGACAACCCTCAGAATGGGAGAAAATATTTGCAAACGAATCAACGGACAAAGGATTAATCTCCAAAATATATAAACAGTTCATGCAGCTCAATATTAAAAAAACAAACAACCCAATCCAAAAATGGGAAGAAGACCTAAATAGACATTTCTCCAAAGAAGACATACAGATGGCCAAGAGGCACATGAAAAGCTGCTCAAGATCACTAATTGTTAGAGAAATGCAAATCAAAACTACAATGAGGTATCACCTCACACTGGTTAGAATGGGTATCATCAGAAAATCTACAAACAACAAATGCTGGAGAGGGTGTGGAGAAAAGGGAACTCTATTGCACTGTTGGTGGTAATGTAAATTCATACAGCCACTATGGAGAACAGTATGGAGGTTCCTTAAAAAGCTAAAAATAGAACTACCATATGACCCAGCAATCCCACTACTGGGCATATACCCAGAGAAAACCATAATTCAAAAAGACACATGCACCCCAATGTTCATTGCAGCACTATTTACAATAGCCAGGTCATGGAAGCAACCTAAATGCCCATCAACAGACGAATGGATAGAGAAGATGTGGTGCATATATACAATGGAATAATACTCAGCCATAAAGAGGAACAACATTGGGTCATTTGTAGAGACGTGGATGGATCTAGAGACTGTCATACAGAGTGAAGTAAGTCAGAGAGAGAAAAACAAATATCGTATATTAACGCATATATGTGGAACCTAGAAAATGGTACAGATGAACCGGTTTGCAGAGCAGAAATAGAGACACAGATGTAGAGAACAAACGTATGTACACCAAGGGGGGAAAGCGGCAGGGGGTGGTGGTGGTGGTGTGATGAATTGGGAGATGGGGATTGACATGTATACACTGATGTGTATAAAATGGATGACTAATAAGAACCTGCTGTATGAAAAAATAAATTAAATTAAATTTAAAAAAAAAATAAATTAATTAATTAATTAAATAAACACACTCTCTTTCCTCTTGACTCATATGTCACCTTAGGTGGTCTTCTCCGACCACCGTATCTAAAACTGCAACCCTGCGTTTCTGATACTTCCTATTTTCTCTTTAGCAATTATTACCTAACACATTATCCTTTTATTCCTTATTTAATTCACCTAGAATGTAAGCTAGGAAGGCAAGAATTTTTGTCTCTTTTGTTCACTGCTATAGTCTCAGTGCTTACAACAGTTCCTGGCACAAAGGAGATGCTCAGATACTAAAAAAATACTTATTAAATAAAAGAATTAACCTAACACCATTTAAATCTAAACCCATTCAGCTGCCTGACAATGTAACAGGGAACATTATAAATAACTCAAAATAGAAAATAATGCAAATGCAACTCTCACAGAATCATAAATGTTAAGGGCTAGAAAGAATCTCAACATCCTCATTTCACAGACAAAAAAAAAAAAGAAACAGGAGGGAAGGATGCAGGGCACAACCCTTTAAGAATGACATAGCCGTGTGGGTACGACATAAGCTGGTTAGAAGCAGTTAGGTCCAAGATTCTGGAAGATTGGACTTCCAGACCAATCCAGACCTTGAGCCCAATCACACGTTCATTGTAATACATCAGCATTCAATGACACACCCACAGGTGCCATGACAGTTCCAAGGCCGACCATAAATGGCCAAAAAGTGGGTGGTGGCCCAATTCCTGGAAATCTCTACTCCTTCTCCAGAATAGTTGGAATAATCCTCCCACTCATTAGCCTATGAAATTTCCCAGCCCATAAAAACTAACCACCTCACATTTCAGGGCCTCTCGCCTTCTGAGATGGCCCACACTCTGTGGAGTGTATTTCTCCCTAAATAAATCCACTTCTTACCTATCACTTTGTCTCTCACCAAATTCTTTCTGTGATGAGACAGCAAGAACCTGAGCTGCATTAAGTCCTGAGACCAAGTGTGTGATCTCAATTAAAAGACAGTGGGTTCAACAAAGTCCATAGTTCATATTAGAGCTCATTCATGGTGCTTTACATGCTAGGGCTTGGACAGATGTATAATAACATGTATCTACCATTATAGAATCATACAGAATAGTTTCACTGCCTTAAAAATCCTCTGTTCTCCATCTATTCATCCCTCTCTCCCCACCCCATTCCTTGGCAACCATTAATCTTTTTACTGTCTCCACAGTTTTGCTTTTTCCAAAATGTCATATAGTTGGAATCATACAATATGCTGCCTTTTCAGATTGACTTCTTTCACTTAGTAATATGTATTTAAGTTTACTCCATGTCTTTTTATGGCTTGATAGCTCATTTGTTTTTAGAGCTGCATAATATTGCATACCTGAAAAAAAAAAAAAAAAAAAAAGACAGTGGGCTCAAGTCCCAATCTGAGTTGTGCAGCTTCAGTATTGGACTCAAATATAGGCTGTAGGAGATGACTGGCCTGAATGGAGTTCAGGATGGGGGAGAGTGATGCTAGAAGTGGGATGCATCCAGGGAATTCCCTGGCGGTCCAGTGGTTAGGACTTGGCACTTTCATGCTTTCACTGCTGCGGCCCGGGTTTGATTCCTGGTCAGGTAACTAAGATCCTGCAAGCTGCATGGCACAGCCAAAATAAGTAAATTAAATAAATAAATAAACAAACAAATAAATAAGAAATAGGACGCATCCAGAAAAGCAGAAGCAAGTCCCAGGCATCCAGTCCACAAAATAGAAACTAGAGAGACTCTGTCCCCATGGGATGCAAAGTGTCAAGGAAACTTGCCTTCTGGATGGGAAAAAAAAGAAAATCTCCTGAAAAAAATGTGACAACTCAGGCTTGCTCTACATGCAGGGGTAGAGTCAGGAGATAGTCATATGTGAGAGATAGTAGCAAATGGTTGTCTTAGCTATAGGTCTGGGGATAGCTTGTTATAGAGCAAAAGGTAATCAGTATCTGGAGTTATAAGAATGATTTTATACTTCCTTCATGGGGCAGGAATTTCGAGCAGAGAAATTAACACTGGTCTGAAACTGATAAAACACCTGAAGCATTGACAGAAGCAAACAAAATTACTTTGAAGAGATGTTTCCAACTCACTGCAACTCACACACTGGCAGCTCAATATAAACTAAAGATAAGCTCACAATAAAAAAAATTACATATAAAATAGACAACTAATGAGAACATACTGTATAGCAAAGGGAACTCTACTTAATGCACTGTGGTGACTTAAATGGGAAGGAAATCCAAAAGAGAGGGGATATCTGTGTATGTATAGCTGATTCATTTTGCTGTACGGTAGAAACTAACACAACATTATAAAGCAACTATACGCCAATAAAAATTAATTTAAAAAATTACAGTGGTGGGGATGAAATAGGTGAAGGGGCCTGAGGTACAAATCTCCAGTTATATAATAAGTAATGGGGATGTAACATACAGCATAAGGGATAGAGTTAATAAGACTGTAATATCTTTGTATGGTGACAGACGGTTACTAGACTTATCGTGGTGATAATTTCATAATATATGCAAATGTCAAATCACTGTGTATCATGCCTGAAACGAACATAATATTGTACGACAACTATATTTCAATTAAAAAAATTGCAAATCACATAAGGAAATGAACAATCATAAAAGAGAGCAAATAAGAAAAAAATATATTAGAAAACTTTACACATTGGGAACTGTACTCACTAGTCTGTAATGACCTATATGGGAAAAGAATTTTAAAAAGAGTGGATATATGTATAACTGATTCGCTTTGCTGTATAGCAGAAACTAACACAACATTGTAAATCAACTATACGCCAATCAAAATTTAAAAAAGAAAAGAAAATTTTGCATCCTAAAGACAGGAGCTTATAAACTGTGTGTTTCAAATTATTAAGAAAACTTAAAAGCAATAATGTTATCTTTGCTATTTCTTTTTTTTTTTTATGAAATTAGTACTTCTGTTTTTTTTTTTTTAATTTTTTTAAAACTAATTAATTAATTAATTAATTTTTATGGCTGTGTTGGGTCTTCGTTTCTGTGCGAGGGCCTTCTCCAGTTGCGGCAAGCGGGGGCCACTCTTCATCGCGGTGCGCGGGCCTCCCACTATCGTGGCCTCTCTCATTGCGGAGCACAGGCTCCAGACGCGCAGGCTCAGCAGTTGTGGCTCACGGGCCCAGCCACTCCGTGGCATATGGGATCTTCCCGGACCGGGGCAGGAACCTGTGTCCCCTGCATCGGCAGGCGGATTCCCAACCACTGCACCACCAGGGAAGCCCTTAGCTATTTCTTAATTTCTGAACTATGTCTTCAGACATTCCTCTTGTAATGTTGGTAGTACACTCTGTTTTTGTTTATCTGAAAATGGGGGTAGGAAGAGGGTATTAACTACAAAGGGCATGAGGGAACTTTTTGGGGTGACGGAAATATCCTATAACTTGATTGTTGTGGGATTACAAAACTGTGTTTTGTCAAAATTTGTTAAAGTGTGCATTTTACTGTAAAAGGATGAATCTTATTCTATGTAGATTATACCTCAGTGCCTGACACTTAAAAAATAATTCAGTCTCCTCTCTTTCAGGGTATCCACAGATGGAAAACAGAACAAAATAGACATTTTCATTCAGAGAAAAAGAATTTTTGCAAAGATTCACCAAGAAATAAACTCACCCAAACAAGCAAAGACATGGAAAAGAATTGGATTCAAGTCCCATGAAGGGTTTAGTTATTTAAGTCGGTGAAGGTCTGTCTGCCTGAGCACCAAGCCCCCAAAGCAGGTGTGGGTCGGGCAGCCTCACAGGGAAGCTTCTTCCCTGTGAGATTCAGGATCTACTCCCAGCCACAGCCATCTTTGAAAAATGTATAACAGAAACATTTACACTCATTTATAGCCCTGGAAAAATAATAATTAAATCCTTAGTAAACAGGTTAATAATAATTAAATCCTTAGTAAACAGGTTTTTCACTGCAAAGTGACTCAGTACATATGAAATCATTCAAATCCAGACTTTGACAGTAATAAGTAATGTAACCTTGAGCCAGACACCTCGCTTCTCCCTCTGTTCCATTCCTGCGTTTATATCCTAAAAGTTTATAACACTTTGGACTTAGGCAAGGAGCCACGAAAACTTCAAAGTTAAAATACTCAATTGGAGAAAAATTAGAGACCTATAAATTCTAATTGCCTTCGTAGATTACACTGTACCATTTCAGAGAGGAGTAAAATCCTGCTTTCCTCAAAATCTCCATTTGGGGGGGTTTGCTGTAGAAACTAATTTCTCAGAGATACAGACAGAAGGAAAATGTTAATATTGACATGAACTTTAAGAAGAATTAGAAAGTTGACTGTTTAATACATCATGTTCCATTCCTTCAAATTTCTATTTTAACTCTTTGTAAGAGGTTATTGATATACGAGCCTGCCCCAAACAGCTTAAATGAAACTTGGAATCTATTAGAAAAATACCAGCAGCTCACATGGAAACCCAGGGCAAGAAGAAGAGCCAACCCTCAGAAGGTGCTGAAAAAGGGAACATCACGACCAAGGTTACCCTTGATTCTCGGGGCTGTATCAGAGCTTATTCTGACACCAACGGATAACCTGCAGTTTAAGTCTGGCACTAATGTAACCGAGCAGGACCCTGCGGAGCTCCTGGGCATGGAAGCCTTTCTGTGTCCCCCGTTTCTTGCTTGTAGGGAATAGGCTTCAGCCTGCATGGCCTTCACTGAGTTCCAAAGGGCAGGTTCAAACAGTTCCTTATCAAGGAAGAGAGGGGGTGCAGAGACAAGGGAGGAGGAGCCAAGACACAATAGTGCAGCCTTGGGGCAGGGTCCTGGTTCTCTCTCAAGGGACATACAGTTTTGAGAGCATTAGCCCGCGGTGTCCCCCTTTGCCTGGCAAAACAATAAAGCTATTCTTTTCTGCTTCACCCAAAACTCTGTCTCTGAGATTCAACTTGGCACTGGTGCCCAGAGGCCAAGTTTTCAGCATCACTAACTATCTGGAATAAGCACAGACCCCACAAGTTAAGGCCTCGGTCCTCCACAAGACTACCTTCAGGTGTGCTAATTTGCTAGACTGACTCACAGAACTCAGGAAGCACTATACTTATGATTACAGTCTTACTGTGGAGGATACAGATCAAGATGAGTCAAAGGAAGAGACACAAAGGCCAAGGTCTGGGAGGGTCCTGAACACAGAGCGTCCATGCCCTCCTCCCATGGAATCAGGACACGCCACTCCTCTGGTACATAAACTGTGCATCTACCAGGAAGCGCCACTGAGCCCCTGTGTCCCGAGTGTTTGCTGGGTCTCACTATGTCGCGGTATTGGTGAGATAATCGGTCATGTGCCTGAACTCCAGCTCCAGCCCTTGTCCTCTTCCTAGAGGTCAGACAGGCTCCAAGTCTCAACCGTCCAATCACATAGGTGGTCTTTCTGGTGGCCAGCCCCCACCCTGAAGCTATTTAGAGACTGAACTTGAGGCATCTCATTAGCATAAATTCAGCTGTGATCCAAGGGTCTCATGAAGAGCAAAGATAAGTGCTATCACTTGGGAAATTCCAAGAGTTTTAGAAGCTCTGTGCAAGGAACCTAGAACAAAGATCAGACGAATTCTTCATTATACATCAAAGCTCATCTCCGATTCTCTCGGTGCAGTCTTTTCTTCTATTCTTTCTCTGCACACAGGCATTCCTGGCTTCCAGATGCTGGTGGATCATGGCTACCCCAGCTGCAGAGCTCCAACTAACTAACTAACATCCCTGGGTTACCATTTTAAACCTCTGGGAGAGAAAACCCAAGTGCCCCAACTTGAGTCAAGAGTGCATCGGTCTAACAAGCTGTGATCAGAGGGGCAAAGTCGTAGGATGCTTCAAGATGGGCTGACAATTCCCAGAGACTGATGCTGAAAACTCGGCCTCTGTGCATTGGTACCAAATAGAACTTCAGAGACAGAGTTATGGGTGAGGTGGAAAAGAATAGCTTTATTGCTTTGCCAGGCAAAGGGGGCCACAGGAGGATCATGCCCTCAAAACTGTGGGTCCCAGCCCAGAAGGATTTGGTGAGGAGTTTTATAGCAATGGGTCAAGGGTGGGGTTGCTGATAAGGATCAGGGTGTGTGCAGGGCCTGCCGCTCCTTTCATCTGGCCTCAGGTGGTCTCTTGATGAGCTTCTCTGGTTCTGGAGGTTATCAAACTGTGACCTTCTCTCTGGAATGAAGAATGCTTCATCAAGTAATTAACATCTTCCCTTTGTTGGGGGTTTTAGTTCTATAAAGAGCTCAAAGATATTATTATATGTATCCCTTGAGGGGGAACCAGGACCCTGCCCCAAGGCTGCACTATTGTGTCTTGGCTTCTCCTCCCTTGTCTCTGCATCCCCTCCCTTTCCTGATTAACAACTGTTTGAACCTGCCCTTTGGAACTCAGGGAAGGTCTTAGAGGCTGAAGCCTATTTTCTACAAACAAGAAACGGGGGACACAGAAAGGCTTCCATGCCCAGGAGCCCCACAGCGTCCTGCTCGGTTTCAAGACCAGAACATGGGCTATGAAAGGCATCAGACAGTGTATCTAAATACAAGTTCTACAATTAGGAAGAGCGTAAGGCTCTGCTCAAGGAGAATGAGATGTAACCAAGCTCCAGGACGGTGGTCTTCCCTCCTACACTGTCTGTGTAAAATAGGTACAGAAATAGTTCAGTCCGGCTTTATACAGATAGGATGTCGTCATTGAGATTAATATTCATGGGAGGCAAACCCAGGTTGGACGTGTTCTTTTTTGTGTACAAATGGTTCTATTTGGTTTTAGAAAACCATTGTAAATGGAGAGAGCAGTTTGTAGGAAATGGGAGAAAGAGAAATTCCATTTGGGAATCAAAATGTGGAGAGCTAACAGAAGACTTAGATAAAGGCTAGTCAAGTAGTACATATTTGAGCTAAAAGACAAAAGGATAAAGGTCTCTTTACGTGCATGTGAAGGAAGCTAATTAAAGCTAGATTAAGAAAAATGAGAATGTATCATAACGATGTGAAATAAAATTCATATCTTATGGCAAGACAAGAAATACTTAAACATAAAAAATGCTTCTCTGCCCTTTGGCTTCCCCTCTCTCTCCCTGCACTGTGCATTGTGTATCTGCATTATGCGTGAACCAGACCTCCCCCATTGCAGAAATACCTGACCAACCATAAAAGCAACATTCTCCCAGCATTAACAAGACAACTCCTGAAAAGACAGCATTCCTTCTTGATCCTGTAAGGAGTCACATGACCCACCAGGATGACGCTTAGATCTGGATCATATAAGCTGCCAATAATACATCATTTGATGTACAGCCCTCTGTCTCAAAAAACTTATATAATTGTGCCTTGACTTCTAACGGGCAGAAGAGTACTCAGAGCTTTCTGAGATGCTCTTCCTGGGTTATAACCCTCAAGTTTGGCTCGAATAAAATTTTCCATTTCTTTCTTAGATTGACTGATTAATTTTTTGTGGACAGGGATAATGAGATAACTCAGGAACTCCAAGTGCAGAAATGCAACCTGGCCTCCGGAAGCGACTCAGACCAAGGCCTCGTAGCTCCCACGGCTGCTCTCTGCAGGGCCTGGCCTTCTCTCTCTCTCACGAGCATTCCCATTTTCCTGTTTCTCCAGCCACACAGCTGTGCACAATGGCCACTTCACCTGAGTTTACTCTCCCTCCGTCTGAAAGGCCGGTCTAGAGGAAGCTAGAATCCTTTAGGTTCCAGTTTTTAGCTCCAGGAGACATTGCCTGGTTGACCCACTCTGTTGCAATCAGCAATGGCCCAGCAGGCAGGGATCCTGTAGTGCAAACACGGTGCCAACGTTACTAGAAAACTGGGTTCGCCTCTTGGTGGGTGTCGAGCCAATAGACACACCCAAACCAAAGATCGGGAGAAGGAAGGATTTATTACTTGCAGCAAGTAAGGAGAATACTGGGGATCTCTCCCAGAGCAGTGTCTTCCCAGACAGCAAAACTGGGGAAGTTTTAAGCTATGGGAACATGCATCTTCATGAAGGGGCTTGAGCAGAGGAGAATCTAGCATAGAGTTTAGTTGACTGAAGTCAGGATGGTCAACATCATCACTCCATCCTTCAACTGGGTGGGGGCGTTAGTTCCTGCACGACTCAAAGATAGATGATAGATAGATAGATAGATAGATAGATAGATAGATAGATAGATAGATAGATATACTTTTTTTTAACAAGAATGTTCACTTTTATATATGTATGTATATATACATTTATTTATTTAGGCTGCACCAGGTCTTAGTTGCGGCACGAGGGATCTTTTTAGATGCAGCAATGCAGACTTCTTAGTTGCGGCATGTGGACTCTTAGTTGCAGCGTGCAGGTTTCTTAGTTGCAGCATGCGAACTCTTCGCTGTGGCACGCATGTGGGATCTAGTTCCCCGGCCAGGGATCTATCCCAGGCCCCCTGCATTGGGAGCACGCGTGGAGTCTTACCCACTGGACCACCAGGGAAGTCCCAAGACCCAAAGATAATATTATTATGGATACCCCTTGAGGAGGAAGTAGGACTCTGCTTTTATGCACTATTGTCTGACTGCCTTTCCTCTGTTCCTGCATCCTTTTGTTCCCTTAAGATTATTAATTACTGAGACATGTTCAAGGGCAAGCATCACACAATGGCTTAGGCCAAAATGGCTTCTCTTATGTCAAGAAAGCCACGCCTGGCTCTCCTTCTCTGGGGACCCCCTTCCCTATCTGCTTACACCAGGACCTTGGGAGTTGAGAAGATGTCCCAGGAAGTGACTCTAATACTACTCCATTTATTTAGTTTAGAGAAAACAATAGCTGCCCTGGATAAATACCTAAACACATCTCTCCAGTCTGCATGGTAGTTTCTGAATTTAACATTTTAATAAATTATGTAAAGAGTGAATGCTCAAAAAAAAAAAAACACCCCCAAAACCTCACATTTGCAGATAAACACAGATCTCTGGAGTATAAGTAAGCCTAGGTGACAGGGATAAAATGCCAACAGATGGACTTCAGTGAGTGTAAGTGAAACGGAACAGGATCTTGTGGGGCCCTCCTGGGTACAAACTCTTTCCTTGTCCCCCTTTTCCTGTTTCCAAGGAAAAGGCTTCAACCTCCTAGACATTCCCTGAGTTCCAAAAGGCAGATTCAAGCAGTTACTCATCAGGGAAGTGAGGCAATGCAGAAGGAAACAATAGTGCAGCCATGGGGCAGGGTCCTGGTTCCTCCTCAAGGAATGTACATAACAATGTCTTTGAGCTCTTCTACAGGAACTAAGGCCCCCACCCAGGTGGAGGATGGTAACTTCAGGCTGAGCACGAGATTCCTGCTACCTCACTGCGAACGCATCAGAAGGACATCATGAACCCTGTAGCCCTCACCCCAAATTTTGCCTATAAAAATTTTCCCCCGAAAACCATCAGGAAGTTTGGGTCTTCTGAGCGTGAGCCACCTGTTCTCCTTGCTTGGCCCTTCAATAAACCTTTCTCTGCTCCAAACTCTGACATTTCAGTTTGCTTGCCCTCAGTGTGCATCAGGCACAGGGACTTGTGTTCAACAACATAAGGGGAAGGTAATAAACTCAGACAAAGTAAATCCAAAGTATCTAAATCCATTGATTCTAAGAAATCAAAGGAACATAATCTTGGATGCACTGAACAGAGTTTCCACTAGATAAAGACCCGAGATGTCCCTATGACCTAAAAAATTATGGGAACTATTATTTATTGAATAATTTCTAAGTCTCAAGTATTATTTACTCATTTACTAATGCAACAGAAATAGAGAGAGAGAGGAGGAGGGGGAAATGTGAGAGGGAAGGAGGGGAGGAAGAGAAGCAACGGAAAGAGAAGGAAGGTAGGAAAGGAAGAAGGAAAAACACACTTGATCCGTCACGAGTACCTCAGGAGGCAAACTGTTATCAACATCAGGGAGCATTAAAACAGCTTAATGAAAAAACAGGGGGTAATAAATTTTTTTAATACTACATAAAAGGGACTTCCCTGGTGGTCCAGTAGTGAAAACTCCGCGCTCCCAATGCAGGGGGCCCGGGTTCGATCCCTGGTCAGGGAACTAGATCCTGCGTGCTGCAACTAAGAGTCCGCATGCCGCAATGAAGATCCTGCACGTGGCAGCAAAGATCCCCTGTGCCACAACTAAGACCAGGAAGAAAGGAAGAAAGAAAGAAAGGAAGGAAAGAGGGAAAGAAAGAAAGAAAGAAAGAAAGAAAGAAAGAAAGAAAGAAAGAAAGAAAGAAAGAAAGAAAGAAAGAAAGAAAGAAAGAAAGAAAGAAAGAAAGAAAGGAAGGAAGGAAGGAAGGAAGGAAGGAAGGAAGGAAGGAAGAAAGAAAGAAGGAAAGAATTTTTTAAAAAATACTACTTAAAAGACTGAAGATGAAACAATAACCCATTTGGAACCAGAGTATGATACCAAAAGAAGGTAAACAAGTTTCTCTACCCACCTACATTTGTACCCAAAAAATGCTGCCCTGTTTACTGGCTAGGGCCGAAAATTTTCAACAAGAACATTTTGGTCTCTGGTAAAATGAAAATCTTCAAACCCCCAAACAAAGAAGAAATTGTTGAAGAAAAAAATTGATACATAATATTACAGAAAAATTAAAAGTGACTTGTAGGCAAATAATGCCAAAAATAAGGTTAAACTGGAAATCGTACTTGTAAAATATATGACAATTACTAATTTTTTTTTTTTTTTTGGCCACACTGTGCAGCATGTGGGATCTAAGTTCCCCGACCAGGGATCAAACCCGTGCCCCCTGCACTGGAAGCATGGAGTCTTAACCAATGGACCACAAGGGAAGTCCCAACAGCTACTTTTCTTAGTACCTCATACAATAAGAAGAGTAAAAGCCTCAACAGGAAAAGGGCACAACCAAAATGCCTCTGGACAGAGAATGGATAAAGAAGATGTGGCACAAAAAATGAAACGTAGCAGGACCCTATGGTTCTTCCCCTCTGTGTCCTCAGCCTTTCTTTTGTCTGTGGAAAAACTTTAGCCAAGGAATAACTTTAATCAAAGAAGTGAGAAAATGCAGAAACAAAGGAAAACAGTCAGAGGAGACCAAATAATAATAGTTTAGTCATTAAGCAAAGTCAAGGACCTTTAGTTCCTCCTCAAGCGCTAGAGATAATATTCTGAGCCCTCTCCTGTGAGCTGTCTTGTAGGTACTAAAACCCCCATCAGGTGGGAGAAGTTAACTACATGATGACCAGGCTGTAGCCATGACATAAGCTGCCACAATTCCGAGAGCTGGCCTCAAGGAAATGGGAACAAACCGACGCTGGAACTGAAGACTAACTGTACTTAAGACAGTCAAGATGACACTGATCAGACCACTAATGACCAATTTCAAGGTGATCGTCAGAGCTGCCTGCACTGTTTCTGCATGTAGCCCCCTCCCTCCATCTATAAAAGCTCTTGCCCCCTGACTGTCAGTAAGGGGAGTCGGCCTTTGGACAGGAGTCTGCCCTCCTCCCCAGTTGCTGGCCTCCAGAATGAAGCAAACTTTCCTTTCCACCAACATTGGCTCTTCATTGGCTTTTGAGTGGTGAGCTGCTGGACCTCACTTTTGGTAACATATACAGTGGAATACTACTCAGCCATCAAAAAGAATGAAATAATGCCATTTGCAGCAACATGGATGGACCTAGAGATTACCATATCAAGTGAAGTAAGTCAGACAGAGAAAGACAAATACCATATGATAGCACTTATATGTGGAATCTAAAATGTGATACAAATGAACTTATTTACAAAACAGAAAGAGACTCACAGGCATAGAAAACAAACCTATGGTTACAAAGGGGAAAAGTTGGGGAAGGGATAAATTAGGAGGTTGAGATTTTATATATAGTAGATACAAACTACAATATATAAAACAGATAAACAACAAGGTCCTACTGTATAGCACAGGGAACTATATTCAATATTTTGTAATAAACCATAATGAAAAAAAGAAAAAGGGCAAACAAGAAGAGAAGTGCATTGGACAAATAAACTTATGAAAAAATGTCAGTCTTTACTAGTAGCCCTGCTATTTGTCTATCCAATTGCAGCTTTTCTCTTTCTCTCTTTTTAATGACAATACCCAGAGTTGTGTATGTTATTGTGAAGTGTGCTTTCTTAAATATTGCAAATGAGTGTTTAGAATGTTACACATTTTCTATAACATAATTAGTCAATCGTCTCAAAAATTCAAACATCTGACTACCTTCGACCCAACACTTGCACTTCTAGGAATGTATTCTAAGACAAAAACTAGACCTCAAAGATTAAATGGCAATATGTTTACACAAGAGTATCTATAAAAACTGAAAATGACTAAATTTCCAATGATAGCAACTGTTTAAAGAATGTTGATCCATCCACAGGTTAAAATTCTTTGCAACCACTAAAATGTATACTAGAACAGAATAGTAAAGTTCTGAATAATTAAGTGAAAAAGGCAAATTATGAGGTTGTCTATACTTATCTATACAATATTAGATACAGAAACATTACATATATAACATATATTATCTATAAATTATAGATATATAGATAATTTTTAAATATTCATTAGATATACACCAAAATATTAACAGTGGCTCTTTCTGGGTAGTAGGGTTACAGGAGATTTTTACTTTGTATATGTATGTTGTTCTCTATTTTTCACAGTTTCCATAATAAAGTTGCATTATTTTTATAGTCAGAAAACAATCATTTTTCAATCAAAGCGAAAATTCTTCAAAGAGGGAGGCACCAGTTCTGTCCATCTCATCTGTGTGAAGGATGGATTCAAACAGTTTTCAATCCTGTCCGAGGAGGTCACAAAAGTGGCAGCACATCTTGGATGGCTGCAAGTAAACTCTGTCTTCTCTACAAATTTGCGGAGCCTTTAAATATTCCTTCACAAAGCAAGACACAACAGTACATTTCTAATAAGAGTAATTTGCTTTTGATGATGACTTCCTACCAAAATAATCAAGACGTTATTCAGAATCTTCAAAAGCAGTAATACAGACAATAACGACAGCATAAAACATACAATAAAAAGCATAAAACACAAAATCAAAACAAGGTCACCTCTTTAAGAACAGGGGATTCCTCTTACAAACGTCTAGGCTCTGGTGGTCCAGTGGTTAAGACTCCACGCTTCCACTGCAGGGGGCAGGGGTTGATCCCTGGTCAGGGAACTAAGATCTCATAAGCCACGTGGCATGGCCAAGAAAAAAAAATGTCTAGGCTCTCATTGGAAGGAACTTTCTTTAATAATAGTTTTGATTTGGGAATGCTGACACCAAAATGACCTTATTTTCCTCCCTTCGTGGTGCCTTCATGGTCATGTTTGGGCCCCTCTGACAGTGCTCAAGGTCTGTCTGCTAAGAAGAGTGTGATTGGTGGGTGAGGAAATGTCCTATCTGCACTGTTCAAAAGCAAAACAAAACAGACTATATGCTTATAACGTTTTAATGTATTTTTTTATTTTCTATAAATATAGCATAAATTGAGTTTAAGCAAGGCTGGCCCCTCTCTCTACTTTTCTCTCCTTCCCAAATATTTCTCTCACTTCATGCCGAAGTGGCCAAAGTACACCACTATCAAGTCATCCCGAGTCCTGAAAGCATTTGCCTTACCAAGAATCTTTCATTATTTACAAGCAAATACTCCCTAAACCAAATTCAGCTCAGTCCTTGATTCGGTGCGGTCACCTGAGGGTAAGAAAGTGACCAGAAAGAATGAACCAAGTAGGGGACTGTGTACAAGGACATACATGCAGGAAGGAATATGGGAAGCAAAAGGCAAAGTGAAAGGATCATAAATGCAAGCACTGCTAGTTATCCGTACATAGATGACAGATACAATCATTAAATCCCAGGGGGAAAAAATGATGTACTTTTTAAACCAAGGCAGCGTCCACTTTCTTCCATCCTTTAAGGAATAGAAAGCAAACCTCTCCGTCCCGAAATGAGCTACTTCCTCTTCTCACCACAAGATGGCGCTCTCTTTGGGATCCCTAAACTCAGTTTCCAAACTCAGAGCTGAAACAGTGGGGACCTTGCATTAGAAATCCCATCTGTAAACCATGCTCTTCCAGTTCAATTCAGCTTTAAATAGAACTTGCAGCTAATGAAACATTAGACTTCTGTCCATTGAGAATCCTTCATCACTGATGCTGCACGTATCTGGGCAAAGTCACCTCTGAATTTCAGCACCCATTTGCAGCAACATGGATGCACCTGGAGATTATCATACCAAGTGATGTAAGTCAGAGAAAGACAAATACCATATGATATCACTTACATGTGGAATCTAAAATACGACACAAAGGAACCTATCTATGAAACAGAACCAGAATCATGGACATAGAGAACAGACTGGTGGTTGTCAAGGCGGAGGGAGTTGGGGGAGGGATGGAGTGGGAGTCTGGGGTTAGCAGATGCAAACTAGTATATATAGAATGGATACACAACAAGGTCCTACAGAGAACTATATTCAACATCCTGTGATAAACCATAATGGAAAAGAATATTTTTAAACAAGAATGTATATATAGGTGTAAATGAATCACTTTGCTGTACGCAGAAATTAACACAACATTGTAAATCAACTCTACTTGAATTTTAAGAGCTATTGATAAATTTCAGCATCAACAGCCATCACTTTCTTTCCTCAAGCCAAGCTTTCTGCTGTCGGTATCCCTTTCCCCCTTTCTTCTTGTTTCTTGCATCTTGTTGTTTTCTTTTTATGTTATGACAAGAAAAGTGAGATGTCATGCTGTAGCAGATATGGAACTAGGGCACCAGAGCCATTCTTCAAGAAAGGGCTGGATGCCAGCTGTGGAGAATGCACTCCCCCAGTCAGGTGCAGCTGGCAGCCCCTCCACAGTCTTGGCTACAGAGACCACCTCCATCAAGTCCATGCCTTCCCACAGCCCTGCATCAGGTGACTGCAGGGGTGCGGGAGCGGGTGGGATATGGAGACCCAGCCATTTCAACCCAGTGTAAGACAACAGGCAAGGCTTGTTCTACAGCCTCGCTGGCCTCCACTGCCTGGCAGCTCTTTCCTCTGGTTAACTCTGTTTCCTACCCCTTGCCTTAAACATGTACTGATCCCGATTAAGTATCTTGTTCTGTAAACGACATCTCTGTGTCTACTTCCAGAGAACGCAACCAGCAGCAATGCAAAAATAAATTGCTCAGATCATCTGACAATGGTTGGCCATTAAATCATTTGGAATACTTAGCTTTTGCTTCTGTACCCATCTGTACTTCAGATGCTTTCACTGAATTGCCATGTACTCACTTATTCAATAAATATCTGAATGGCTTCCACGAGCTGGGCACTGTGCTTAGCAGAGGATACGTGAAGAAATGTCTGGGGGCTTCCCTGGGCTTCCCTGGTGGCGCAGTGGTTGAGAATCTGCCTGCCAATGCAGGGGACACGGGTTCGAGCCCTGGTCTGGGAAGATCCCACATGCCGCGGAGCAACTAGGCCCGTGAGCCACAACTACCGAGCCTGCGCGTCTGGAGCCTGTGCTCCGCAACAAGAGAGGCCGCGATGGTGAGAGGCCCGCGCACCGCGATGAAGACTGGCCCCCGCTCGCCGCAACTGGAGAAAGCCCTCGCACAGAAACGAAGACCCAACACAGCCAAAAATAAATTAATTAATTAATGAAAAATTTTTTTTAAATGTCTGGAATGTAGACCCAGCACTGGAGGTGAAGCAGCCCTCTTGGCAACCATGAAAATGAAAACGACAGTCAAAGGTGGGCAGAAGAGAGAGCCAGAAATAGCCTCGATGGAGCAGCAACTACTGCCTGGGATTGCCTATCACTGGCCTTCTCGCTGTGTGAGAAAAGTAACCTCTGTTGGGTTTTCTGTTATCCCCTCAGTTGGCACTTACCGGTGCCTGATGGAAATACCACGTCTCGGCCATTGTTAATGTATTGATTGACTAAACCATCAAATGAATGGTCGTTTTTTTTTCTCTATTTTTTTATTGAAGTATAGTTGATTTACAATGTTGTGCTGATTTCTGCTGTACAGCAAAGTGACTCAGTCATACACATATATACAGTCTTTTTTTATATTCTTTTCCTTTATGGTTTATCACAGGATACTGAATACAGTTCCCTGTGCTACACGGTAGGACCTTGTTGTTTATCCATCCTATATATAATAGTTTGCATCTACCAACCCCAAACTCCCACTCCACCCCTTTTTCTCCCCCCTCCCACTTGGCAACCACAAGTCTGTTCTCTATGTCTGTGAGTCTGTTTCTGTTTCACAGATAGGTTCATTAGTGCCATATTTTAGATTCCACATATAAGTGACGTCATGTGGTATTTGTCTTTCTCTTTCTGACTTACTTCACTTAGTATGAGCATCTCTTGTTACATCCATGTGGCTGCAAATGGCATTATTTCATTTTTTTACGGCTGAGTAATATTCCATTGTATATATGTACCACATCTTCTTTATCTGAATGGTAGCTCTTCCTATTATTCTACCCCACATTCCCTGGTCAGACCCAGAGAGCTAACCAGCAGTAAGGCGTAAAGCCGTAAGAGGAGCCTGGCCCCTGCCTGCCCACCCCTTGACTCAAATCTGCTCACCTTATTCTTCCTTTTTTCATTTCAAAAGCATACTCATGTCATTCCTTTCTTGGTATTACAACATGAAAATGAACAACAAGCAAAGCATTTCTCCAGTAAGATCATTTTTGACACTTTTTCATTCTATATCTTATATCCGAAGGAGAGGAAAACTTGACACATAGGATGTGGGGCTGTATAAACATATAGCATATTTTTTAAATGCTTCGGTTTCAGAGGATCTGAGACAATGGCATGTCTATCATTATCCCTCCACCGTCAGTAAGCTTCAAATTACTATCTGTTCTCAAAGGTAGAGAAAAACTTTAAGTATTTTTAATGAAATTTCAGAAGTTGCCTATTCAGTAATTTGCTATTTCATGGAGTCATACACACAGAATGTGTCTTGAGATTCTGTTTAACTGAAGGGAGGTTTTCAATCAACCTATTTGATTGGGATATAAGAAGACCAACAAGAAAAGCCTGACCACCAAGCAAATAGAATGTCTTAGAGGTCCACAAACACGTTCCACCAAAATCATAAACCACTGATGGTAGGACACTCAGTTCAGCTTATTTCCTATCAATTTCCTTCTTCCCAACAATATATCCTCTTAGTTCATATATATATATATGTGTGTGTGTGTGTGTGTGTGTATTCGACAGATAGTCATTGAACATCAATTATGTACAAGCATTGTGCCAGGTACTAGAAAGAAATACAGTTAAGTCCCCTACATGAGAACCTTCAAGTTGCGAGCTTTCAAAGATGCGAACATGGGTTCGCATGTCCAACCACGTAAGTTAGTTCACTGTCTGGCGTACATTGCCAGGTGCATGCATACCCTACAAGTGGTTGTGCTTTTGTGTACTTTACTGTACAGCACTGTATAGAGTTCAGTAGTACAGTATCTTATTTCAAGCCCAGAATGTCCAGAAGCAAGCGCAAAAGCAGTGGTGATGTAGTTGGTACAGTACTACCCAGACATCACTGGATCGTTTTTTCAAGAGGGTGGATAGAATTGAATCCAGCAAGGAACCAGAACCTGTGCCATCAGCGTCAGGCGTGGGTGAGATTGCAGCTTGCCCTCCATCTCCTGCTGCTGAAAATCCTTCAGCTCTACCATCTCCCACCTCCTCTCCCTCCTCCAGTCAGTAACTCTTCTTGCCTGTTCCCTCGATGCCAGCCCCTGGATGCCAGCTGCTGTACTGCACTACGTACTTTGCAAGGTACTGCACTGTAAGATTAAAAATGTTTTCTTTATTTTTTGTGTTTGTTTTTTATGTATTATTTGTGTGTAAAGTATTATAAACCTATTACAGTACAGTACTATTAATATATAGCCGATTGTGTTATTTGGGTACCTAGGCTAACTTTGTTGGACTTACGAACAAATTGGACTTACAAACGCACTCTTGGAACAGAACTCGTTCATATGTAGGGGACTTACTCTAAGGCATGGTCTTGGAGCTCGAAAAAAGGATTCACAGACAGACAGACATAGACACATAATAAAGCATATTAATAAACTATCAAGTGTCTAAAAGAGGTAAACATGGCTGCATGGGGAAATCACAGAAGAAGGAAACCCGACCTAGCATGGAAGAACAGCTCAAGAAATATTTCTCAGAGAAAATGGCCTCTGAATCATCTCACACAATGAGCAGAAGTTGTCTCTAACTACTGTAAAGATATTCAAATCCAACTGAAACCACTAGGTGGCGTCTCAGAGGGCTCTGAGGCGCTCCAGTTCTTCATGTCTTAGCACAGAAAGAATTCGGTGAGAGGCAAAGTGATAGATAAGAAGTGATTTATTAGGATAGGACGCTTGTGAGGCTTACAAGCATGTGGGCAAGAGGGTGCTGCCCCGAGAACTTAGTGGGCTACACTTTTATAATCAAAGGAAAAGTGGGGAGGGGGAGGAGACCACCTGCTTCCTCATTCTTTTTTTTTTTTTTTTGTAATTTATCTATTATTTATTTTTGGCTGCGTTGGGTCTTCCTTGCTGCGTGCAGGCTTTCTCTAGTTGCAGCGAGTGGTGGCTACTCTTTGTCGTGGTGTGCGGGCTTCTCATTGCGGTGGCTTCTCTTGTTGCAGAGCACGGGCTCTAGGCACACGGGCTTCAGTAGTTGTGGCACGTGGGCTTCAGTAGTTGTGGCTCGCGGGCTCTAGAGCGCAGGCTCAGTAGTTGTGGTGCACAGGCTTAGTTGCTCTGCGGCATGTGGGATCTTCCCGGACCAGGGCTCGAACCCGTGTCCCTTGCATTGGCAGGCGGATTCTTAACCACTGAGCCACCAAGGAAGTCCCTGCTTCCTCACTCTTGAGTAGATGTCAGGCTTCCATCATGAGCTCCTCCTCCACATCAGGTGGAATTTTTTTTGTCCCTACACGATCAAGCTGGGACTGTCATGGCACAATGGAAATGAGCAAAATGCAGTAACACATGCTAAAAATGGTAAATCATCTCAGGTTTCAGTATAAAGTCACCTTTTCCTTATATTTGCGTTTTTAGTGTGTGCAGAGGAGCATGTCCTAGGAATCATTAAATTACTGAGCTCACTGGGCAAGATGTGGGTCTCATGACACCATTGTTTTATTGTTTGGGGGCACGTCTTGTGCTTCTGTTGCATGGTTTTGCTGCTAAGCAAGCCTGCTTGGTTTTGTGGTTAAGCAAACCTGCTTTCTTGAGAGATCATTAACTTACAGGGTCTCCCATACTTTTTCCTTTACTTACGATCCCCTAGTGGGATTAACTATTTAATCACCTACTTTGTCCCTTTACTCTGTTCCTATCACAACTTCTTCTCTGCACACCCACTTCTACTAGCCCAGGCCATCATTCATGTACCTGGATCATGGCAATAGCCTCCCAACAGTCTCCCTGCTGCAAACGCCTACTCTGATAGCAACCAGAGTGAGCCTCTTAGAAGGTAGATCAAAAGATGTCACCCGGGACTTCCCTGGTGGCGCAGTGTTTAAGAATTCGCCTGCCAATGCAGGGGACATGGGTTCAATCTCTGGTCCAGGAAGATCGCACTTGCCACGGAGCAACTAAGCCCGTGCGCCACAACTACTGAGCCCTCGCACCACAACTACTGAAGCCCACGCACCTAGAGCCTGTGCTGTGCAACAAGAGAAGTCACCGCAACAAGAAGCCTGCGCACCGCAACGAAGAGTAGCCCCCGCTCACCGCAACTAGAGAAAGCCCGCGTGCAGCAACGAAGACCCAACACAGACAATAATTAATTAATTAATTAATTAATTTTTAAAAATGGATAAATACAAAGAGATGTCACCCCTTTCATGGCTGTCCTACATTTTTAAAATAAGAGTCTTCATTACGTCTGTAAGAACCCATATGATCTGGTATCTGGGTCCTGCTGGATTTCATTTCTTCTTCTACTCTTCCCCTGGCTGACTGCTCTGCGTCTAGACTTGCACCCTTGACATTCCTCAAACACAACAAGAAATCTACCGCAGGGCCTTTGTACTTGCTGTTCTCTCTGTCTAGAAGTGCTCTATCGGCTACTCACTTCATTAGGGTCTCTGCTCAAATGTCACCTCTTCCGAGAGGCTCTCCACAACAATACCATTGAAAATAGTACTTATTTGGCTTCGTTTTCTTCCCCTAGCACTTGTCACTATCTGACATTACATGTATTTATCCATTTTCTAGCTCCCACCCTAGAACCTAAGTCCTATGAGAGTGAAATTTTATTTAAGTCACTGCTGTGTCTCCAGCACCTGCAGCAATTCCTACAAATAACAGGCACTCAATAGACATCTGTTCCATAAATAAATCCATCCCATGTCCCCTTGACCCAGAAGAAAGAAGAAATAAAAGCTTAGTGTGTGCAGAAGTTGTTTACATGGCAGGTCCTGGCTCTTCACTCCCCTTCTTATCGAGCTAAATAGGCTGTTCCAGTAACATCATAAAACCAAACAAAGAAAAGATCAGTTTCAAAGGGAGTACAAAGGGTGGGCAGGATTCCTTGTCTGAAAAGCTTTGGAAATAGTATTGTTGAGAATCAGAGCCATGATACTAAAAGCCTTTTTAAATCCTTCAAGTTCTAAGTGACCGTGAGACCCAAGTCCACTTGGAGACACACGTTCAGCCACGTCGGCGTGATGCCACACTCGAAAGAAAGGATTTTTCCAATAGACAGATGTTCCTGGAGAAACTGCTCTACATCCTCGTAGGGAGAAGACCTGGCAACTCTTAAAATGACAACCCAGAGGCCCATCCTGTATTTAGGGGTTGGGGGCGGGGATGGGTTACATTTTATTTTTACATTTTTTAATTAGTTTCCTGCATTCAAACATTAGAATCCATACTTTCTATGATCTGTTGAAAGTGTGAAAGATCTAGCAATACCTAATAGTCGGTGTGAGGCTAGTGACAGCTGCTCCCTCCAGATCGGGAAGCACTCAGACTGCCGCCCCGCTTCACATGACCCATGTATGAACTCAGGTGGGTTCTCTCATTTAGTTGACCTGTCTGGGCCACGTAGGCATTTAAGTTCTGATTCCTGGCCTTAAACCTGATGGGTTAGTTTCCCCAGAGTCAGGAAGACCATAAAAGGAACAGAAACACTGATAATGCCATGAAGAACCACCAGCTTTTTAAATGAGGCGTCACTGTAGAAATGTAGAGCTGGAAGGGGCCTCAGGAATCAAACAGTGGCTTCCTTATTATAGGTGAGGGGCAGGTGGTCACACTTTGAACAGATCAAAGATTGCATCTCCCAATACCCAATATGGGTCTTATATGCCATCTATGGAGTGGCCATCAGAACATGTGTTCGCAGATTAACAAACACTGCCATTGGTCAATGTCATGGCCATTCAGTGGTCCCCATCCCTAATTTTTGAAAACATTTTTTTAATCTAAATATTAAGAAAAGGCAGCCTTTCTAACCATTTAAGAGCAATTGAGAAAAATCTATTAAATAATATTCTCATGAGGCCAGGACAAGATTCGGAGAACTGAGTTGGCCTAAATCAAAGGTGAGGAAATTCTTTTGGTAAAAGACCAGAGAGTAAATATTTTAAGCTTTGCGAGCCGTCGGGTCTCTACAGCAGCAACTCACCTCTGCTATTGTCTCAGGAAAGCAGCCCTAGGGGATATGTAAATAAATAGGCATTACTCTGTGCCAGTAATACAGGCATTACTATGGACACTGAAAGTCGAATTTCATATCATTTTCATGTGTCATGAAATAATAACTTTCTTTGATTTTTCTTTTTTTTTGGAACCACTTAAAATTGTAAAATGCATTCTTAGCACACAGGCCATAAAAATGACAGGCAGACACAACATCGTAAATCAACTCTGCGCCAATAAAATCTTTTTTAATTTTAATGTTTAATTAATTAATTATTTAATTAAAATGATAGGTAGGATTTGGCCCTTGGGCCATGGTTTGCAGATCTCTGGCCTTGATGGTGAGGTGGGATAAAAAAAGCAGCCAACCTGCTTGTCCTGGTATCCCAAGGTTGCTTTCGGTTTGAATACAAGATCTCTGTCCCTAACTAGACCAGCCTGACTTTTTTGTTTTTAATTTCTCTTTTATTTTATATTGGTGTATAGTTGATTTACAATGTTGTGTGAGTTTCAGGTGTACAGCAAAGTGATTCAGTTATACATATACATAGATCCATTTTTTTTTAGATTCTTTCCCCATATAGGTTATCACAGAATATTGAGTAAGAGTTCCCTGTGCTATACAGTAGGTCCCTGTTGATTATCTATTTTATATATAGTAGTGTGTATATGTTAATCCCAAACTCCTAATTTATCCCTCCCTCCCCCCACCTTTCCCCTTTGGTAACCATAAGCTTGTTTTCAAAGTCTGTGAGTCTGTTTCTGTTTTGTAAATAAGTTCATTTGCATCATTTTTTTAGATTCCACATATAAATGATATTAGATGGTATCTTTCTCTGTCTGACTTACTTCACTTAGTATGATAATTTCTAGGTCCATCCATGTTGCTGCAGGTGTTATTATTTCATTCTCTTTTATGGCTGAGTACTATTCCATTGTATATATGTATCACATCTTCTTTATCCCTTCCTCTGTTGATGGACATTTAGGTTGCTTCCATGTCTTGGCTATTGTAAATAGTGCTGCTATGAACATAGGGGTGCATGTATCTTTTTGAATTAGTTTTGCCTGGATATATGCCCAGGAGTGGGATTGTTGGATCATATGGTAGTTCTGTTTTTAGTTTTTTAAGGAACCTCCATACTGTTCTCCATAGTAGCTGCACCAATTTACATTCCCACCAACAGTGTAGTAGGAGGGTTCCCTTTTCTCCACATTTATTATTTGTAGACGTTTTGATGATGGCCATTCTGACCAGTGTGAGGTGCTACCTCATTGTAGTTTTGATTTGCATTTCTCTAATAAGTTGCAATGTTGAACATCTTATCATGTGCTTTTTCCAGCCCAATGTTTTTCTTTAATTTTTTTTTTTTGCCACACTGCACAGCTTGTGGGATCTTAGTTCCCTGATCAGGGATTGAGCCCAGGCCCCAGCAGTGAACAGAGTCCTGACCACTGGACCACCAGGGAATTCCCCAGCCTGACTTTTTAATGGCAGTATTTGAATTGTCCTACAGTTTATCTAGTTTATCTAGTTTACTCATATTCTCTTGTTTGATCTTTACCATGTTCTATGAGTTACACAGGGCAGGTATATACATATATATACGGCATTTCAAATTTGTTCATTTTCATACAGATAATAATCACAATAACAGATGAAAAATTCACCCAAAAAATCACAAACTCAGGAAAAAATATTTGATGTTTTTCTTTATATTGCTCCACTCTTTTTTCACATGTAAAATTTTACTGAATTGGCACATAATGTTGATAAAATGGTAAATTCCAGTTTTTCACATAATGAGTCTATGCATTATACTGCATTACTAAATAGGCCTCGTGGTGAATGTTTAAGATTCTTTTGTACTTTATCATTATTTACTTAATCTTTTCTCATTTGTTGGACATTTAGGAAGTTTCCAATGATTTACTGTGATAAATCATGCTGTAATGAATGTCTTTCTCCACTTTACTTTTTTTTTTAATTAATTAATTAATTTATTTATTCTTATGGCTGTGTTGGGTCTTCGTTTCTGTGCGAGGGCTTTCTCTAGTTGTGGCAAGCGGGGGCCACTCTTCATCGCGCTGCACGGGCCTCTCACTATCATGGTCTCTCTTGTTGCGGAGCACAGGCTCCAGATGCGCAGGCTCAGTAATTGTGGCTCACGGGCCCAGCTGCTCCGCGGCATGTGGGATCCCCCAAGACCAGGGCTCGAACCCGTGTCCCCTGCATTGGCAGGCAGATTCTCAACCACTGTGCCACCAGGGAAGCCCTCCACTTTACTTTTATAGGAGTATTTTCTTATGATATCCCCAGAAGTAAGATTACCAGATAAAAGTATAGTAACACTCTTTAATTATTCATAAGCTTTGGAAATTTCTTTCAAAAAACTTTTACCGAAGCAGAATTTTTATTAGCATAGGGTTAAAACAATGGGCCACGGAGAAGCCCAGTTCTGTCACTGACTCCTGTGTGACATTGGGAAAGTCTCTTATACTTTAAGCTTCAATTTCCCCATCTGTCAAAAGAGGGATATAATCTATGCTCTCAGTGAGGATTAAAAGAGATAATCTATGTAAAGGTGACTCATAATAAGTAACTTCCCAATACTAGTGAAGATGGTGTAATGATGGTGACAGGTGATGATAATGGTGATAATGAAGGTGATGATGATGGTGATGGTCATGATGATGATGGTGATAATGAAGATAATTCTGATGATAATGGTGATGATGACGGTGACGGTGATGATAATGGTGATAATGAAGGTGATGGTGATGGTGATGATGATGATGATGATAATTCTGATGATAATGGTGATGATGATGGTGATGGTGATGATGATGATAATTCTGATGATAATGATGATGGTGATGATAATGGTGATAATGAAGGTGATGATGATGATGGTGATGGTGATGTTGGTGGTGGTGTTGATGATGGTGATGATGATGATGGTGATGGTGATGGTGATGATGATGATAATTCTGATGATAATGGTGATGATGATGGTGATGGTGATGATAATGGTGATAATGATGATGGTGATGGTGATGTTGGTGGTGGTGTTGATGATGGTGATGGTGATAATGAAGGTGATGATGATGGTGATGGTGATGATGATGATAATTCTGATGATAATGGTGATGACGATGGTGATGGTGATGATAATGGTGATAATGAAGGTGATATTGATGATGGTGATGGTGATGATGGTGATGGTGATGGTGATGATGGTGATGGTGATGATGGTGATGGTGATGGTGATAATGAAGGTTCTGATGATGCTGATGAGCTTCAGTTTATTTATGAAGAACTGAAGTTCAGCCTTAAGTGTCTCACCCAATGCCACACAATTGGGGAATAGCACTTCAGACTCTAGCTCATGCCTTTTGCTGTTTCTTTTGGACGGCACCCAAGGATCTCCCGTGATTTTGGATATGTAAGTAGTTTTGATTTTTTGTTCTCTCTCAGGGGCGTTTCATTTGCAGACTGACTTCTAAGTCCCAGGTATCAGCCAATCTGTTCCTTCTGGAACTGAGGACCCTACTGGTCCATCTCTAATCTGCTACACAAATCCAGAGGTGAGGCTTTTTTTCCTTTTTATTTTTTAACTTAAACAAGTAACAAATGAGCATTATGTGGCATAACGTTTGTGCCTTTACATCAGCCTAGTCATCAAACTTGCTGCCACAGTCCCTTCCCTTCTGACAGTATTTATTTGCTATTTAAAGTAGATGTCAACAAGTCCTAACTGTGAGTTCATTTATATTCCTAACGCTTTATCGACACTCTGATATTTCAAGGTTAATGACATTTGTGCTGCTGAAACTGAGAATTAATATCCAAGAAGAGTTCATATATGAAAAAAGTTTATTACTTCCCCCCTCTTTATTTCTTCTTTTACAAAAATATCCTTAAGAAACTTCAAAATTGTAGAGTTAATAACAACATGAGAACGGTGACAAAAACTGTAATCTCTGTCTATATAATATTCTGAACGAGATGCAAAGATGGAGGCTAGGAACTTCCTTGGCCGCTTCTGTCAGTGCTTAATCACTCCTCCCAAGATGTTTTCTGTAAGTTTACTCATTGACGCAGTTGTGTTTCTCACTGTTGGTTGCACGTGGTAACAACTTTGATTTAAAGTATTTGAGGGGGACTTCCCTGGTGGCGCAGTGGTTAAGAATCCGCCTGCCAGTGCAGGGGACACGGGTTTGAGCCCTGGTCCAGGAAGATCCCACATGCTGCGCGGCAACTAAGCCCGTGCACCACAACTACTGAGCCTCTGCTCTAGAGCCTGCGAGCCACAACTACTGAAGCCCGCGTGCCTAGAGCCTTTGCTCTGCAACAAGAGAAGCCACCGCAATGGGAAGCCCACACACTGCAACAAAGAGTAGCCCCCACTCGCCGCAACTAGAGAAAGCCTGCACGCAGCAACAAAGACCCAACACAACCAAAAATAAATAAATAAATAAATAATAAAGTATTTGAGGGACTTCCCTCGTGGCACAGTGGTTAAGACTCCGTGCTCCCAATCCAGAGGGCCTGAGTTCGATCCCTGGTCAGGGAACTAGATCCCACATGCATGCCGCAACTAAGAGTTCACATGCCGCAACTAAGAGTTCACATGCCACAACTAAGGAGCCCGCGTGCTGCAACTAAGGAGTCTTCAAGCCACAACTAAGGAGCCCTTGAGCCACAACTAAGGAGCCCGCCTGCCACAACTAAGACCCAGCGCCACCAAATAAAAAAATAAATATTTTTTTAAAAAATAAAGTATTTGAGGCAAATCTGGTTCTAGGAATTAATGACACTTATAGTTACAGGTTGGGGGAAATTGGGAGATTAGAACAGATGTCAGCAAACGTTTTCTTTAAATAATCAGATGGGAAAGATTTTAGGTTTTGTAGGTCTCTGTCATAACTAGTCAACTCTGCTGTGATAGCACACAAGCAGCCATAGACAGTGTGTAAATGAATAGGTGTGGTTATGTTCTAACAAAACTTTATTTACCAAACCAGGTAGCAGGCCTGCAGGCCATACTTCTCTGACTTCTGGTCTAGAATTTAAGAGAACTTGCACTTCTAGATATCAGTGACACTAGTAGTATCTTGGCACTTTGTGGCACTTTTTCACACTTTAATGGCACATACTATTCTAGGTTTTGGTGTTTTCTGGCACTTTGTGGAGCCGGCACTTGCTGAAGGCCTCTTGGGACTTGGTGGAACTTACGATTCTAGATCTTGATAGCACTTGAGGTTTCATGCTTGGTGATTCTTGTGGCTGTGAGTATTGCTGGCATTTACATTTCTAGAAGGTGGTTATTTAATGGCATCAATGGTCATTTGCCAATCCTAAACTCATAGCCCTGATAGTAAACTCTCAGGGAATGTTCAGTGAATACATGACTCCTTCCTGGGTCTCCAAGGTGTGCTAAAAATTATCTCTCTATTATCATGCTAAGTGAAGTAAGTCAGACAGAGAAAGACAAATACCATATGATATCATTTACATGTGGAATCTAAAAAAATAATACAAATGAACTTATTTACAAAACAGAATAGACTCACAGACAGAGAAAACAAACTTGTGGTTACCAAAGGGGAAGGGAGGGGGGGAGGCATAAATTAGGAGTTTGGGGTTAAGATACACACACTACTATATATAGAATAGATAATCAACAAAGGACAGGGAACTCTACTCAGTATTCTGTAATAACCTATATTGGAAAAGAATCTGAAAAAAAATGGATGCATGTATATGTATAACTGAATCACTTTGCTGTACACCTGAAACTAACACAACATTGTAAATCAACTATACTCCAATATAAAATAAAAATTAAATTTAAAAAAATGTTAAGAACCATAATAGAAAAATAAAATAAAATAAAATAAAAATTATGTCCCTAATATTTACAAATTTCTACACTCCATGCTTTTTATTCAATAAAAACTGGCTATTAAATTTGGAAAAAGTGACAGGCTTTGGCCAACAGGTGGTTCTGGTTTTCATTAATTCACATTTGCAGTCATTGTGTCAGCAAATATTAATTTAGAATCTACTATGTATAGGGCACAGAACCTCCTCTAACTAATCATTTTGAATGTTGCATTCAGGTATCTGGGTTCATAGCTTTATAAATACCTTTTACTGAAGCTTAGTATATCTTCCAAAGTACTATGGAGAAATTTCTGCATTCCCTAAGAAATGGGAATACTATTAGATACAGATCCTACTGGTCTCATTCTTAAATTTAAAAACTATATAATTGTTTCCCTCTTCAGCACAACTCTGAGAATGTGCTCCTCTGGGTTAGAAAACTCCAGTTTTACAAATAAAACATCATGAGAACTAAGTCAGGTCTACCTGTTGACTTAAGAAACTGATTAGAAATAAAACATTACTTTGAAGCTACAAAAATATTATTTATGTTCCATGACTTTGTTTGCTTTTTAAAATAAAATAACTGAAGCCAAGGTGGCCACGTTTCTATACAAGAAGGAGTTTGCAAGCTGGTCTGAAAAGCCATATTAACTACCAATGCTTTGGCACCATCGTGTGGCCATTTAGATTTATCCACTAAAAACTAAAGTAAGTGCTGCCATAACAAATATGGCAACTCCACGCAGATCATAACCAATATCTGGAAATAAAGAAGAAACTCTTCAAAACAGTGTTTCAGTCCAACCTGTTCTCTGGTTCTCTGACGGGACAAAAGATTATTATAATCAAATTATTATCTGACGTATAATGGTAGCTTGCCTATTTTGAATCCAGTTGTTGTCAAGCCTTGTGGAATTTACTGGCTACATATCCCCTGCATCTTCTCTCTCCTGTCTTTTCCCACTGCCACCACTCGGGTCCAGGCCCTTCCATCTGTCCTCAGCAGATCTGTCTCCTAGGCTCCTAAAGCAATTTCCCGCTCGAGTCGCTTCCTCCGTTCTCCACTCTGCTGCCACAGTGACTTCTGTGAAAACAAGACCGATCCTGTCACTCCTAAACTCTACCTAAAACTCTTCCATAATGTCCCACTTCTCCCAAGAAAAATGTCCCAATTCTAACTCAGCCTTGCAGGCCACCCAGCTCTGTCCAACAGAGGAGCCTCCAGCCACTTGAAAGGTGGCTTGTGGAGATGAAATGTGCTGTGAGTGTAAAATACACCCCAGAATTTGAAGACTTCGAACATAAAAAAGTATGTAAATTATCTCATTAATAATTTTAGAGTAAAATGATAATACTTTGGATATAATGGGTTAAATGCAGGCTTTTTAATTTTTTTTATTATTTTATACTATTTTTTTAAATTAATTAATTTATTTTTGGCTGTGTTGGGTCTTTGTTGCTGCGTGCAGGCTTTCTGTAGTTGCAGCGAGCGAGGGCTACTCCTCACTGCAGTGCGCGGGCTTCTCATTGTGGTGGCTTCTCTTGATGCAGAGCACGGGCTCTAGGTGCGCAGGCTTCAGTAGTTGTGGCGCACCAGCTCAATACTTGTGGCTCGTGAGCTCTAGAGCGCAGGCTCAGTAGTTGTGGCGCATGGGCTTTGTTGCTCTGCGGCATGTGGGATCTTCCTGGACCAGGGATCAAACCCGTGTCCCCTGCATTGGCAGGCGGATTCCTAACCACTGCACCACCAGGGAAGTCCCTATTTTATACAATTTTTAAAGGTTACTTTCCCTTTACAGTTATGACAAAATACTGGCTATGTTCCCCGTGTTGTATAATACATCCTTGAGCTTATCTTACACCCAACAGTTTGTACCTCCCCCGCTCCCACTGGTAACCACTAGTTTATTCTCTATATCTGTAAGTCTTCTTATGTTATACTACAGTATATTATTAAACTTACTTTCACCTGTTTCTTTTTACTTTTATCACGTGGACCTAGAACCTGGGGATATAGTGAAGCAAGCAAGAAAAGTGCCTTTCCCTGTGGCGTTTCTCCCAACCTCATAGGAGAAGTGGGAGGTAGACAACACAGAATATGAGACAGAACAGGTAAGGGGGTGACACGTGGGTCAGGACAGGTGGGTGAATTGCAGATAAGCAATTCTAGGCAAGGCCTCAAGCAATTCTAGGCAAGGCCTCATTGAGTACGTGATTTCTGAGTCCTAAAGAAAGTGAGGGGAGCCACCCAGAAAAGCCATTTGAGGCAGAGGAAATAGCAAGGGCAAAGGCTGTAAGGCGGGAGCAGCTCTCACTTATTTAAGAATTCTCCAGAGGTCAGAGTGGCTTAGACTCAGTGAGCAAGAAGAGACAGGGGAAGTGAAGGTCAGGGAAATAACAAGACATCACTGAGCGTCTTACAGGAGGTAGGAAGGACTTCAGCTGAGGAAGACAGGAAATTACCAGAGACCTTAAATAACAGACCAGCCCCAATGCTTTCCCTGACTCAAACCTATGCATCCAACCACTGCACACATTCCCTTCATTGTCTAAAAGCTCTTTTAGAAGTGACTGATTCCTGACATGTCGCCCCCAAGACCAGCTCCTCACCCAGGAGTCCTCATCTTACTTAATTACACCTACATACACTTATGTAGCACCTAAACAAAAGGAATTTACGGTAAAAGTCTTCTGGTGTTAGCCCCAATATGTAAAAAGATTGGAAGGCATCACTCCCTTCTTACAAAAAGAAAAAGCTGAACAAACTGAAAATCAGCAACTTTTCTTGGACCTGTCAGAGAACTGAGGTGGCAGGACAAATAGCACCCTGAGATCTTGAGAGACAGGTGCATCCAGAGGGTCACAGCCAAGGTCAGCAGAAGCCACTGGAGTCATAAATTGGCAGCCACAGGTTCCACATGGCGGCTACAGTTAGATTGAGAATTTGACTCCTAGGCACCTGGCAGGTGTCAATGGCTTTTCTGAGTAAGAAATGGAAACCAAAAGTAAAACATTTACCCAAGCCATGAAACCTAAAAACAGGTTTTGATTATGCACATAAAAATGAAGAACTTCTGTACAATGAAAGGGAAGAAAAGTTTAAAAATAACTAGGAAACTGGAGGGAGTTACTTGCAGCATAGGTAACAAAAGTCAATGTCCATAATATATAAACAGCACCTACAAATCATTTTTTAAGTATGAGCAAGTTCTTGAAACATTGTTTCCAATACAGAAAAACTGGACTACATTCACCATAGGCAGGGTACAGCCATTCCATAAGGTTCTGTGCAACTGATAAAAAAGGACTGTTGTAACTCCTCTTCTGTCTTAGAAAAAGCTCCATGATTTGTATTTAAATGACAAAAGTATGATAAATATTGAAAGTCTCATCTCAAGACAAAGTATGTAATTTATCTCTTCAAGACTTCTTTATGCCCAGAGAAAAACAAATTCAAAAAGACACATGCACCCCAATGTTCATTGCAGCTCTATTTACAATAGCTAGGACATGGAAGCAACCGAAAGGTCCATCAACAGAGGAATGGATAAAGAAGATGTGGTACATATATACAATGGAATAGTACTCAGCCATAAAAAAGCATGAAATTGGGTCACTTGTAGAGATGTGGATGGACCTAGAGAGTGTCATACAGAGTGAAGTAAGTCAGAAAGAGAAAAACAAATATCGTATATTAACACATATATGTGGAATCTATAAAAATGGTATAGATGATTTTATTTGCAAAGCAGAAATAGAGACACAGACGTAGAGAACAAATGTATGGATACCAAGGGGGAAAGGGGGGGTGGTGGGAGGAATTGGGAGATTGGGATTGACATATATACACTATTGATACTATGTATAAAATAGATAACTAATGAGAACATACTGTATAGCACAGGGAACTGTACTCAGTGCACTGTGGTGACCTAAATGGGAAGGAAATCCAAAAGAGAGGGGATGTATGTATATGTATAGCTGATTCACTTTGCTGTACAGTAGAAAGTAACACAACATTGTAAAGCAACTATACTCCAATAAAAATTAATTAAAAAAAAAAAAACTTTAAAAGAGAGAGGAAAAAAAAAAAAAGATTTCCTTATGGCTCCACAATGGAGTTTTACAGTTTTCTTCCAAAAGATCCTTTACATTTTTCATTAGGTTTATTTCTGGATATTTTCTGTTTCATGATGCCAATATGAATGGAATATATTCTTCCATTATACTTCCTATATAAATTTCTATACAGCTCATATAAAACTTGTTCATGTTTTTACATAAGAAATCTGCTGATTTTCTGATATTAATTTATAATTGGACTCAGTGAATTATCTTATTGTTTCTAGTAGTTTAATAACTGTGCTTACCCATTCTATTCCTTATATTTCCTCCTCTATACCCCAAGAGGCGCTGTTAAACATGACTGCAGTTCAGGGGAATTTTACTGCTAAACAGCTGGGAAAAGAGAATAGGGAACCATAAAATTACTCATATTTGAAAACAAAACAGTTTTGCAAAATCACGTAAGTCAGTATGTGGTCCCTGAACGACGGTTCCTAAGTCTTTCTCAGTCTGGGCAGTGGTGATCACACACTCTTTAGGCAAGCAGCTCTTTCTCCAAATGAAATCTTGAGCAGGAAAAAGCCCAGTACCTAAAACTGAGCTTGTGTGATTGACACTGCGGGGGGAGGGGGAGGGCAGAGGCGGGGAGGGGCTGCAGCATCCTGGGTAAGACAGGAAGCGTCCTCTGAACTCTGGCGACTTCCCAGAATAATACACTAAGCACTGAGAGCCCCTACTACTCTCACTTCCCTTTCATCCCTGCCGACTGCGCTCAAAATTCTTTTCTTCACTTGTCCCCTTCTCTCAAATCTATATGCCTCTTCTGCCATAAAAAACTACTCTTTTTCAATGCATGGGGGCCCCAAGATAACTTCTGAACACAAATATAGGGCATTTTCTCACAGTGCCAATGAAATGTTCCATGATCGCCTGGAACATTCTGGGATTTGACTTGACTTCAAGGAACCAGAAAACAAAAAACTGTGTATGATGACTCTTTGCTTTAAAACTCATTTAACCGCTTCTTGAGAATTCCCGCCTGTTGACCTTAAAAACATAGCAGGTGAGTGATTACAATTCCAGTGTTTCTGCTGATTTTCTGTCCTTATGACGGTTATCAATTTAACAAAGTTCTGCATGCCCACAGCTGCTTGAGAGGACTTCTCCACAAATCAGGAAAATCAAATCAAAACAAAACTGGAAAGGAAGCAAAAAACTTTTAAAACATTCTAGACCCAGGATAGGGCTTTAAACAGCAGGGCTTTCGCCCAACACTGTGCCTGATGCAAATCATGCTTCACGTTCCATTTACCTGATGGGCAAACTGAAAGGTCTGCTGTCTGGCAAGTACTCACAAGCACCCACTGGGGGATTTGGTTCTTGCAGTCCCCTGTTCCACAGAGCTGGCAGCTGTGCTTTGAAGCTCCTCTCACATCCCGGAACGCATCTGTGTGTGCTTGCATAAAATTCCATCTGGTGCTATAAGCGTGATTTTAATTACAAGACTGAATTTGGCGAGTAGCTGAGAGAATGCATCAGAAGTTCTCCACATGATGAAAGTGCACCTCCTGGCGTTTTACTTTTTGATGAACCGATGAGGCTAAACTACATTGTTTTTGAGCAAAAGCCTTTCCACTGAAATCATGTCTTATGGTAGGAGGAGCTATCGGGAGCTGAGCCATTACACTGACCAGAAGGGTCTCCCCAAAGAAAACGCTGTTGTCTGCTAGAGGCTCTATAGAAAGTACAGTGTGGCACAGGGATTAAATGAATAGCTTTGATAACTACTCCGCATAGCTGATATCAAGAGAATAAATACACAGTTGAGGAAAATCACAGGTGTCCAGATTCATAGTATTTAATTAGCTTAGCCAAGACTGAATTCACTATTTCCACTTCCCTTTCTTACAAGTTTACTGTGCTCCCATCTCCAGGCTTAGGTTGAATGCTTAGTTTTCTGTCTCAGTTAAAGTCTAGACGTATAAGCTTCAGGAGGCAGTACCTCTCCTAATAGCCAAATGGTGCATGTAAGTTCTATTGGTGTCCATTTCTTTCTGTCCACAGAGCTTTCCCATTGATTCTGAACCTACTGCACATTGGTTTTATGCATCAGGTATTGCTGATGAAAAGTCTGATATCATTCTGATTTTCTTTCCTCTGTAGGTAATTTGGTTTTTATCCTTCAGGATTTTCTTTTTATCTTGAGTGTTTCAAAGTTTCACTCCAAGGTGTTAATTTTTGTGACAGGTGTAAAGTTTGTGTCTAGGTTCATTCTTTTTTTTAATTTTAAAAGAAAACGATTTTAATTGAATTTGACATGTAACATTGTATAAATTTAAGGTATACAGTGTATTACTTTGATACATTTAAATATTGTAATATGACTGTTGTAGCGATGTTTATCAGTATTATATAGTAATAGTACAATATTATTGTCTACTTTCATTATATTGTATATTAGACCTTTATGGCTTATTTACTACTCGTTCCAAGTTCATACCCTTAAACACCATCAGTCTTATCCCCCCAGCCCTCATCTCCTGATAACCACCATCTTACACTCTGTTTTTTTACTAGTTTGACTTTTTTAGACTCCACATATAAGTGATATTGTACAATAGGTTCATTTTTTGCTTCTGGCCTTCCAATTGCTCTAGCACCATTTGTTGAAAAGATTATCCTTTCTCTATTGAATTGCCTTTGATCCTTTGTCAAAAACCTGTGAGGGTCTATTTCTGAGCTCCTTAATCTGTGTCACTGATCTAAATCAACCTACGTATCTGTCACCAGTACCATGCTATCAGCATGTCCTGCAAGAAAGGTTTCCCAATATGCACTCCCAATAACACTGTTTTACCTTTTCTCCATATCCTCATCAATAATGAATGTTATGTCTTTAAAATTGTTTTCCAATCTACCAGACTCTTCTCCCCATCCCAAATCTTTACTTTTCCAAAATGCCTAATATATTGTGTCATTTGTTTTATTTTTTTAATTTATTTTATTTTTTAATTTTATTTATTTTTGGCTGTGTCGGGTCTTAGCTGCAGCACGTGGGATCTTCACTGAGGCATGCAGGATATTTCATTGCAGCGTGCAGGATCTTCGTTGCGGCACGCGCGCTTCTCTCTAGTTGTGGTGTGCAGGTTTTCTCTCTCTAGTTGTGGTGCACGGGCTCCAGGGCATGTGGGCTCTGTAATTTGCAGCACATGAGTTCTCTAGTTGAGGCCCACGAGCTCAGTAGTTGTGGCACATGGGCTTAGTTGTCCCACGGCATGTGGGATCTTAGTTCCCTGACCAGGGATTGAACACACGTCCCCTGCATTGGAAGGCAGATTCTTTACCACTGGACCACCACGGAAGTCCCTGTCATTTGTTTTAATGATTTGTCAATAGTGTTTACATATTACAGATATTGACCTTTTGTTACCAATATTGGTACCAAATAGTTCCCTTCAATTTCCTAGTTATCTTTTAACTTTGTTTCCCTTTTATTACATGAAAGTTCTTCATTTCTATGTAGTCAAACCTGCCTTTTAAGTTTCATGGCTTATGTGAATGTTTTACTTCTGGGTTTCATTTCTTACTTAGAAAAGCATTTGACACCTGCCAGGTCCCTAGGAGTCAAATTCTCAGTCTAATTGTAGCAACCATGTGCAACCTGTGGTTCACATATTTTCATTTGAAATTTTTGCTTTCTCATATCATCATTCTAAACTTCTTAATGTTATCTAATATCCAACTGAGCTAATATATCAAACACCACCTCAAAAAAGTTTGCGTCTTACATGAAATATAAATAAAGTGGATAAAAATAAATGTACATTTCACTCAGGTATATACCCAGAAGGATTGAACCCAGGTCTTCAAATAGAAACTTGTATACAAATGTTCATACAGCCCTATTCACAAGAGCCAAAAGGAGGAAACAAGTCAAATGTTCATCAAATGATGAATGTGTACCAGAGATGATCATACTAAGTGAAGTAAGCCAGACAGAGAAAGACAAATATCATATGATATCACACAGATGTGGAATCTAAAAAAATGATTCAGATGAACTTATTTACAAAACAGAAACAGACTAACAGACATAGAAAAAAAAAACTTATGGCTACCAAAGGGGAAAGGTGGGAGGTGGGGAGGGATAAATTAGGAATTGGGGATTCACATACACACACCACTATATATAAAATAGGTAATCAACTGTATAGCACGGGGAACTCTACTCAATATTCTGTAATAACCTAAATGGGAAAAGAAGCTAGAAAAGAATGGATATATGTATATGTATAACTGAACCACTTAGCTGTACACCTGAAACTTACAGAACATTGTAAATCAACTATACTCCAATATAAAATTAAAAACTAAATTTAAAAAAATGACAAACTGTGGCATACCATACATTGGAATAGTACTAGGAGTGAAATAGTGATACATAATGAACCTGGAAAATATTATACTATGTAAAAAGAAGCCAAACACAAAAGTTCTCATATCGTGTGACTCCGTTTATATGAAATATCGAGAATAAGTAAATCCATAGAGACAGAAGCAAATTCGTGGTTGCCAGGGACAGTGGGGAGGGGGTGATAGAAATCAACTGTGTAATGAATATGGGGTTTCCTTATGGGATGATGAAAATCTTTTGGAACTAGATAGAAGCAATGGCTGTACAACATTTGTGAATATACTAAATGAGTTGTACACTTTAAATGGTTAAGTTTACATTATGTAAATTTTACCTCAGTGTTTCTTACAAAGTACAAATATATCAATAAACGTTTCTGTCTAAGGTGGGGATTTTCATCTCTACCCACTGCAAATGATTGTTATAATGCTGAGATGACACACTGTAAGTTAAAACATCGTATAACTACGTCAAGACCAAGTATATCACAATCACGATTATTTTCCTTTCTGGGACAGATTTTGCCTTCCTTTCAAAGCCTCTCAGCTGTGGCTCATCATTTGTAAATCTGTTAAGATGACAAATTACTTGGTTTTGAGCACTGCTCTGCTTGAATTTTAATATTAGGAAGGTCAAGGTTGAAATTGTAGCCCATCTCTACCCCTGCTCCAGTGAGAAGCAGGCATCTGATTTTCCTACTGACTGGATTACAAACTGTAGGGGCCACAGATGCACAGGAAGGGAGAGCTGTGTGCCCTTCCCAAAGGGCAGAGTTCGCTTCAGAGTTCCCACTGGAGAGTGTTGCTGTTTTATTTTCTTATTCAAAAATTAAACACTTTCTGGACTTTCCTCATGGCACAGTGGTTAAGAATCCACCTGCCAATGCAGGGGAGACGGGTTCGAGCCCTGGTCCGGGAAGATCCCACAAGCCACGGAGCAACTAAGCCCGTGCACCACAACTACTGACCCTACGTGCCACAACTACTAAAGCCCGCATGCCTAGAGCCCATGCTCTGCAACAAGAGAAGCCACAGCAATGAGAAGCCCACACACCGCAACGAAGAGTAGCCCCCGCTCGCCACAACTAGAGAAAGCCCGCGCGCAGCAACAAAGACCCAACACAGCCAAAATAAATAAATAAAATAAACACATTTATTTAAAAAGTTAAACATTTTCTGAGCACCTATTACGTGCCAGTCACTGTTTTAGGTACTTGGAATACAGTCACCAACAAACCAGTCAAAGGTACCAGCCCTTGTGGAGCTTGCCTTCTGTAGAGGGAGAGAGAAAAATAAATGATAAACTTAACCAGGAAGGAAGTCTTTTACAGTGTGTCAGAAGGTGATGAAGTGCTATGGGGAAAAGGAAAGGAAAGGAGCATTAGGACTGTTAAGAGGGTGACATTTCTAACAGGTGATCAGGCTAAGCCTCTCTGGGAGAGTGACTTGTGAACAAAGATGTCAAGGAAGAGTAGACCTGTAGGCATCTAACACTCATCGTGGAAGAGTGCTTCCAGCAGAGCCCAAGTAAATGTCCTTAGACAAGAGCACATTAAAACCTCAGCTAGGACCCTTCCCTGAGTTCCAAAGGGCAGGTTCAAACAGTTGCTGATCAGGGAAGGGAGGGGATGCAGAGACAAGGGTAGAACAGCCAAGAAACAACAGTGCAGCCTTGGGGCAGGGTCCTGGTTCCCCCTCAAGGGGTACACATAACAATATCTTTGAGCTGTTTTGGAGATACTGAAATCCCCACCAAATGGAAGATGTTCCAGAGAGAAGGTTCAATAACCTCAAGAACCACAGATCACAAGACCACCTGACACCAGAAAATCTCTGGATTGAAGGAATCAATTGAAGGAATGTGGGCCCTGCACACACCCTGATCCTTTTCAGCAACCCCACCCCTTGACTGTAAAACGCCTCACAAACTGCCCCTTCCCCAGGTAGGGACACACAGTTTTGAGGGCTTTAGCCCACTGTGGCCCCCTTTGCCGGGCAAAGCAATAAAGCTCTTCTTTTCTACTTCATCACCCCCCCTCAAAAAAAACCCTCAGCTAGGAGACCAGTGTGGTGGGAAAGGAGTGAGTGATGGGAGAGAAGACGTAAGTGAGATCAGAGAGGTAAAGGGGACACAGATCACATCAGGTCCCTGTGGGCAGTGGTGAAGACCTTGGTTCTTACACATGAGTGTGACAGGGGCCGTGGCGAGGCTCTGAGCAGGGGTCCTGACTGTGCCCAGCCTGATTTCTCACTGTCTCAGGTGGGTTTCCCTCAGTGACCCTGGCTCAACATGTCACCTGAATCAGATGCTTCTGGTGCACATTGCAGAAACTTCTTAACCCCACGTCTTCCTTTAGCCATTGCTGCAGTTACTAGTTCTATGCAGGCTTTGACCTCCTTTGTCCCTGGGAGACTGGGTTGTACCTTGCCTTTAGCTGCACTGAGAACCTCTTGCTTTGTGCCCAGGGATTCCTTTGAGGCGAACCCAAGATGTCTTCCAAATCACCCGGAATTCATGCATTCTCGATCCAGATTACAGGGAAGCTAACTAACATCAGTGAGACCACCCTTGACCATGGGGGACAGATGTTGATTAGTAGATGCTCCCCCCTTGCATTCTCCACCCCCTGCCCAAGAAAACAATTCCTGGATGCATTTCCTAAGGCTCCTCATGAAGTCTCACTGGATCCAACACAAGATGCCTCTAGCACCAGTCCAGCTCAACAATGCATCCTTGTACTGCCTTCCCTCCTTTCCTGCTTCATTCCTGCATCCTGCACCCTTGCTCCCTGGGATCATATTTTTTAATAAACTGACTCTGCACCAACTGATATCTCAAGTTCCACTTTAGGAGAAATCCAGCCTAAGACACCTCCCTCCACTTTCAAATCCTACTCCTCCAGCGTGGAGCCCCCTAGAACATGGAGCCTGCCTGGAATCTCACAAATTGTCACACTCGCCTGGTCTTGACTGACGGCCAGTTCTACCCTGGCTGCCCCTCAGGCCCTTTTAGCTCTCAGTCACCTTCCCCTCCCTCTTCATCTCCTCTGCTCCCCAGAGCTAGAGGCAGAAAATGAACCTGGAAAATAGGTGGCCAACAGATTGTGAAAGTCCTTGGATGCCATGCCAGAAGTTATAGGCAGAAGAGATCCACTGGGTGTTTTTAATCAGGGGAACAATGTGATCATATTTGAGAAAAACAACTAAGGGCAGAGTATAGAAGGTAGATGAGAAGAAAAAAGTCTAGAGCCATGGCGATTAGGAACAAAGAAAGTGGAGGAATACCCACTCTGATTATGGCCATTTTCTCCCCAAAACTGGTCGTATGCCAACAATGCTGGGCATAGCAGTGGAGCCAGGGCCCACGGGGAATGGTGGATGTGCTTCCTTGAGGTGCTCAGGGCTGGGTTTCTCTGAGTGGGGTTGGCCTGGTAAGTGCAGTGGGAACATAAACAGATGGGGGCCCCGGTGATGTGAGGGTTGTGGTGGAAGGGATGCACCACGGGACTCATACTGGATGGGAAGGTAAAGAAGTCAAGAGGCAGGACCCACAGTCTGAAAGAATCAAGACAGTCAAAAAGGGACTTCCCTGGTGGCGCAGTGGTTAAGAATCCGCCTGCCAATGCAGGGGACACGGGTTCGAGCCCTGGTCCGGGGAGATCCCACATGCCACGGAGCAACTAAGCCCGTGCGCCACAACTACTGAGCCGGCGCTCTAGAGCCCACGAGCCACAACTACTGAGCCCATGCACCACAACTACTGAAGCCCGCGTGCCTAGAGCCTGTGCTCCGCAACAAGAGAAGCCACCGCGATGAGAAGCCCACACACCGCAACAAAGAGTAGTCCCTGCTCTCCGCAACTAGAGAAAGCTGGTGCACAGCAACAAAGACCCAACGCGGCCAAACAAACAAAAAAAAAGACAGTCAAAAAGAGATGCTTGTGAGAAGGAGCAAGGAGGTGGGACCCTAAAATGTCCATCTCGGGGCTTCCCTGGCGGTCCAGTGGTTAGGACTCTGTGCTTCCACTGCAGGGGCGCGGGCTTGATCCCTGGTGGAGGAACTAAGATCCCACGTGTCACACGGTGCAGCCAAAAATGAAAAAATAAAATAAAATGTCCATCTCGCTCCTTCATTACATTTCTGAGTGGAAGGCTTGTTACGGAATCCATGGATGCTAAACATTTAAATGAGGTTTGGAGATTATCTGTGGATTTTAAAGATAATAGGCAATGAAATTCAATCCTGCTTAATTTACAGGAACTAATGATCTCATTTCAAAGTCTAAAGCGAGACAGGACGAAAACTTTCTATTAGTTCAGCGTAAATATTGCAGAGGGCTAGAGAAAGAAGGTCAGATCCGTGGCCCTAAATTTACTTAGGATAATGCTCACTGTGGTCAGAAACTAATCACACAGCATTGTAAGGGTTGACAAGACTCATAAAAATATAAGTAAATTAGCAATCTTTTAAGCCAACTTTAAAAGTAAACTTGATTCACCAATATGGCCATTTTTCCTTGTTCTTAGTCATGTAACTTTCCCATTTTCTTTCTGTAATTGAACAACGGATTAGTCATTATCCTTTTTACTACTGAAAATATTTTCATATATATGAAGTTAGAGAAATGCAAAAGGCCAAGATAGGAATGCAGTCTAGAAACTACCAAGGAGGTTTTTGCTTGTTTCTTTCTTTTGTTCTTTTACTTGTATCTAATTATAATGGATGGACATTATCACTTCAGCTGAACTGCATTTATTACCTTGAAAAAATTCCAGGAAAATATGTTAAGGCTTAAAAAACTACCAATTAATATAGGTACTAATAAAAAATAAACAGCCGGGCTTCCCTCGTGGTGCAGTGGTTAAGAATCCGCCTGCCAATGCAGGGGACACAGATTCGATCCCTGGTCCGGGAAGATCCCACATGCCGCAGAGCAACTAAGCCCATGGGCCACAACTACTAGAGCCCACGCGACTAGAGCCCATGCTCCGCAACAAGAGAAGCCACCGCAATGAGAAGCCTGCGTACCACAACGAAGACTAGCCCCCGCTCTCTGCAACTAGAGAAAGACCGCAAGCAGCAACGAAGACCCAGTGCAGCCAAAAATAAATAAATAAATAATTTTTAAAAATAAATAAATAAACAGCCAAATCCCACTGTATCAGTTGTCTGTTGCCATATTCATGCTGAGTACCAAACAACCACAAATCCTCACTGGCATACAAAACCCAGCATTTAGTGTTCACATATCTGTGGGCTTGCTGTGTGGTTCTGCTGATATCGCTGGGTTCACTCAAGTTTCTGTGGGTTGGGTGGGTGGCTCTGATTTACTCAGAACTTTATTGAGTCAGCCTAACTGGGCCTGTTCTGCTTTCACTGTCCTTCTGGAACCAGCATTCTAGCTAGGAATGTCCTATGGCAATGGCCCAAGTTCAACTGCAAAATCACTTTTCAAGACTCTCCTTGCATCCCATTTCTAACACCTCATTGGCCAAAGCCAGCCATCTGAGCCCAGGGGTGATATTACACCCTGCCCACAGTGGGAGAGAGCTGAAAGGTTATGTGGCAAAGGGCACAAATACGAGGAGGGGGAAATGCAGCCTGTGGCACAATCCACCATACCCACTTCTAAGAATTTATCCAAGGAAATGTTTTAAAAAGATAAAAATAAAACCATGTACAGGAATGTTCAGCAACATACTGATTACTATATGGAAAAACTAGAAACCTAAATACCCATGAATAGGGGCCTTTTTAAGCACATCAAAACTTATCAGCTATAAAAATTGAAGTAGACCCTTTTCTTCTTTAAATGGGAAGATGCCCACTACATATTATAGAGCAGGAAGGATAAAAACAACTTAGAGAATAGAATGACTGATATGAACCCATTCATGTAAAATGTGTACATATTTCCACATGTTACATGCATGAGAAATATCTGAAACAATGTCATCTGAGGTTTTCTTTCAATTGTCGAGTTCTAGGTGCTTGTTTTCCTCTGTATCATTTGACTTTAAAAGTGTACAAGTATTATTTTTACAGAAGCAGTAACATGCTCAAAAGATAAGTAAATTACTCATCTTTAAAATTAAATATAGGGGAACAGAGGAATGGATAAAGAAGATGTGGTACATATATACAATGGAATACTACTCAGCCATAAAAAGAATGAATGTTTGCCATTTGGAACAACACGAATGGACCCGGAGGGTATTATGTTAAGTGAAATACATCAGACTGAGAAAGACAAATACTGTATGACATCACTTACATGTGGAATCTAAAAAATACAGCAAGCTAGTGAATATAACAAAAAAAAGCCGACTCACAGATATAGAGAACAAACTAGTGGTTACCAACAGGGAGAAGGAAGCAGGAGGGGCAACATAGGGATAGAACAGTAAGAGGTACAAACTAGTATGTATAAAATAAGCTACAAGGATATATTGTACAACACAGGGAATGTAGCCAATAATTTATAATAACTATAAGTGTAGTGTAACCTTTAAAAATTGTGACATACTATGTTGTATGCCTAAAACGTACATAACATTGTACATCAACTATACCTTGATTTTATTAAAAATTAAACATAGGAGAAAATAGACCTTTGCTCTTAATTTAATTCCTGACTCACTGTCAAGATTTATACTGGAAGTCCCAGTTTTTCTGCACGTAAAAGAGTAACTGCTCATTTAAAAACGTTTCATTTTTTTATTAAACTTGGGTGGGAAGTACAAATGTGTTTGTTATGTTATGCTTTATAATTTTTGTGTGTCTTATTTATTTCATAATAAATGTTTTTGAAATTTTTTAAAACCAAACCTGTTTCACTACTCAATGTACTTTATTACAAATGCAATTTTTTTAACATCTTTATTGGAGTATAATTGCTTTATAATGTTGTTAGTTTCTGCTTTATAACAAAGTGAATCAGTTATGTGTATACATATATCCTCATATCCCCTCCCTCTTGCGTCTACAAATGCAATTTTTATTAGTTCTGAGTCTCTTAATGTCCTATAAGGAAAATTTTCAAATTTGAGACTATTTTTAATAATTTGCTCAAAGCCTCTAAGAAGTAATCATCATTTAATAAAGCTATTATTTATGGAACTCCTACTGTATACAACGGACTATATCAAGGGCCACTGAGTGTTTTTTTTAAGTACATGACAAAGAGTCTACTTTTAAAGAGCCAAAAGCTGCATATTTTGAAGAACAGTCCCTAAGTAGGATATGATACAAGGAATTTCTGCCTGTAACATGATCTAGGGAGGACTTCCCTGGTGGTCCAGTGGTTAACACTCTGCTTCCACTGCAGCGGGCGTGGGTTCAGTTCCTGGTCAGGGAACTAAGATCCCACATGCCACGCAGCATAGACAAAAAAAAAAAAAATATCTAGGGAATTCCCTAGCAGTCCACTGGTTAGGACTCCACACTCCCACTGCCAAGGGCCTGGGTTCAGTCCTGGTCAGGGAACTAAAATCCCACAAGCCACGTGGCACGGCCAAAATAAATAAATAAAAATAAATAAAATAATCTAAATGTCTAAGCTAGATTTCACGGAGAAGATTCATCTCATCTATGAGACTCTCATATTAGTATACGTGTTCTACGCCCATGCTTCTATTGGCTTGAAACTTTGCTCCAAAAACTATAGACAGTCAATAGGCAACTTTAAGCCCCAATTACAAGCATCTTGGCCACAGGGTACCAAATGGAACATGTATTAGAGAAAAAGAACAAAAACAGTGATATTAAACAGTGATATTGCTTAGCACAGCAATCCAAAGTT